>NC_053392.1:156724123-157069199 GCF_905171765.1 Bufo bufo | reverse complement strand
TCAGTCGGCGCAGGCGCACTGAGAGGAGGACGCTCCCTCGGCCGCTCCATCCTCAATGCACCTGCGCCATTGACGTCACATCTACACCCGGCGCAGGCGCACTGAGGAAGGAGCGGTCGAGCGAGCGTCCTTCTCTCAGTGCGCCTGCGCCGACTGAAGACAGGTACGGCGCAGGCGCCAGATTTTGAACGCAGACAGGGCCAGCCAGAGGACGAGAGCGCTCGCTGGCCCTGTCAATCAACATGAGGAGGGGGCATCATTATTAAAGGAGGATGCGGCTGCTACCAGCATGTATCATATAGAAGAAACCGCAGCACTCTCCTGTCTTCAATTCAGTGGAATTTATTTCACCAGCAAAAAAAATGCGACGTTTCGACCGTAAAGGTCTTTCTCAAGCAACCTTTGCTTGAGAAAGACCTTTACGGTCGAAACGTCGCATTTTTTTTGCTGGTGAAATAAATTCCACTGAATTGAAGACAGGAGAGTGCTGCGGTTTCTTCTATATGACGCATCCAAGGGGGAACTTCTGACTGGCTCCCAACACGGCTGGCACCACCACAAGATAAGACTTTAATTTTTCGTTGTGCTGCTATACGCATTTTTTCCTATGCTACCAGCATGTAGCCGCCCTACTTGCTGGTAGAGAGCTCATTTACATATTATAAAAGTCCGTTTTTTGAAGAAACTGCTGAAGGAAAGTGAGTAAGAGCATTATATATTCATATATCGCAGTATAAGGAATTTAACTAGCCCAAAAAAAAATTATGACTTTAGTCGGGTGACAGAAGCCCTTTAATACTGTTGGGATGGTATTAAAGAAGCACTCTAAACCTAAAGACATGTCTGCAAGTATGTCAAAACAGTATACTGTTGCTTCATCCCTGCTTCAAGTCTACTTTAGGGTTTTCCTGTGCTGTTCTGTCTTTTTTAATATATAGTAGAGAGAAATGGCTGCTGCTCTTTCAAAATTCCTTCCCATGTTGCTGCCGTCTTGTCTACAAGTCCCAGAATACTGTTGTCTGAAGGGGAGAGTGTAAATGAGGGTGGACGTTTCCTCCATAATGTTATTTCCACCGACTGATCCTCCTGGCAGTCTGTATTCTCATCATCCTGACAGGACCTTATGATGTCACTCAGTCATGTGACCTCTGTTTCCAGACTTCCAAACATCAAAACTCTTATTTCATCAAATGATTATGTTTAATTTCCTAATATAAAGGGGATTATAGAATAGCTAGCATAGATCTATACACCTTCTGGTTGTTTCATTTATACGCTAAGTTTAACCTATGCGACTTGATCTGGTCACATGACCATGCAACATAGTGATTCTAAGCATTCTCTGCTGGTGTGGAGGAGGAGGTGGGGGGGCTGTAGTAGGAGGAATGAAGAGCTGCCAAGGGGCAGAGATACAGCAGATAGCAATCTTCCTTCAGATTCTGCTTGTAGTTTCCATTGGCACAGGAAGGGGAGAAACTGGCTTCTTGGGGAACATGTAAGTATAAGAACAGAATAGTAAGTCCAATCTAAGTCACATGATGCAGTAACTAAAAATGAAGATATGGATTTCTGTATAAATTAAGCATCTAAAAATGTAACTTTATTTGTAAAAGAGGTTTAATATCTATTTGAAATGCAAGTCTGGAAAAAAAGGGAGTGGTTCTTTAATGCTGCACAGTGGTATTAGATGCTATTCAGGAGGTATTTTGAGCTATATAATGGTATGTGGTCCTACTGGAGAGTATGAGCTAATATATTTCCCTGACAGTGTGGTTAGGCATGTCTATGTTCCACTTTTCCTTTCATGTAAAATTTGCCGTAGCATGAATCGCGCATTACTATTTTTATGTGATATAATATGTGGACTGGTGACATTGTTTTGCCAAGGCTGCTTTGTAATCCAAGTCCAGTCCATATATCATAGCCTTGGATATAAGATATGTATGGCAGGCTGGATTTCCAGCCTGCATTTGTGGGAGGGGCATAGGGTATTTAGCCGGCCGCACGGCCTCCCACAGGTGTCGGCATCGCGCGGTGCACCTCGTATCACGGTGACGTCATCCGAGTGCGACTTCCGGCTAGATCGTCGAGCAGAGGCCGCGGCGGTATGCTTCTCCTGTGCGGCGGTCTTTGGTGGTAAGTTACCCCGTGCTGCTTCGCCGCCGCTCTGCATCTCCGTGGGAGCGCGGGTTCCTGGCGTGGCCAGCGGGGGGAGCGGTGCAGCAGTTGATGGGATGCTGGGTGCGGGTTCTCAGGCAGCACTGGTGCGCGACTTCCCGCATGCGCGGACCGAGCCATGGCTTGACATACGTTACCTATGTGTAGTCTCCTCCGCTGCACGCCGCTTCTCCCAGCTGTCGCATCGAGGGGGGCGCCGCGCGTCTCCTCCTCCCATCTCTGGCTGACTGCATCATCATCATCATCATCATCATCATCATCATCATTATCAGTGCCTGGGGGAGCGGCAGACGGGGACGCGGCGAGGCGGCGTGTCCCCTGTGGATGGTTTCTCACCCCCTGGGTGGGCACAGCGCCATAGTCGGCCCCATTTGGCCCTTGTTTAAATCCAGAGACGCCGTTCACCTTGCTGGAATTTTTCCGCTGAAACATGGCCTGCATTGTTTTAAAACGGGCATGCTGGACAAAACCTTAGCATGCTGTCAGGGGTCCCTCTCACGCACAGTGTGGTGGTTGGTGTCACATCCCACACAGTCTGTGGGGCAGAGCGGGCCCCATCACTGGTCCAGGTATGACAGCCGTTTGTCTGCAGGATGTTCGTTTTGAGCAACTAGCAGCCCCCCCCCCCCCTGTGTTTTAGCGTCCCGAGAAAAATAAAAATAAAAAATTCTTTCTGTCCGCTCTGATATGTTCTGTATTCTATTCACCTGGCCCGTCATGTTTTCTCCTTCCAGGTACGTCCAGGTGGTCTTCTTTTCCTGTTTTGCACTGATATGGTTCTCTCCATGTCCTGTCGCCTGATACGTTCAGGTTCCCTCTCGGGTCCTGTCGCCTGATACGTTCAAGTTCCTTTTTCGGGTTCTGTCGCCTGATACGTTCAGGCTCGCTTCATGTCCGATCACCTGATACGTTCAGGTTTCTTTTCAGGTCCGGTTGCCTGATACGTCCGGGGTTTGTTTTCATCATGTCCTTCCACCTGATCCGTTCAAGATTTCCTTTATGTCCTGTTGCCTGATACGTTCAGGTTTTGCTTCGTGTCCTCCTGCCTGATACGTTCAGGATGTTCTTTGTGCCTTCGGCTTGATACGTTCAGGTTCCTCTTCGTGTCTGTCTGCCTGATACGTTCGGGTTTTTCTTCATGTTTTTCTGCCTGATACGTTCAGGTCCTCGTCTGTCCTCTTGCTGTTCAGTCTTCATCATGTCCTCCCTCCTGTCACGTTCGGGTTTCGTGTCCCGTCTTGTCAGACCTGCTTGTTGTTCGTTTCATCTTTTTCAAATCTTTCTTTTGTCTGCTACACCACTTCACGTCGCATTCCTCTCCTACTGTCCTGTTGCATCTTTCTCCTACCTCATAGGTGTACCTATCCGGTCAGTTCAGGCTTCCTTATCTGTCACGCTCGGGGCCTGTTGCTCGCCATTGCCATCACGCACGGGTCATGTCACCTCACTGCCTGCCACACTGGTAAATTCCACGCTGGCAGCCAGTTGGGGCCTCGTTTCCGGACGCGTCTCGGCTCTCGGTTTTGTTCAGGGCGTTTTTTTTCAAGTCACTTGTTCACGCCAGGTCATGTTTCGTCACTACCTGATACGCTCAGGCCACTCGGTTTTCGTGTTTTCTTTCAGGTTTTTTCCTTCCATCGCCTGATATCGTTCAGGATTTCTCACGTTTTTCGGCCTGACACCTTCAGGGTTCGTTTTCGTCCTGTTCATCATCACGTAAGTTTCGTCTTGTCAGCATATGTTGGTGTACCTCTCCCCGCAGATACCAGATAAAATTTCTTCCTCACTTACCAATCCCAGATTCGCGGGGTGTGAAGGTCACCCTCTTCGCGGACATTCCCGGGCATTTTTCGATTGCTCCCAGGTTTTCCAAAAATTTTTCCCATCCTAAACTCTCTAAGGCTCCAGGTAAGTTGAAAAAATAAAAATAAAAAATATTGGGGTTGCATGAGGGGTTGTCAATTCACGTCAGATCCTCCCAACAGGGTCCGGCCTTCTTCTTGCATCATGTCTCACGTTTCGGACATTGAGGACTCAATGTCCATCCCTGAGTCAGCGGTCTCCGAGGCAGCCAGCCGCGCGTCTTACAGACACTGGACCATCCCCAGGCTGATCGCCGAACTTAAAAAGAAAGGGATCCGCACGAAAGGCAGAGCTATATCGTCTGCTCTTTCCTGAATCTCACAGGACCTCCAAACCACCCGGAGCCTCCGAAGACCTGGTCTCCATGTCGACCATCCAGCTCTCCCTGACTCAACTCCATGCGACCATTAACAATCTAGCGTCTTCGATGTCACACATCGACTCCAGGCTCCAGGCCGTCGAGAGCAAGATTTCTACGCCTCCTCCTCCGGCAGAGCCCGAAGCTGTTCCTTCAACGTCCCATGCCATCGTCCCAGGTACAAGTCTGGCCTCTCCTGACATCGCCCCCGCGTTCTTCGTATCAGAGAACATCAGGCGGGATATCCTGGCAGGAAAGGACATCAATTTGGCCGCCATCCTGATCTCCACCCATGATACGGTCGAAAACCGGACAATCGCCTGCGGTGACGTGTCGGTGGTGCTGAGGTCTAAAGACGTCCGCCTCAACAAGAAGCTGTCCATCCCCGAATTTATGCTGACCTTCAGCCTGTACCGGGACATAGTGTGCTCCATTCATCCCCACCGCAGGGTAGAATTGGATACATACATGTACAAGGTCACCGAGCTGGGATACAGATTTGTAATAACTTCAACCTGGGTTTCTGCAGTTATGATAAGTGCAAAGCTTTGCACATCTGCTCCATCTGCTTTAGGGCCCATCCTCAGTCCTCCTGTTCCCAACGCACGGCCAAACGCTCCTGACTAGGCGGGGTCAACGTTGACCTGTTACTCTCCCTCCTCCAACAACATCATGACCCCAGTTTTGTCCTGTTTCTAAAACAGGGCTTTTCGGAGGGTTTCCATACAGGGCTAGTCACCCTTCCGCAGGTCACTCATGAATGCCCCAACCTTCTCTCTTCTCTGGCGGATCCCGGGGCGGTGGACGCACTGTTGGAGGCGGAGTTGCAGAAGGGCTTCATGATCGGTCCTTTTTCCGAATCCCCTTTCTCTCTGTACCGGGTCAGCCCCATAGGTCTGGTGACCAAAAAATCCTCTAATAAAAAAAGATTGATCTATGACCTGTCTGCTCCTCATGCATCCAGCACCCCCAGCCTTAATTCCCTGGTCCCGTCGGACGAGTTCTCTATGCAGTACTCGCTGGACGAGGCCGTGGAGCTCATTTTACAGGTCGGGGCAGGAGCTTGGTTGTCAAAAGCGGACATTGCTGATGCCTTCAAGTTGCTGCCTATCCTGCCTCACCTATGGAAGTTCTACGACATCAAATGGAGGGCAAAATATTATTTTGCCACCCGCTTGACGTTCAGGTCAAAGAGCAGTCCCTGGCTCTTTGACCAGTTTGCCCAAGCACTTCACTGGCTCTTGGTCAACCATGCCTACTGTCCGAGGGTCATCCATTATCTGGACGACTTCTTGCTCATCGAGCAGGCCGAACACGCCCCGGATAGGTTGGACAGCCTCCTCAGCCTGTTCAGCCGCCTGAACGTTCCAGTGGCTTCAGCAAAGGTCGAGGGCCCCTCCAGGGTAATCACCTTTCTGGGCATCACCCTGGACACAATCAGAATGGAGGCCAGCCTCCCCCTGGACAAATTAACCGGGTTAAAGGACTCTGTGGCCAGGCTCGTGGGCACCCGCACGGTGTCAAAGTTGGAACTCCAGTCTTTATTGGGGTCCTTCAACTTTGCCGCCAGGATCATGCCTCAAGGCAGGTCTTTCACCGCCGGCCTGCTCAGACTCCTCCCAACAGCCTCAGATCAGCATGCCCTCATCCACCTCGGACGCGATGCGTTGGCGGATCTGGCCATGTGGTCACTGTTTTTGTCCAGCTGGAATGGCATCTCCCTATTCGTGCCTCAGTGGAACAATGCCTCCCCCTTGGTGTTCTCCGATGCGGCGGCTTCCCTCGGTTTCGGGGCCATCTGCGGGGACCAATGGTTTGCGGGTCCTTGGCCCGCGCAGGTCTCCTCAGATCAGGAGGCTGCCAGGTCCTCCCCCCTGCTCGAGATCTACCCCATCGTCGCGGCCGCTCTTGTCTGGGGGCAGTCGTGGAGTAATAGGCTGGTGTGCTTCATGACTGACAACCAGGCAGTTGTCGACATCCTCGCCAGGGGTAGGTCCAGCTCCCCCAAGGTCATGCGTCTGGTTCGCAGGCTCACCTGGCTGTCTCTTCAAAACAATTTCTGTGTCATCTGCAGGCACATAGAGGGCAAGAAAAATACCGCAGCCGATGCTCTGTCCCGTTTAAACTTTAATTTGTTTTTTCAGGTCATGCCGGGAGCACAGAGAGTCGGGATCAACCCTCCGGGGTTCGAAGCCCTGATCATGGACTAGAGGGGTACATTTCCGCAGCCCACGGTCTCATCCGCAAGTCACTCTCGGCAAATTCTGCCCGGAACTATTTAACAGGGTGGAACACCTTCAGGCGGTTTGCCCACCTTCACCCCAGGGGGGACAGGGACAGAGTCTCCTTCGTCCTGGCCTTCCTGGCATACTGCCACAAGGAGCTCCGGTTGTCCCACAACACCATCAGACTTTATTTAGCGGGCATCCAGCACCACCACATGATCAGTCATCCCAGTCATACCTCTTTCTTTTCCTCCCAGGCGGTCAAGGCGGTCTTGAGAGGCATTCAGAAGCTCTCTTCTCCTTCCACTCCCACCAGACAACCAGTCACAGGGGAATTATTCCAAAAAATTTCTGCCGCCCTAGATGGTAGTCCCTTTGGCCCTTTCAGAAGTTTGATCCTCAAAGCTGCTCTCTACCTCAGCTTCTATGGGTTCCTCAGGCCTGGGGAATTCTGCTGCACCTCAGCCCAGAATCCAGGGCCAGCTATCAGTCAGCTCCACCGTAGTTTAGACCACCTCACCTTCTCTCTACTTTCCTCCAAAACCTCCCAAGTCGGTCCACCGGTACAGATTGAGTACTTCAATTCGTTCAATCCTTGGTGCCCAGTGTCACTGTTCAATCAGCTGCTCTCCACTCTCCATGAGAGAACTCCTGATAGCCCCCTACTGCCATTTCCCGTGCTTTCACTGACATCCGCGCAGTTCATCAGGCACATTCGTTCCATAGCTTCGGGTCTGGGGTTCCACGCTGCCTCCATTTCCGGACACTCCTTCCACATCGGGGCCGCATCGGCAGCTTCTAAACATGGCGTCCCCGCTCACGTCATACGGAAGATGGGACGGTGGCTTTTCCCAGTTTGGTTTTGTAATTCTCAAACAATAAACTGCCTAAAATCCATGTTTTGCCCCCTTTTTTGGCTACCCGCGTCACATGGCTAAAGGCACTCCACTAGCCAAGTTAGGTCCCTCCGTGTCCCGTTCTCCACCCTCTTTTCAACACTCCCCCCGGAGCCTTGACCACAAGTATGGCAGGCTGGATTTCCAGCCTGCATTTGTGGTAGGGGCATAGGGTATTTAGCCGGCCGCACGGCCTCCCACAGGTGTCGGCATCGCGCGGTGCCCCACCCGACCCTCCCTCTTTTCCAGTCTCACTTCAGCTCAGACTCCCTGGGTTAGCCCCCTTTTTTGGCTACCCGCGTCACATGGCTAAAGGCACACCACTAGCCAAGTTAGGTCCTACTGTGTCCAGTTCTCCACCCTCTTTTCAACACTCCCCCCGGAGCCTTGACCACAAATATATATATATATATATATATATATATATATATATATATATATATAATTCAGTATCTTACCAGTATCTTATATAGAACCATCTTTGTCAATTCAAATCTGAAGCACTATTTTTCATAACCTGATCTTTTTATGCATTTTTGACAATAATGTAAATGCCTTACTTAAAACATATTAATTTGACCTATGTACCTGTAGATGTTTAAACCCATGTATGTAACATTCTCTCCTAGTTGGATTTTCAAAATATTGCTGTCAGAAAAATAATGCATCACTATCCACTGGCATGATTACCAATTTGTCAGTTAATTTGCATATCACCATAATTATTAAATAGTTCCAAATATGGTTAAGTGAATAGAGCTTCGGATCATAGATCCAAAGTTGATTTCTTTAAAAACTTTGTATAGCTTCTGCTTCAGTATTGAGGAACCCGCCAGTACCAAAGCCATCTTCGGATTCCTATTTTAAAATGCTTTTAAATATGCAGATAGGCATATCGAAGAAATTTACCTAAGTCTCACTTAAGTTTTCCTACATGTAGCACATTCATACAAGCCTCTTACCCAGTTAAGCCAGTACTCTCTGCTCTGCACTGATGAGGGGCAATCACCCAGAAACAGCTGTCTGCAAATGAGGTGCTGGCTTATTTAATATCCAAGTCATGTCTCAAGGCTTATTTTAACCTCTTAAGGACTTAGGGCGTACCAGTACGCCCTGTTTCCCGAGTCCTTAAGGACCCAGGGCGTACCGGTACGTCTTGTGTAGTTTTGATCACTGCCGCACGGCCGGCAGTGATCGGAACATGGTGCCTGTTGAAATCATTCAGCAGGCACCCTATGACAATGCCTAGGGGGGTCCTGTGACCTCCCCGCATTGCCGATCGCTACAAACCGCAGGTCAATTCAGACCTGCGGTTTTTAGCGCTTATGCAAGTTTCTGATCCCTGCGGTCCGTTACCGCAGGGATCAGAAACCTCAAAGTGCCTGTACTTTTGAAAGTTAACCCCCCCCTGCAGCCCTCTGTGTTTTTGTGCCTGCGGGCGCAGCGGGGGGGAGGATTGCGGGCGGTGCGGGAGGCGGGCGGGAGGCGGGCGGCAGTGTGGGGGGCGGGTGTGCGATCTTCCGCCCGCCCCCCGTTTATTTTCAGGCTGGCCGAGCGGTTGAATCAGAGTGTTAGCTCATTGCTGACACTCCGATTCAAACGGCAAACATCTGTGCAGATGTCCGCCGTTTTAACCCCCTCCATGCCGCGGTCCGTAGGGACCGCTGTATGGAAGAGGTGAAGAGGGAGGGAGCTCCCTCCCTCTCCCATCGGGGGGCTGCTGTGCCTTTGCAGGCCCCGGACAGGATGGGGCGACAGAGGGAGGGAGCCCTCCTCCCTCCCCTTCCCCGTCTGCTCAGTTGTGGCAGACGGGGAAGATTCCCATGGCAACAGGACGCCTTCTCAGGCATCCTGCTGTCCATGGTGCTGAATAGATCTGTGCTAAAGGCATAGACAAAGTGTAAGTAAAATACAGTTCAGTACACTATATAGTGTACTGTACTGTATTATACAGACATCAGACCCACTGGATCTTTAAGAACCAAGTGGGTCTGGGTAAAAAAAAATGTAAAAAAAAGTGAAAAAAAGTAAAAATAAAATAAACACATTTATCCCTGATTAAAAAAAAAAAAAAAAAAATTCCCTACACATGTTATATATCACCGCGTACGTAACGACCCGATCTATAAAACGGTCATGTTACATTTCCCGCACGGTGAACGCGATAAAAAATAAAAAATTAAAACTATGATGAAATTGAAATTTTGCTCACCTTACTTCCAAAAAAAGGTAATAAAAGTGATCAAAAAAATCGTATGTACGCCAAAATAGTACCATTCAAACCGTCATCTCATCCCGCAAAAAAATGAGACCCTACCTAAGATAGTCGCCCAAAAACTGAAAAAACTATGGCTCTCAGAATAAAACATGATTTTTTTTTTTGTTTCAAAAATGATATTATTGTGTAAAACTTACATAAATAAAATAAAAGTATACATATTAGGTATTGCTGCGTCCGTATCGACCGGCTCTATAAAAATATCACATGACCTAACCCCTTAGATAAACACCGTAAAAAAATTAAAAATAAAAACTGTGCTAAATAAACCATTTTTTGTCACCTTACATCACAAAAAGTGTAATAGTAAGCGATCAAAAAGTCACACACACCCCAAAATAGTGCCAATATAACCGTCATCTCATCCCGCAAAAATCATACCCTACCCAAGGTAATCGCCCAAAAACTGAAAAAATTATGGCTCTCAGACTATGGAAACACTAAAACATGATTTTTTTTGCTTCAAAAAGGAAATCATTGTGTAAAACTTACATAAAAAAAAAAGTATACATATTAGGTATCGCCGCGTCCGTCTCAACCGGCTCTATAAAAATATCACATGACCTAACCCCTCAGATGAACACCGTAAAAAATTAAGATTAAAACGGTGCTAAATATACAATTTTTTTGTCACCTTACATCACAAAAAGTGTAATAGCAAGCGATCAAAAAGTCACACGCACACCAAAATAGTGCCAGTAAAACCATCATCTCATCCCGCAAAAATCATACCCTACCCAAGGTAATCACCCAGAAACTGAAAACATTATGGCTCTCAGACTATGGAAACACTAAAACATAATTTTTTTTGCTTCAAAAATGAAATCATTGTGTAAAACTTACATAAAAAAAAGTATACATATTAGGTATCGCCGCATCCGTGACAACCTGGTCTATAAAAATATCACATGATCTAACCTGTCAGATGAATGTTGTAAATAACAAAAAATAAAAACGGTGCCAAAACAGCTATTTCTTGTTATCTTGCCTCACGAAAAGTGTAATATAGAGCAACCAAAAATTATATGTACCCTAAACTAGTACCAACAATACTGCCACCCTATCCCGTAGTTTCTAAAATGGGGCCACTTTTTTGGAGTTTCTACTCTAGGGGTGCATCAGGGGGGCTTCAAATGGGACATGGTGTCAAAAAATCCAGTCCAGCAAAATCTGCCTTCCAAAAACCGTATGGCATTCCTTTTCTTCTGCGCCCTGCCGTGTACAGTAGTTTATGACCACATATGGGGTGTTTCTGTAAACTACAGAATCAGGGCCATAAATATTGAGTTTGGTTTGGCTGTTAACCCTTGCTTTGTAACTGGAAAAAAAATATTAAAATGGAAAATGTGCCAAAAGATTTTGAAATTGTATCTCTATTTTCCATTAATTCTTGTAGAACACCTAAAGGGTTAACAAAGTTTGTAAAATCAGTTTTGAATACCTTGAGGGGTGTAGATTATAGAATGGGGTCATTTTCGGGTAATTTCCATTATGTAAGCCTTGCAAAGTGACTTCAGACCTGAACTGGTCCCTAGAAATTGGGTTTTTGAAAATTTCTGAAAAATTTTAAGATTTGCTTCTAAACTTCTAAGCCTTGTAACATCCTTAAAAAATAAAATGTCATTCACAAAATGATCCAAACATGAAGTAGACATATAAGGAATGTAAAGTAATAACTATTTTTGGAGGTATTACTATGTATTATAGAAGTAGAGAAATTGAAACTTGGAAATTTGCAAATTTATTTTTTTTTGTTGGTAAATTTGGTATTTTTTATAAATAAAAATGAATTTTTTTGACCCAATTTTAGCAGTGTCATGAAGTACAATATGTGACGAAAAAACAATCTCAGAACGGCCTGGGTAAATCAAATGATACTAGTCAGATTTGCAAAAAATGGCCAAGTCCTTAAGGTGAAATAGGGCTGAGTCCTTAAGGGGGTAAAAGCTGAATATTGACTTATAGGATAGCTGCCTTACATCTGGTGACATTAGAGGCAAAGCTTGTTAAAAGCTCTTTTGCATTTCCTCCATCCCAGAATTCCAGAGGAGCATGAATGGCCTATTTGTCTCCTCACACTGATTAAAGTGCTCTCTCCCTAAGAAGAGTTAGTTCCCCCCTTGCAAAGTTTTTAAATAAATCAACCTTGGCTCTGTGATCCGAAACTTGATTTGCTCATCTTTAGAAAGCATATTTCACTGGTTATATATATATGGAATAAGAGGTACATGAATTTTTTAGTCTACACAGCCCTGTTAAAATGTCAGGTTTCAGTGATGTAAAAAAATGAGACAAAGATAAATAATTTCAGAACTTTTTGACCTTTAATGTGACCTATAAACTGTACAACGCAATTGAAAAACAAACTGAGGTCTTTTAGGTGGAGGGAAGAAAACATAAAAAAAACTAAAATAATGTGGTTGCATAAGTGTGCACATCCTCTTATAACTGGGGATTAGAAATGGCCTTGCAGTTCGCCCGGCGGT
Source organism: Bufo bufo (assembly GCF_905171765.1). Taxonomy (NCBI): domain Eukaryota; kingdom Metazoa; phylum Chordata; class Amphibia; order Anura; family Bufonidae; genus Bufo; species Bufo bufo. Next base: position 157,056,915 of record NC_053392.1, on the reverse strand, counting down.
CGTTTCGCGGTGAACTTTGCTCGTTCGCTGTTCGCCGCCAAACGAGCGAACATATGGCGATATTCGCGCCCGCCATATTCTTTTACATTGTGAAGAACTTTGACCCATGACACATCCATCAGGTGGTACAGGATAGCCAATTGAGACGTTTCAGCACATGGACACACCCCCTACCTTATAAATAAACCTGATCTGGGCGCCATTTTACATTCAGTCTTTTGCCAGTGTAGGGAGAGGTTGCTGTGTGGAGCAGGCACAGACTGTTAGGGACACCAAACGCTAGCTAATAGGGCCACAAAAGTCCTTTTAAAGACTGGTATAGGTGTGCTATCGATAGGTGTGACTTACTGAGGGGTGTGATATACTTATAATATACTTTCTAACATAGAAAGTATATTATTGTGCAACTGTATTGTGGAGCAGTTGTGTGCGGTTCTGCTGCGATACTGCAGCCACACGCTATTGGACCAAACGCTATTGGAACAAATAAGTTCTACTGGTGTGATTTACCAGTTGCCCCCCAAAAAAACATATTGAAGCAGGGGTGCTATATACAATAATATAGTGCATTTAGGTAGTGCAGCATTTGTCTGCGGTTTTGCTGCGTTACTGCATCTAGACAGAGTGAAAAACACTATTTGAAGAAATAATTTCTTCTGGTGTGATTAACCAGTTTCCCCCCAAAAAACTGAGTGAAGCAGGGATTTTATATACCAATTATATACTTTCTATATGGTGCATTTAGGTAGTGCAGCATTTGTCTGCCGTTTTGCTGCGTTACCGCATCTACACAGAGTGAAAAACACTATTTGAAAAAATAATTTCTACTGGTGTTATCAACCAGTTGCACCCCCAAAAAAAACTGATTGAGGCAGGCGTGTGATATACTGTACCTTTTTCCACAAATAATGCTCTTCTATAGGGACTTTTGTCACAGGGTCATTTTGATAATGACAGGCAGAGGAAGAGGCATGCCATTCCGCAGGGATGGTAGGGTTCGGGCAGGTGCACCAGGCCGCAGCCTAAGTGGGAAGTTGCAGAAGGTGTGTGCGATTACGTCAAAGGACGCACCAGACTTAGTTGAGTGGCTCACTCAGCCTTCCGCTTCTGCACCCTCCTCATCCTCTCTATCTACACCCTCTTCACTCTCTGCTGTGTGCACCCCCAAATACACCACCACCACCGTATCCCCTCCGCTGGAGTCAGAGGAATTATTTTCCCATCCATTACATGACCTTACCGATGTGCAGCCATTCTTGGCATCGGATCAGGAAGAGGAGGTATTAATAGTCGCCACCCAGCAGTCTGACAACAGTACCCAGATCAGCCCAAGGAGGGTAGTCCCTGCTGTTCCTGCCTATTCTGAGATCTCTAATGTCAGTGGTGGTGAAGGTGATGAATCCGATGATGACGTGTCGAAGGACGTCACTTGGGTGCCCAAAAGAGAGGAAGAGGAAGGGAGTTCAGAGGGAGAGACGGAGCAGCAGATAGGGAGGAGAAGGAGGAGAAGCAGGCAGAATTTACAGTGCACAGGAGGCAAAAAGCAGACTGCAATTGTATCTGGAACGAGCCATCCACCATGCATGGTCACATCTGGCGCTCCCAGGACGCCGGCACATGGCTCCTCAGTGTGGGCTTTTTTTAACATGTCCACTGCTGACAATAGTGTTGCCATCTGCAGCCTGTGCTGTCAATGCACAGTAAGCCCAACACTCACCTAGGGACGACCGCCTTAAGAAGGCACCTGTCCTTCCATCACTGAGCTCAGTGGGAGCAACACCGTCAGAACCCACAAAGCCACACTCCTGCGCTCCCGGTCCTGCCTCTTCTCCTTCTCCTTCTCCTTCTCCTCTCTCCTCCCAGTTGTCCTCCACTCCACCTTCCACCGTGCCGTTGTCGCGTTCATGTGGCAAAAATGCAGGCCTCCTTGCCCCAACTGTTAGAGCGAAAAAAGATGATGACGCCGGATAACCCTCTTGCCCAACGGCTGACCGCTGGCTTGTCAGAACTGCTAGCCCGCCAACTACTGCCATATAAACTGTTGGACTCGGAGTCCTTTAGAAAATTTGTGGCCATAGGAACACCGCAATGGAAGGTCCCCAGAAGGAAATATTTCTCCCAAAAGGGCATCCCAGAGCTATATGGCCATGTTCAGCGGCAAATGAATGTATCTCTTGCACACAGTGTTGATGCCAAGATACATCTGACTACAGACACGTGGTCTAGCAAACACGGGTAGGGAAGGTACATAATTTTTACTGCCCATTGGGTGAAAATTCTGACGGACGTCAAGCATGTAACCCGTGGCACCCGTGTGGATTTGGTGTTACCACCACGGATTGCATGCCGGCCTGCCTCTTCTTCTCCTCCTCCTACTCCATCCTCCGTCTCCTCCTCGGCTGACTCCTCCTTTTCCGCTGCTACCGTCTCTTCTGCTGCGCCCCCCCAAACTCCCCAGAACCTATTTGACGTGCCAGGTGAGACGTTGCCATGCTGTGCTGCGGCTGTTGTGCCTGGAAGTCAAGAGTCACACCAGTCCTGCACTGCTTTCAGCTCTGCGGTCACAGACCGATCAGTGGCTAACCCAGCTCAATTTGACAGTTGGTAAAGTGGTGTGCGACAAAGGTGCCAATCTGCTGAGCGTGCCGAAACAGGGCAAAATGACACACGTGCCGTGCATGGCACACGTCCTGAACTTAGTCGTGCAGCGATTTGTTGCCAAATACCCAGGGGTCCAGGATGTCTTGCAGCAGGCCAGGAAAATTTTAGAAGATCTTACACGGCCATGGCTCACCTTCCTGAGATTCAGAGGCGACACCACCTGTCCTTCAGACTTCTGATTTGTGACAGCCCGACGCGCTGGAACTCCACCTTGTATAAGCTTGATAGGCTGCTTCAGCAGAAATGTGCAATGGATGACTACCTGTAAGAATTCTGAGGCAGGACAGGTTCTGGGGAGATTGTTTTTTTTTCATCGCGCCAGTGGCTGCTCATGCACGACACATGCAGACTTCTGCGGCCATTTGATGAGATCACCAAACTGGTAAGTCGCAGCCAGGGCGCCATCAGTGACATCGTACCTTACGCCTTCTTTCTGGAGCATGCATTCCGTTGTGTCATTAATCAAGCTGTCGAGGGGCAGGAAGATAAGGAAGTCGCAATGCTGGATAAATTCCCAGGGTGGGCTACTCCATCTGATCCAAGTCAACAGGAGTCTGAAGACAAGTCAGAGGAGAATGGTGGCAGGGCAGAGGAGAAGCATAAAGAGCATGCTTTAAATGTTTATGGGATCCCTGGTGTTGTCCGTGGCTGGGGGGAGGAGAACGAGGACGACATTATTCTGGAAGATGAGCAGGAGCCAGGCCACTCCACTGCTTCCAGTTTAGTGCAAATGGGGGCCTTCATGCTCCAGTGTTTTAAGAGGGACCCCCGTATAAAAAGCACAAAGGGCAAGGACCAGTACTGGGTGGCAACGTACTTAGATCCCTGGTACAAACACAAAATGGCAGAAATGTTACCACCATCACAAAGGGCTTACAGAATGCAGCAATTCCAGGCCTTGATTTGAGAAATGCTGCATTCTGCTTTTGAGGGCACTGAAAGAGGAAACGCCTAGACCGACAGGTGTACGACTACATCGGGTTAACGGCCGATGTGGATGCTCTGAGAAACTATGAACCTCTGGACTTCTGGGTGTGCAGGCTTGACCTGTGGCCAGAGCTGGCACAATTTGCCATGGAACTGTTGGCTTGCCCCTTGTCCAGTGTCCTGTCCGAAAAGACATTCAGCGCAGCAGGGGTTATCGTGACCGATAAGTGCACTCGCCTAGTTCACGACAGTGTGGACTACCTCACATTTCTAAAAATGAATGAGGCATGGATCTCGGAGGAATTCAACATATGTGACGAGTCAATCACGTTTGATTGAATTTACTCATGACAGCCCACAAATATCCGCCACCAACCAGAACAAATCATGGTCCCTGTCTTAGGTAAATACAGCAGCATAAAAGGCGTTTTATGTCCGTTGAATGCCTAATTTTTGTGGCCTGTACTGGCTGACAGTTACATATTTATCCTGTGACCGCCTAATGTACCTCAAGCCACAGAATCCAAAGTTCTTTGCTGTCAGGTGTATTCCTATTGGCTAATTTTTGGGGCCTGTACTGGCCGACAGTTACATATTTATCCTGTGAACGCCTAATGTACCTCCAGCCACAGAATACAAAGTTCTTTGCTGCCAGGTGAATGCCTATTGGCAAATTTTGGGGGCCTGTACTGGCCGACAGTTACATTTTAATCCTGTGACCGCCTTATGTACCTCCATCCACAGAATCCAAAGTTCTTTGCTGTCAGGTGAATGCCTATTGGCTAATTTTTGGGGCCTGTACTGGCCGACAGTTGCATATTTATCCTGTGACCGCTTAATGTACCTCCAGCCACAGAATCCAAAGTTCTTTGCTGTCAGGTAAATGCCTATTGGCAAATTCTTGGGGCCTGTGTGGGTACTCACCTAAGATCCACTGCCACCTCGACCCCCCCCCCCCCCCCCCCCAAAAAAAAAAAATATATATATATTTTGCAGAAAATTCAGTGCAACATAAAACGTAAACAAAAACTGGAATTTGCACTATATGTCTGTTCAGGCGTAATTAGTCTCTTTCATATTATAAGCTCCTCTTATATATAATTTACTTAGAGTTCTGAAGACTCAGCGGTGCTGGCAGGTTTGGCTTCAGGGGTGCTGGCTAGCGTGGCCTCAGGGGTGCTGGCTGGCTAGGCCGGGCAGAAGGAGTGTGTGAGACTGAGGCCTTTTTTTCTCCAAGCTGCTCCGGAAAAAAATATTTTTTATTACACCCCAGGTCAGACCACCAATCAGACCCCCAATGTTAATCAGACCTCAGCTAAAAGCCCCAATAAGATCCCCAATGTTAATAAGACCCCAAAAAGACCTCAGATCACATCTCAGCTCAGACCCCAATATGAATGACCCCCAATCAGACCTCAGATAAGAGCCCCATGCTTCATAGCAGCCCCCAGTAGCCTCATAGCAGCCCCCAGTAGTCTCATAGCAGCCCCCAGTAGCATTATTGCAGCCTCCAGTAGCCTCATAGTGGCCCCCAGTAGCCTCATAGCAGCCCCCAGTAGCCTCTCCATCAGCCCCCATTGCCTCTCCCTCAGCCCCCAGTGCCTCTCCCCAGCCCTTAGTGCCTCTCACCAGCCCCTAGTGCCTTACCATCTGCCTTAAGTGCCTCTCCATCAGCCCCAGTGCCTCTCCATCAGCCCCAGTGCCTCTCCATCAGCCCCAGTGCCTCTCCATCAGCCCCAGTGCCTCTCACCAGCCCCCAGTGCCTCTCCATCAGCCCCCAGTGCGTCTCACCAGCCCCCAGTGCCTCACCATCAGCCCCCAGTGCCTCTCCATCAGCCCCCAGTGCCTCTCCATCAGCCCCCAGTGCCTCTCACCAGCCCCAGTGCCTCTCCATCAGCCCCCAGTGCCTCTCCATCAGCCCCCAGTGCCTCTCACCAGCCCCCAGTGCCTCTCCATCAGCCCCCAGTGCCTCTCCATCAGCCCCCAGTGCCTCTCCATCAGCCCCCAGTGCCTCTCCATCAGCCCCCAGTGCCTCTCACCAGCCCCCAGTGCCTCTCCATCAGCCCCCAGTGCCTCTCACCAGCCCCCAGTGCCTCTCCATCAGCCCCCAGTGCCTCTCCATCAGCCCCAGGCCCCCCAGTCAGTGCCTCTCCATCAGCCGCCTCATAAAATAAAAAAAAAACACTTACCCTCTCCTGCTCCTGGTTGCCGCCGCCCTACTCTCCTCCTAAGCGATGATCCTGCTGTCGGCTCTGCTGTGAAGGCTGCGCACAGCGTGACGTCATAGAGCACCTCATGTCTGTGTGCAGCCCTGCACAGCCGACAGCCGAGGACCAGGAAGCGGTGAGTACAAAGCCTTCACAGCTTCCTGGTCCTTTTGCCCGGCGACCGGCGTTAAAGACGGGTGGCCCTGAAAGGGAACGACGTTCCTGCTATGAAAAAAGTGCAGGAACGCCGTTCCCACATGTTCTTGCAGGACACGAACCCTGCTATAGCCACATAATCACATCCTTGTCTAACTCCTCTGCTTCTCATTATGGTGGCGTATGAACCACATTCACCATAAGGACCTTCTAATATCACAGGGTCATGTGACTTTTCCCCCCACCCTGTACTGTTCTCCTCACCCTATACTGTGCCCCCTTATTTCCTGCATTGTGCCCTCTTACCACACCATGTGCAGTGCCCCTAGTCATTCCCTGTACTATTCCCCTTTTATACTCTTTTATAGTTTATAGTTTACATTGAAGGTGGAAAAAGTTCTGAAATGATTTATCTTTGTCTCATTTTTTTTACATCACAGAAACCTGACAATTTAACAGGGGTGTGTAGACTTTTTATATCCAATATATATATATATATATATATATATATATATATATATATATATATATATATTATATATCATGCACCAAATATATTCATATTACTGTTCATTCTTCCCCAAGTCTTAGGGTTAGAATAAGGAATCATTAACAACTTTATAAAATTATCCCTAAACACAAATTGTCTAAGCTTCCCTCCAAAGGAAGGTCTTCTTGACAGTCTTAAATAGATAGATCCAATGACAGTATCCAACCCATCCCCAGTAATCTAGAACTGATAACTTATAATTATATTGTTTTCAAGAAAGGCCCCTCTTGACCTCCTTCAATGCATCAGAACAGTTCCATAGTCTCAGTGTTCTTATAGCAAATAGACATGGATGCTTTCTTTTTAAAGTTTCAAGCCTAGGTATTACCGAACATTAAGATCTCTGTACCGTCCATTCATGTATTTGTACATAGGTATCCTACCCTAGTAGTAATGCTAACAGCTTATCTCCAGGATATCTGCTGAGTGCAGGATATCTGCCTTAACAAACTACATGGTCATAGGCAGTGCTTGAAGTGGGCCGGAACGCGGCGGTACTCAGTACCGCCACTTCCAAAAATTGCCCTGGAGAGTACCAGCACCTCTCCGTGCGCCCAGTACGTGGGTTTCCGGTACCGGAGCGCAGCGGAGAGCTGGCAGTATCTCCTCCCTAATGTCGTTGGCTGGGCAGCTAGTGGAGGGGGGCGGGTCGTTGCAGAGTACGGCTCAGGCTGGCGCAGGCAGGGAGTTGACCTCACGTTAGGTGACGTCAACTCCTTCCCGCGCGCCTGTGACTGAGGAGCGATCAGTGCGGCGACCAGTGACTGGTCCTCCTTGGAGTCAGGAGTCGGACGGTGCAGCAAAGAACATCGACTTTGCTTTGGAATCCAACTTCTGAAGAGTACTGGTGAGTGACAGGCACCCCCCCTCCCCCCACACACATTAGTTCCTCTCTGTACCAGTACCCCCCCCCCCCCTGGCAGGGGGGTACTGGTACAGAGAGGAATTAATGTGTGTGATGAGGGGGGGGGGGGTCTGATGTGCAGGGGGGTACTGGTACAGAGAGGAACGAATGTGCGGTGGTGGGGGGGGGGGGGTACAGGTACATAGAGGAACTAATATATATGTGTCTGATGGGTGGGTCTGATGTGTAGGGGGCCCCTGCACATCAGACCCCCCCATCACACACATATATATTAGTTCCTCTATGTACCAGGACCCCCCCCCCCACCACCGCACATTCGTTCCTCTCTGTACCAGTACCCCCCTGCACATCAGACCCCCCCCCCCTCATCACACACATTAGTTCCTCTCTTTACCAGTACCCCCCCCTCCCCCACCACCACCACACATTAGTGCCTCTCTGTACCAGTACCCCTCTGCACATCAGACCCCCCATCACACACATATATATTAGTTCCTCTATGTACCAGTCCCCCCCCCCCACCACCACCGCACATTCGTTCCTCTCTGAACCAGTACCCCCCTGCACATCAGACCCCCCCCCCCTCATCACACACACACACACATTAATTCCTCTCTGTACCAGTACCCCCCTGGCAGGGGGGTACTGGTACAGAGAGGAATTAATGTGTGTGTGTGTGTGATGAGTGGGGGGGGGGTCTGATGTGCACGGGGGTACTGGTACAGAGAGGAACGAATGTGCGGTGGTGGGGGGGGGGACTGTACTGGTACATAGAGGAACTAATATATATGTGTGTGATGGGGGGGTCTGATGTGCAGGGGGGGGGGGCACCGGCGCCTAATAGAGTACCGGCACCTCTTTTGGCCCACTTAAAGCACTGGTCATAGGATAAGAATTACAGGTTTGCTCTGTTCTTGATTGTGCTGGCATAATAGCAATACTCATGTTATCAGCATGAGGGCATGCTTATCAGTTTATTAAAATTTGGCCCAGTCATAAAGGTTAAAAGATAGCTAGTTGTGAAAAAGTTACCAACCACCACACATACAGTGTTTTTTTATTTTTATTTTATTAGTTCCATTTATTAAACCGGAAAGCATAAAATGTAACATCCACCTATTATGGAAGGATTATATAAAGCTCTAATTAAAGGATATTGGAGCACTTAAGCTTAGGTTCCCTCTAGGCTCTAGTAATAAATAGCCATTGAAAACAACCCATAACAGCACATATTAGTGTTTAGCGAAATTGAAACAATAAATTCACACTTTATAGAGCTTTATATTCATTAATTTTCTATAGGGACTGGAAAAATATGGATTAATAAATAAACTTTTTTTTTAACCTGTGATGATTTTTCTGGCTGGTATAAAATTTGTACAATATTCTCTTATCTTTGCATTAAATATACATGAATGGCCTCATTATTAACCCCTTCACGACTGCAATCCGTTTATATACGTGATATTTGCACATGCCCCGTGCAGCTACCACGTGTATAAACGTCAAGCCAGCTCTTTAATCCAAGCGCTGCAAAGGGCTTGGATTAAAGCTTCTGCCCCTGCCCTGCTGCTGTCACAGACAGCATACAGTCCAGTAATGCCTGCAAGGGACCAATCAGAGTGGTCCCTTGCCGGCAATCGATCCGACTGTTTAGTCTGTGCAGACTAACCAATCGGATCGCGGCAGTGCTAAAATGCCGGTTTCAGGCTCTGATCTGCTCTCTGCAGATCAGAGCCTGAAATCAGGTAATGTGTCCTGGTGCCCCCGATCTGTGCCCCCTTCCTGTGCACCTCCAACCCCCCACCACCACCGTAAGCCCTGCCTCTGCCTGCACCTGATGCGGTTCATCCCCGCCCCCCCCCAATCCATGTATCGTGCCCTGCCCCCTCCCCGCCCAATACATTTTTCCTGCCCCCATCTGTGCCCCCTCCATGCTGGCCGTACCCACCGTTTCCAGCCATGCCCCATTTGTGCCCCCTGCCCCCGATGCAGTCCCCCTGCTATGTTTGATGGCGGCGGCTCCATTCCTGAGCCGCCGCCATCATCAGCGAGTGTCAGCTCTATGCTGACACTCTGCTATAACCCCTTAGATGCCACGGTAGCGGCATCCATGGGGTTAATAGAGGGAGTGGGCTCCCTCTCTCAACCATCAGGGCTGCCGCGCTGCGATTGCAGCGCCCGATGGTTGCCTTGGCAACCGGACGCTTTGCCAAGGCGTCCGGTGTTGCCACCTACAGGAAATCTGGTAGTATTATACTTTGCAATGCAAGAGCATTGCAAAGTATAGTACAGCCATCAGCCCCACTGGATCTTCAAGATCCAAGAGGGACTTGATAAAAAAAAAAAAAATTGAAAATAATAAAAGTAAAAATAATAAATAAATAAAAATGTAAATTAAAAAAATTAATTGCCTTTTCCTATAAAAAATGCAACAACAAAAAAACACACATATTATGTATCACCGTCTCTATAAATATATCACATGATCGACCCCGTCCAATAAACACCATTAAAAAAATAAAATAAAAACTGTGTAAAAAAAAAGCCATTTTTGTCACCTTACATCACTAAAAGTGCAACACCAAGCTATTAAAAAGGCGTATACATGCCAAAATAGTACCAATCAAACCGTCACCTCATCCCGCAAATAATTATACCCTATTTAAGACAATCGCCCAAAAAATAAAAAAGTTATGGCTCTCAGACTATGGAGATACTAAAACATAATTTTTTGGGTTTCAGAAATGCTATTATTATGTAAAACTTAAATAAATAAGAAAAAGTATACATATTAGGTATTGCCACGTCCGTAACAACCTGCTTTATAAAACTGTCACATGACCTAACCCCTCAGATGAACTCTGTAAAAATAAATAAATAAAAATTTATTTATGGTCACCTTACCCCAGTGTAATAATGAAAAATCATATGTACCCAAAAATGGTACCAATAAAAACCTCAACTCTTTCTGCAAAAAACGAGCCCCTGCACAAGACGATCGGCAGAAAAATAAAAAATATATGGCGTTCAGAATATGGACACACAAAAACATGATTTCTTTTTCAAAAATGCTTTATTATGTAAAACTGAAACAAACAAAGTAGACATATTTGATATCACTGCGTCCGTAAAAACCTGCTCTATAAAAATAGCACATGATCTACCCTAGCAGATGAATCTTGTAAAATATTAAAAATAACAAAACGGTGCCAAAACAGGCATTTTTTTGTTACCTTGCCTCACAAAAAACGTAATATAGAGCAATTAAAAATCATATGTACCCCAAAATAGTACCAATAAAACTGGCACCTTATCCTGTAGTTTCCAAAATGGGGTAACTTTTTGAGAGTTTCTACTCTAGGGGTGCATCAGGGGGGCTTTAAATGGGACATGGCATCTAAAAACCAGTCCAGCAAAATCTGCTTTCCAAAAACCATATGGCTCTCCTTTCCTTCTGCGCCCTGCCGTGTGCACTTACATCAGTTTACGACCACATGTGGGGTGTTTCTGTAAACCGCAGTATCAGGGTAATAAATATTGAGTTTTGTTTGGCTGTTAACCCTCAATGTAATAAAATGGAAAATCTGCCCAAAAAGTGAAATTTAGAAATGTCATCTCCATTTTCCTTTAATTCTTGTGGAACACCTAAAGGGTTACCAAAGTTTGTAAAATCAGTTTTGAGTAACTTGAGGGGTGTAGTTTCTACACTGGGGTCATTTATTGGGGGTATCCACTATGTAAGCCCCACAAAGTGACTTCAGACCTGAACTGGTCCTTAAAAAGTGGGTTTTGGAAATTTTCTTAAAAATTTTAAGAATTGCTTCTAAACTTCTAAGCCTTCTAACGTCCTAAAAAAATTAAATGACCTTTCCAAAATGATGCCAACATAAAGTATACATATGGGGAATGTTAAGTAAGCGAAAAATTGATCAGAGCCCTGATGCAATTCAGGCTTTGAATACACTCCGAAGTAATGAGCAGGCAATGGGCCCCTATGCAAAGGGAGGGGGAGTGTACTTATTTAAAATGTAACTTTTAATAAATTATGCGATAGGCAGAGTAAAAAGGACTTACTAGACGAATAAAACATACAAACATAGATAGGACCAATTGGTACCAGGCTGGTACAAATGAAAAATTCTGCTCCGTCCGTGAGGACGCGAACAGTCTTACCAGACCCTTTGTAGTTAGTGGGTACGGTTCCTTGGTAACAGGAGGCAGGAAAACCTGGGAGTATGCCGGGCGGAGGACGGATGCTTCAGCTGTGCAGTCAGGTAGATCAGACAGTGTAGTCAGGTAGATCAGACAATAGGAGGAGTCCTATATATCCCTATCAAGGTGAGAGGGGCTATTATGCTGCTACCTGTCTATACAGAGCACTCGCCTTGAAAAAGGCGACCCCGTCCGGTAGCCTGTCCCTATGGTGGACCTGTACCCTGGAACTACAGAAGGTTTTTTCCTTGATGACTGGATGGTGATACTTCCAGTGGTCACCCGACGTGGCACGTTTCTGTCCGTGACTTCTTCAGGGGGAACGACTGCAGGAGGTAACAGTATAGCCGTAGGTATTTAGCCTTAGGCTAGTTTAACACTGAGGAAAAAAGAACAGGCTGTAATGGCCTGTGGACTGCTAAAGCCTGGTTGGGCTGCAGTGACTGCTTAATCCAGGGTGGAAAGCAGAGTGGCACAGGAGGGGTAGTCCTGTGCAGGACGGTCTGGGGAATCTAATAATCCCTTTCAAACATGTGCAACCCCTATGGTTAGGGGTGACAGTATAGACCAGCGGCTACCCCTCCTGTGCCACTCTGCTTTCCACCCTGGATTAAGCAGTCACTGCAGCCCAACCAGGCTTTAGCAGTCCACAGGCCATTACAGCCTGTTCTTTTTTCCTCAGTGTTAAACTAGCCTAAGGCTAAATACCTACGGCTATACTGTTACCTCCTGCAGTCGTTCCCCCTGAAGAAGTCACGGACAGAAACGTGCCACGTCGGGTGACCACTGGAAGTATCACCATCCAGTCATCAAGGAAAAAACCTTCTGTAGTTCCAGGGTACAGGTCCACCATAGGGACAGGCTACCGGACGGGGTCGCCTTTTTCAAGGCGAGTGCTCTGTATAGACAGGTAGCAGCATAATAGCCCCTCTCACCTTGATAGGGATATATAGGACTCCTCCTATTGTCTGATCTACCTGACTACACTGTCTGATCTACCTGACTGCACAGCTGAAGCATCTGTCCTCCGCCCGGCATACTCCCAGGTTTTCCTGCCTCCTGTTACCAAGGAACCGTACCCACTAACTACAAAGGGTCTGGTAAGACTGTTCGCCTCCTCACGGACAGAGCAGAATTTTTCATTTGTACCAGCCTGGTACCAATTGGTCCTATCTATGTTTGTATGTTTTATTCGTCTAGTGAGTCCTTTTTACTCTGCCTATCGCATAATTTATTAAAAGTTACATTTTAAATAAGTACACTCCCCCCTCCCTTTGCATAGGGGCCTATTGCCTGGAATGTTAAGTAATAAATATTTTATGAGGTATCACTTTCTGTTTTAGAAGCAGAGAAATTTAAATTTTGAAAATTGCTAATTTTTCTAAATTTTTGGTAAATTTGGGATTTTTTCATAAATAAAGGTGAAATATATTGACTCAAATATATGACTATCATGAAGTACAATGTGTCACGAGAAAACAATATCAGAATTGTATGGATAAATAAAAGTGTTTCAAAGCTATTACCACATAAAGTGACGCATGTCAGATTTGTAAATTTTGACCTGGACACTGGAGCATCAATGCCCTTTGGTCATGAAAGGGTTAAAGTGGTTTTCCACACATTTTTTACTGATCACCTATCTTCTGCATAGGTTATTAGTGTCTGATCGACACCTGGGATCCCCACTGATCAGCTATTTGAGAAGGCACCAAGTCCTTCTCCAGCTTTTCCTAGGTCGTATGACATCACATACATTGGTCACATGGCCTAGGCGCAGCTCAGCACCATTGAAATGTAAAAGGCTGATCTGCGATACCTAGCACAGCCGCTATACAATGTACAGCTCTGTGCTTGGTGAGCTGAGAGAAGGCTGTGGTACTTCTAAGAGTGCAGGTTCCTTCTCAAACAGCTGATCGGCAGGGGTCCTGGGCGTCGTACCCCCAGCTATCAGATACCGATGACTTATCCAGAGAATAGGTCATCAATAAAAACTCTCAGAACAGTATTTTTTTTTTATCTAGCAGTGCATTTTTGGTAGGAAAATAAAAAATAAGAAGCCTATGCCTTAATATTTTGGTATATTTATATTTATCAATGTCATTCAATGTGAACTATTTGTTGATTGACTGATATAAAGGAATAGGCTAAAAGGATGCCCATGCTAAAAGTCAAGATCAGACTAGTTCTTAATGTTGGGTAATGCTATTGCATGGCTTCTTCCAGACCTTTCTTTTCCTCATCTCGGACTCCAGTACATGAATTTAGATTGTGGAAAAGGGATACGGTTTTGGAATATTTCAACAGCAGAAATCTTATTTTGCTTTAACTGAGATCAAGCCTGGACAAATCATGTGCTCATACTTATGTCTGATCCACATTTGTGTTTTGGTTGATTATGAAGAGAGCTAGGAACTGACAAACTTTTGTTCTACAGAACCACCTCTGCAATTGTCTACTGCAGCTAAAATTCTAAAGGATTTTAAAAATTTTAGGTGAAGTCACAAATCATAGCAGAAGTACCATTTGTCCTTTGGTTAGCTCCCTTAACTATACGTTCTGGAAAATAGTGTTCTCTTGGAATCCAACAAACCCAAATTTCTCCAGAAGACTTGCATGTAGTAAAATGTAATTCATAACGCCAAAGAACATGCTCCGTCACTCCAGTGGTGGCATGCTTTTAATCTCTCAAGCCAAGACTGGACCTACAGAATGGTGATGTTCAGCTTGTGTGCAGCTGCTTGACCATGAAACCCCATTTTGTTAAGCTCCTAGTGTAGAATTCTAATGTTGATTTCACTTGTAAAGACAGTTTGGAATTAAGGAGTGATGGAACAGAGAATGAGTGATTTTTATCGCTCAGTGCTGTTCAGCACTTTACAGCCTCACTCTGTGAGTTTGCATCATCTACCGCTATATGGCTGAAACTTTTTTTTTATCTGATATGCTTCCACTTCACAACAATAGCACATGTCATTAACAGACTTGTGGCAAAGCTGGCATCCTTTGACAGTGGCATGTGTAAAGTTACTGAGCTGTTCAGATTGGCTGATCTTGCTACCAATGTTTATCTAAGGTTTCATGACTGTGTGCATAATGTTATTCACCTTTTTGCAATGGGTGTGGCTGAAACATCAGAACTCAATATTTAGATTGGGCATTCATACAGTTTTCACAATGGGTAGTAGGATATGTTTGAATTATATATTTAAAGGTTATTGACATCATAATTTTTGACAACCAAATATAAGCAGAAAAAGGTCATACAGAAAACCATACAGAAATGACTTATGGCTTTTCTAGTATCTCCTTTACAAAAAGAAATCAAAAGCTGACGTTCTTACCAGGATTTCGCTGTATCTGGAATAGTGGAGTCCAACATAGCAATCATTGCCTTTTTAAAAATGCATGTTGATTATACAACTAGTTCCACGAAATGTAGCCCTAAAGCAATAAAAAACTTTTTATTCTATCTTAGCAATTAAAATAGTCTTAATCCCCTGCTGTTTCAGACTGGCTGCATGAAATTGCTTTCATTAAGTATACATACCCCACAGCAAAAAAGGACATTGAAGCTTGGAATTTTACTATCTCTCTGAGTTCTATGCAATATTCAATTTCATTGGTTCACATTACTTAGGAAAAAAATCAGCAATGTTATGAATCATCTTCTCTGGAACACTGGGTTTTGTACACTGTGATACGTAAAACATTTATTCAGGATATAGAAAATATCACATCTTAAAGCTAAAATTACAAAATGTGCAAACAAATAATTCCCTTATACAATACACAAATTAAAGGGGGGTTATCCAATCGTAAAGCAGACCGCATAGAGTGGCTGAACACAGTGGTGATTATGCCTGATTAGGGTTGAGCGAACTCGAACTGTAAAGTTCGGGTTCGTACCGAACGTTAGGATTTTTTGACCCCAGACCCGAACCTAAACATTTCAGTAAAAGTTTGGGTTCGAGTTCGGTGTTCGGCGATTTAATGGTGCTTTTTGTACGGCTGCAGGGCAGCCAATTAACAAGCGTTTAACTCGTGTGCCCTTAGAAGCCATCACAGCCATGCCTACTAATGTCATGGCTGTGATTGGCCAGTGCAGCATGTGACCCAGCCTCTATATAAGCTGGAGTCACGTAGCATAGCACGTCACTTAGCTCTTACTAGTGTAGGGATAGGATGCTGCTGCGGTGAGGGATATCAGAACTTGTTAACTCTGTGATCTACAGCGTTTTTTTTTTTTTTTTAGTGGGTGCAATGCAAAATTTTTGTACCCTGCCCTGAGCCCAGTGACACAGAAAAATAAGTTTTATCCGTCTGTTAGTTAGGTGGGCGTCGGTGGCCATTTTGTGTAAGTTCCTGCATATGTGCCAGGGACAATAATTTAATCCTGTTCTTTTAGTTCAGTGGGCATATACCAAATTTTTAAGTGCACCTGCACTGCATATGTGCCAAGGGAAGGGGAAATAATATAGGTAATCTGTCTGTGAGTTTAGGGACCCAGGGGGTGACATATTCACATTTTTTTTAACCCCTTAAAGACTGGGCTCATTTTCACCTTATGTCACTTTAAGTGCTGATAACTTTAAAACACTTTGACTTATCCAAGCCATTCTGAGATAGTTTTTTTTTGTCACATATTGTACTTCATAACACTGGTAAAATGAAGTCAAAGAAATTCATTTTTATTTATAAAAAAAATACCAAACTTACCAAAACTTTGCAAATTTCCAAGTTTCAATTTCTCTACTTCTATAATAAATAGTAATACCTCCAAAAATAGTTATTACTTTACATTCCCCAAATGTCTACTTCATGTTTGGATCATTTTGGGAATGACATTTTATTTTTTGGGGACGTTACAAGTAGAGTTGAGCAGACACCTGGATGTTCGGGTTCGACGGGTTCGGCCGAACTTCACAAAAAAGTTCGAGTTCGGGACCCATACTTGACCCCAAACCCGAACCCCATTGAAGTCAATGGGGACCCGAACTTTTGAGCACTAAAATGGCTGTAAAAATGTCATGGAAAGTGCTAGAGGGCTGCAAATGGCATCAAAATGTGGTTAAGAGCATGGCAAGTGCTCTGCAAACAAATGTTAATAGGGAAATGACTTTAAATAACATAAAATACATAAAAATAAAAATAATCTTGATCTAGGAGGACCAGGTCCATATGGAGTAGGAGGTTGAGGAGGCGGTGGATATGGCGGTGTAGGTGGAAGTGGGGGTGGAGGAGGAGGAGGAGATAGCCTACACTGCTTTTTGGTTTAAAATTTATTTTTATTTTTTTAAATTAGGGTACACCCCAAAACATTGGGAAATATAACCCTCCAGTCGTGCTAAACACACGTTCAGACAATACACTGGCTGCAGGGCAGTCCAGCACCTCCAAGGCATAAAGGGCAAGCTCAGGCCATGTGCCCAATTTGGAGACCCAGAAGTTGCAGGGGCTGACCCCTGTCAGTTAGTTAGTGTAGGCGTGTGCATACTTACTGCCCCACCATGTCTCACGTCCCTGTGATGTTCACGATCCAATTTGATATCTGCTCTATCAACTTTCAATGTTCTTTTATGTGCCTACCATGGTGATCACGGGTGGCGGGGAATCAGGGTTCCAGGCCAGAGAGGGAGCGTGAGAAAAAGAGAGACCAAATTTAAGGGAGATAAATTTATAAAAATTTTTGGGATCGAGCAGAAATGTGGGAAAAGCTATTGAGGCGCAAATGTGGGACAAATTACAGAAGTCCAAATGTGGGCCAAAAGAGTCAAGCAGAAATGTGGGAAAAGCTATTAAGGCGCAAATGTTGTACAAATTAGAGAAGCCCAAATGTGGTCCAAAAGAGTCAAGCGGAAATGTGGGAAAAGCTATTGCGGTGGAAATGTTGGCCAAAAGAGTATAGCGGAAATGTTAGACAAATTATTGAAGTGCAAATGTGGTACAACTTGTTTATGTTTAAGCAATGAATCAAAGGAAGTGGCACACATCAATTAACCCCTTAGGGACACATTACGTACCGGTACGGCATGTTTCCCGAGTCCTTAACCCCTTAGGCCTCCTGCACACGGACGTTTTTTTTTCCCGTTTACTGGCAATGGTTCCGCAAAAAAAACGGAATGTACTCCGTATGCATTCCGTTTCCGTTTTTCCGTTCCGTTTTAACATAGAACATGTCCTATTATTGCCCGCAAATCACAGTCCGTGGCTCCATTCAAGTCAATGGGTCCGCAAAAAAACGGAACACATACGGAAATGCATCCGTATGTCTTCCGTTTCCGTTCCGTTTTTTGCTGAACCATCTATTGAAAATGTTATGCCCAGCCCAATTTTATCTATGTAATTACTGTATACTGTATATGCCATACGGAAAAACGGAACGGAAAAACGGAACAGAAACGGAAACACAACGGAAACAAAAAACGGAACAACGGATCCGTGAAAAACGGATCGCAAAACACTGAAAAAGCCATACGGTCGTGTGCAATAGGCCTTAAGGACACAGCCTTATTTCACCTTAAGGACCAGGCCATTTTTTGCAAATCTGACTAGTGTCACTTTAAGTGCTGATAACTTTAAAACACTTTGACTTATCCAGGCCATTCTGAGATTGTTTCTTCATCACATATTGTACTTCATGACACTGGTAAAATTAAGTAAAAAAATATTTTTTTTTTGCATAAAAAAATACCTAATTTACCAAAAATTTTGAAAAATTTGCATTTTTCAAAGTTTCAGTTTCTCTACTTCTGTAATACATAGTAATACCCCCAAAAATTGTGATGACTTTACATTCCCCATATGTCTACTTCATGTTTGAATTATTTTGGGAATGATATTTTATTTTTTGGGGATGTTACAAGGCTTAGAAGTTTAGAAGCAAATCTTGAAATTTTTCAGAAATCCAATTTTTAGGGACCACTACAGGTCTGAAGTCACTTTGCAAAGCTTACATAATAGAAACCACCCAAAAATGACCCCATTTTATAAACTACACCCCTCAAGGTATTCAAAACTGATTTTACAAACTTCGTTAACCCTTTAGGTGTTGCACAAGAGTTATTGGCAAATGGGGATGAAATTTGTGAATTTCATTTTTTTGCCTAATTTTCCATTTTAACCCATTTTTTTCCACTAACAAAGCAAGGGTTAACAGCCAAACAAGACTGTATCTTTATTGCCCTGACTCTGCCGTTTACAGAAACACTCCATATGTGGCCGTAAACTACTGTACGGCCACACAGCGGGGCGTAGAGTGAAAGGTGCGCCGTTTTGTTTTTGGAAGGCAGATTTTGCTGGACTGGTTTATTTACACCATGTCCCATTTGAAGCCCCCCTGATGCACCCCTAGAGTAGAAACTCCATAAAAGTGACCCCATTTAAGAAACTACACCCTTAAGGTATTCAAAACTGATTTTACAAACTTTGTTAACCCTTTAAGTGTTGCACAAGATTTAATGGAAAATAGAGATACAATTTCCAAATTTCACTTTTTTGGCAGATTTTCCATTTTAATATTTTTTTTCCAGTTACAAAGCAAGGGTTAACAGCCAAACAAAACTCATTATTTATAGCCCTAATTCTTTAGTTTACAGAAACACCCCATATGTGGTCGTAAACTGCTGTACGGGCACACAGCAGGGCGCAGAAGGAAAGGAATGCCATACGGTTTTTGGAAGGCAGATTTTGCTGGACTGTTTTTTTTGACACCATGTCCCATTTGAAGCCCCCCTGATGCACCCCTAGAGTAGAAACTCAAAAAAGTGACCCCATTTTAGAAACTATGGGATAGAGTGGCAGTTTTGTTGGTACTAGTTTAGGGTACATATGATTTTTGGTTGCTCTATATTACACTTTTTGTGCGGCAAGGTAACAAGAAATAGCTTTTTTGGCACATTTTTTTTTTTTTGCTATTTACAACATTCATCTGACAGGTTAGATCATGTGGTAATTTTATAGAGCAGGTTGTCACGGACGCGGCGATACCTAATATGTATACAATTTTTTTTATTTATGTAAGTTTTACACAATGATTTCATTTTTAAAACAAAAAAAAGTTTTAGTGTCTCTATAGTCTGAGAGCCATAGTTTTTTCAGTTTTTGGGCGATTATCTTAAGTAGGGTCTCATTTTTTGTGGGATGAGATGACGGTTTGATTGGCACTATTTTGGGGTGCATATGACTTTTTGATCGCTTGCTATTACACTTTTTGTGACGTAAGATGACAAAAAATGGCTTTTTTTACACGGTTTTAATTTTAATTTTTTTACGGTGGTCACCTGAGGAGTTATGTCATGCGATATTTTTATAGAGCCGGTCGATACGGATGCGGCTATACCTAATATGTATACTTTTTTTAATTTATGTAAGTTTTACACACTGATTTCATTTTTGAAACAAAAAAAATCATGTTTTAGTGTTTCCATAGTCTAAGAGCCATAGTTTTTTCAGTTTTTGGGCGATTATCTTGGGTAGGGTATGATTTTTGCGGGATGAGATGACGGTTTGATTGTTACAATTTTGGCGTACATGCAACTTTTTTGATCACTTTTATTACCTTTTTTTGGGAAGTAAGGTGGGCAAAATTTCAATTTTATCATAGTTTTTAATTTTTGTTTTTTATGGCGTTCACCGTTCGAGTAAAGTAACATGACCGTTTTATAGATCAGGTCGTTACGGACGCGACGATACCAAACATGTGTAGAAAATTTTATTTTTTATTTTTTAATCGGTGATAAATGTGTTTTTTGATTTTTACTTTTTTTTTTCACTTTTTTCACTTTTTTTTTACCCAGACCCACTTGGTTCTTAAAGATCCAGTGGGTCTGATGTCTGTATAATACAGTACAGTACACTATATAGGGTACTGCACTGTATTTTACTTACACTTTGTCTGAACAAATCTATGCCTTTAGCACAGATCTGTTCAGCACCATGGACAGCAGGATGCCTGAGAAAGCATCCTGTTGCCATGGGAACTTTCCCCGTCTGCCACAACTTCGCAGACGGGGAAGGGTAAGGACGGGTCTGTTGGGGGCTCTCTCCCTCTCCATCGGGGTGCTGCAAAGGCACAGCCCCCCGATGGGAGAGGGAGGGAGCTCCCTGCGCTGTTAACCTTTTCCATACAGCGGTCCGTACGGCCCGTGGTATGGAAAGGGTTAAACGGCTGACATCGCAGCACAGATGTCAGCCGTTTATACCAGGGTGCCATCAATGTTCTGGCACCCTGGTATACCCACTAGCCACCAACGATTATTCAAGGGGAGGCGCACCGGTATGTCATGTGTCCTTAAGGACTCGGGAAACATGTCGTAACGATACGTCATGTGTCCATAAGGGCGTCATGTGTTGTTTCCATCCCCGCCGCCCGGCGGGCGGTGATCGGAACAAGGTGCCTGCTCAAATCATTGAGCAGGTACCTCGGCTAAATGCGCCGTGTCGGCGATCGCATTTCAGACCTGCGGTTTGCGGCTTTTACCTGGTGCGGCGGTGGTGCCATCGGGTCCCCATGGGGCTGTGGAGGGACCCGATGGCATGGAAGGCAGCGCGATGCCTTCCTGAGGCATCTGCGCTGCCTTCCGGTGAAGAGCCTGTGAGATCCAGCCCCCTGGATCTCACAGGACCCGGAAGCTGTATGAGTAATACACACAGTATTACTCATACACCAATGCATTCCAATACAGAAGTATTGGGATGCATTGTAAAGGAATATACCCCCAAAAGTTCAAGTCCCAAAGTGAGACAAAAAAAAAGTGAAAAAAAAGTTGAAAAAATAAAGTTTTCCCCCAAAAAATTTAAAGTTTTTTTAAGTTTTACACAATAATATAATTTTTTAAACAAAAATAAAATCATGTTTTATTGTCTCCATAGTCTGAGAGACATAGTTTTTCTAGTTTTTGGGCGATTGTCTTAGGTAGGGTATCATTTTTGTGGGATAAGAAGATGGCTAGATTGGCATTATTTTTGGGGGCATACGACTTTTTGATCGCTTGCTATTACACTTTTTGTGGTATAAGGTGACAAAAAATGTTAGTTTTTTTACACCGTTTTTATTTTAAAAAATTTACGGTGTCCACCTTAGGGTTTAGTTCATGTGGTATTTTAAAAGAGCAGGTTCTTACGGACGTGGCGATACTTAATATGTCAACTTTTTTTTTAAGCATTTTTGCAACAAAAAAATCATGTTTTTAGTCTGAGAGCCAAAGTTTTTTTTATTTTTTGGGCCATTGTCTCATGTAGGGACTCATTTTTTGTGGGATGAGATGACGGTTTGATTGGTACTATTTTGGCGTACATATGACTTTTTTTGATCACTTTTATTATCTTTTTTGGAAAGTAAGGTGAGCAAAATTTCAATTTCATCATAGTTTTTATTTAATTTTTTTTATAGCATTCACCGTGCGGGCAAAGTAACATGACCGTTTTATAGATCAGGTCGTTACAGGCGCGGTGATATCAAACATGTGTAGGGAATTTAATCTTTTAAATTTTTAATCCGTGATAAATGTGTTTTTTTATTTTTACTTATTTTGCACTTTTTATTACATTTTTTTGACCCAGACCCACTTGGCTCTTGAAGATTTAGTGGGTCTGATATCTGTATAATACAATACAATACACTATATAGTGTACTGTACTGTATTTTCACTTTACTTAGTCTGATCAGACTTCTGCCTTTTAGCAGAAGTCTGATCAGCACCATTGACAGCCATAAGTCTGTGAAGGCGTCCGGTTGCCATGCTAGCCATCACTCGCTGCCACAACATTGCAAAGGGTGATGGGGAGGGAGGGGGCCCCCTCCCTCTGTGATCCCATCAAGAATCGGGGTCTGAAAAGGCACAGCAGCCCACGATGGGAGAGGAGGGAGCTCCCTCCCTGTTAACTTCTTCCATACAGCGGTCCCTACGGACCGTGGCATGGAAGGGGTTAAACGTGCTGACACTCTACTTTACAAGCTCGACCATCCTGAGAGAGGGGGCGGGCAGATGATCGGTCATCTGACCGCGGGGATCAGAAAGTTCCAAAAGCGCTGCAAATCGCAGGTCTGAATTGACCTGCGGTTTGCAGCGATCGCCGATACGTGTGGGTCACAGGACCCCCCTCGGCATTGAGCCAGGGTGCCGGTGGTGATCGAAACTATACATGGCGTACAAGTACGCCCTATGTCCTTAAGTACCAGGACATCAGGCCCTGTGTCCGTAACAGGTTAAAGTACCCCTGTGCTTAAAATGTGAGTGTAATCAATTCAGTAAATCCATCAGTTAAATTCTGGGGGGACAAATTAATTTTATTTAGCTAAAAAGTACATTTGAGCCCTGCACTGCATTTGTGATAGTGAAATAAAATCAGTAAATCCATCTGTTTCACTGTGGGTGAAAATATCATAATTTTTTTTTTCCATAAAGTACCTTTGCGGCATGCGGTGCATTTCTGACAGTCCAATAAAACCGTTAAATACTGCTGTTATATTGCTGCTTAAAAAAAAACACCCTTTTTGTACTAGATAGTACATTTGCGGCCTGCGCTGCATTTCTGACAGTCCAATACAAACGTTAAATACAGCTGTTATATTTTTGTTTGAAAAAAACACCCTTATTGTGCTAGTTAGTACATTTGCGGCCTGCGCTGCATTTCTGACAGTCCAATACAACCGTTAAATACTGCTGTTATATTTTTGTTTAAAAAAAAGCACACTTTTTGTGCTAGATAGTACATTTGCGGCCAGCGCTGCATTTCTGACAGTCCAATAAAACCAGTCAATACTGCTGTTACATTGTTGGTTTAAAAATGTTTGTGACTGTGAAGTAATTGTATTAAATTTGCCTGTCACACTGTTGTGTGACCTCAAGAAATTTTTTCTCTTTATAACACCGGCACAGCTTTACAGTCAGTGAACTTAATTGTTGACTATTGGCGGTTACATTGTCGCTTGACATAAACCATCTGTTAGTTTGCTGGGTAAACGCAAAAAATGAGGAGAGCATCAAATAAGGGACGTGGCCCTGGACGTGGAGCTGTTGGTGTTGGTGGAGCTCCTGTTGCAGGGAGAGGACGTGGTTGATCTGTGCCAGCCACTAGCACATGTGAAACACCTTTCTCAGGTGCGAGTAGGCGATAGAACCTTCAGAGTTATTTGGTAGGCTCGAATGCCGCTCAACAAATGAGACCAGAACAAGTACAGGCGATAGTAGATTGGGTGGCTGACAGTGCCTCCAGTTCCTTCAAATTGTCTCCAACCCCGTCCCCTGCTGAAAGATCAGAGTTGGCACCTGCAGCCCATGGCGATCAGTCTTTCACCTCACCCCCTTGCAAATCAGCCAAGCAGTCTGAGCCTCAAGTTATGCAGCAGTCTTTTCTGCTTTTTGATTACTCTACTAGCAGGGTTTCCCAGGGCCATCCACATAGCCCTTCCCCAGAAGTGGAAGAGATTGAGTGCACCTATGCCCAACCACCCATGTTTCAGGATGAGTACATGGGAGGACCACTGCAGCACATCTTGGATGGTAACAAAACACAGGTGTCAACTGCTGTTGCTTTCTGCAGTGTCCAGATCGACAAGGAGGGCAGGGGTGAAGACTGGGTGGAAGATGATGTGGAGGACGATGAGATCCTCGACCCCACATGGAATCAAGGTCATGCAAATGACTTTGGTAGTTCGGAGGAAGAGGCGGTGGTCGCACAGAGCCACCAGCACAGCAAAAGAGGCAGCAGGGTGCAAAAGCGGAGCGGCCGTCCCCTAGACAGTACACCTGCTACTGCCCACCGCACCAAGGGACCGAGCACAACAAATCCAGTTCCAAAGAGTTCCCTGGAATGGCAGTTCTTCAGACAATGTGCTGATAACAAGACACAAGTGGTTTGCACGCTGTGCAATCAGAGCCTGAAGCGAAGCATAAACATTCTAAACCTGAGCACAACCTGCATGACCAGGCATTTAAGTGCAAAGCACGGGCTGCAGTGGAGTAGACACCTCAAAAACCAAGAAAGGTCTCTGGCTCCTCCTGCTTCCTCTTCTGCTGCAGTCTCGGCCGCTTCATCCCCTTCTGGAGTGACAGTGGCACCTGCCACCCCGCAAACAGAGGATGTGCCAGCAACGCCACCACCTCGGTCACCAAGCATCTCCACAATGTCCCATGGAAGCGTTCAGCTGTCTATCTTTCAAACACTGGAGCGAAAAAGGAAGTACCCCCCTACCCACCCGCGATCCCTGGCCCTGAATGCCAGCATTTCAAAATTCCTGGCCTTTAAAATGTTGTCATTACGTCTGGTGAAGATGGACAGTTTTAAGAATTTTGTGGCGGTGGCTGTCCCACAGTACGTTGTGCCCAGCCGCCACTACTTTTCCAGGCGAGCCATCCCTTCCCTGCACAACCAAGTGGGGTAAAAAATCAGATGTGCACTGCGCAACGCCATCTGTGGCAAGGTCCACCTAACTACTGATACATGGACCAGTAAGCACGGTCAGGGACGTTATATCTCCTTAACCGTACACTGGGTAAATGCAGTGGCGGCTGGGACCGAGGTGGATAGCAGTTGGGCACATGTCCTTCCACCACCGAGTATTGCAGGGCGTTTCTCTATGCCTCCTGTTGATTCCTCCTCCTACTCCACTTCCTCATCCTCTACCACCTTTTCATCCGGTCAGCGTAACACCTTCACCACTAACTTCAGCACAGCCAGGGGTAAATGACAGCAGGCAGTTTTAAAACTTATCTGTTTTGGGGACAAACCCCACACTGCGCAGAAGCTTTGGACGGGCATGGAACAACAGACCGATGAGTGGTTGGTGCCAGTGAGCCTCAAGCCCCGCCTGGTGGTGTGCGATAATGGGCAAAATCTTGTAGAAGCTGTGGGACTAGCCGGTTTATCGCACATCCCTTGCCTGGCGCATGGGCTGAATTTGGTGGTGCAGAAATTCTTGAAAAATTACCCCAATATGTCAGAGCTGCTGCAAAAAGTGCAGGCCGTCTGTGCGCGCTTTCGCCATTCTCACCCTGCTGCTGCTCGCATGTCAGCGCTGCAGCATAACTTCGGCCTTCCCACTCACTGCCTCATATGCGGAGTGCCCACAAGGTGGAACTCCACCTTGCACATGCTGGCCAGACTGTGCGAGCAGCAGCAGGTGATAGAGGAGTTTCAGCTGCAGCACTGGTGAGTCGCTCTGTGGAACAGTACAACTTCACCACCAATGAATGGGCCTCCATGCGAGACCTATGTTTCTAGTTGCGCTGTTTCGAGTACTCCACCAACATGGCCAGTGCTGATAACACAGTTCTCAGCGTTACTATCCCACTTCTATGCCTCCTTGAAAAAACGCTGCTGGCGATGAAGGAAGAGGATGTGGCACAGGAGGAGGAGGAGGAAGAGGGATCATTTCATAGGGTTTCCGGCCAGTCATTCACAAGTGGCTCCGAGGGTGGGTTCCTGCACCCACAAACGCTTAGTACACAATTGTCCAGCCAGGGCACAGTTCTGGAGGATGACGAGGAGGAGATGGATGAGGAGGAACCGTGTTCACAGCAGGGTGGTACCCAAACCAGCTCATAGCCATCACTGGTGCATGGCTGGGGGGATACAGAGGACACAGATGATACACCTCCCACAGAGGACAGCTTTTCATTGCCTCTGGGCAGCCTGGCACACACGAGTGATTACATGCTGCAGTGTCTCCGCAACAACCGCCGAGTTGCCCACATTCTAACTTGTGCTGATTACTGGGTGGCTATGCTGCTAGATCCCTGTTACAAGGACAACGTACCATCCTTAATTCCGTCACTGGAGCGTGATTGTAAGATGTGTGCTGCTGGTGGCATTCCCACCTGACAGCTGGGGCACAGTGGAAGCACAAGGGGAAGTCAGTGTAGGAGGAAGAGGTCGCCAACGCAGCTGGGGCACCGCCAGCAGCTCAGAAGGCAGGGTTAGCTTGGCCGAAATGTGGAAAAGCTTTGTCAGCATGCCA
The DNA here is from genome assembly GCF_905171765.1 of Bufo bufo. Taxonomy (NCBI): domain Eukaryota; kingdom Metazoa; phylum Chordata; class Amphibia; order Anura; family Bufonidae; genus Bufo; species Bufo bufo. The sequence continues at coordinate 157,030,372 of NC_053392.1, read as the reverse complement.
CAACAACCAGCACCACCAACTGATATGGAACATCTTAACAGAAGGCAGCATTTCAGCAGTATGTGTGCACACGCGTACGCGTACTGACTGATGTGTCTGCCCCCTTCAACTTCTGGGTCTCCAAATTGGGCACATGGCCAGAGCTTGCCCTTTACGCCTTGGAGGTGATGGCCTGCCCTGCAGCCAGTGTATTGTCTGAACGTGTGTTTAGCACGGCAGGGGACGTTATCACAGACAAGCGCAGTCGCCTGTCCACAGCCAATGTGGACAAGCTCACGTTCATTAAAATGAACCAGGCATGGACCCCAAGGGACTTGTCCGTACATTGTGCAGAATAGACATGTATACCGGCCTCACCCAGCCATTGTTATACTTAAGCGTACTTTCTCATTTGTTTTATTTTTAATATTTCCCAATATTTGGGGTGTACCCTAATTTAAACAACAACAACAAATAAAAATAAAATACCAGGGTTGGCTACCTCCTCCTCCACTGACGCTTCCACCTACACCACTACGTCCATCGCCTCCCTAACCTCCTACTTCATATGGACCTCCACCTCCTAGATCAAGATTATTATTTTTTATTTTTTACGTATTTTATGTTATTTTAAGTAATTTCACTAATTTGTCTGTTACATTGTTGGGTGACATTTACAAATTTTTGGCTATGATATACCCCTGCTCTACATAGTGGACAGGGTAATACATTTCACTAATTCATCTGTTACATTGTTGGGTGACATTCACCAATTTTTGGCTGTGATATACCCCTGCTCTACATAGTGGACAGGGAAATACATTTAACTAATTTGTCTGTTACATTATTGGGTGACATTCACCAATTTTTGGCTGTGATATACCCCTGCTCTACATAGTGGACAGGGAAATACATTTAACTAATTTGTCTGGTACATTGTTGGGTGACATTCACGAATTTGTGGCTGTGATATACCTCTGCTCTACATAGTGGACAGGGAAATACATTTCACAAATTCCTCTGTTATATTGTTGTGTGACATTCACCAATTCTTGGCTATGATATACCCCTGCTTTACTTAATGGACAGGGAAATACATTTCATTAATTCGCCTGTTACATTTTTGGGTGACATTCATCAATTTTTGGCTGTGATATACCCCTGCTCTACATAGTGGACAGTGAAATACATTTCACTAATTGGTCTGTTACATTGTTGTGTGACATTCACCAATTTTTGGCTAATATATAACCCTGCTCTACATAGTGGACAGGGAAATACATTTCACAAATTCGTCTGTTACATTGTTGGGTGACATTCACCAATTTTTGGCTAATATATAACCCTGCTCTACATAGTGGACAGGGAAATACATTTCACTAATTGGTCTGTTACATTGTTGTGTGACATTCACCAATTTTTGGCTAATATATAACCCTGCTCTACATAGTGGACAGGGAAATACATTTCACTAATTTGTCTGTTACATTATTGGGTGACATTCACCAATTTTTGGCTGTGATATACCCCAGCTCTTCATAGTGGACATTGAAATATATTTCACTAATTTGTTACATTGTTTTGTGACATTAAACAATTTTCAGCTGTGATATTAGCCTGCTCTACATAGTGGACAGGGAAATACATTTCACAAATTCGTCTGTTACATTGTTGGGTGACATTCACCAATTTTGGGTTCTGATATACCCCAGCTCTACGTATTCTACAGGGAAATACATTTCACTAATTCATCTGTTGCATTGTTGGGTGAGATTCACCACTTTTTAGCTGTGATATACTCCTGCTCTACATGGTGGACAGGGAAATACATTTCACTAATTTGTCTGTTATATTATTGGGTAACATTTGTCAATTTTTGAGTGTGATATACCCCTGCTCTACATAGTGGACAGGGAAATACATTTCACTAATTTGTCTGTTTCATTGTTGGGTGACATTCACCAATTTTTGGCTGCGATATACCCCTGCTCGACATAGCGGATATGGAACTAAATTTAGTAAAAACATCTACAAAAGCCTTCACAGTTCTGGAACAACATCCTATGGACAGATGAGACCAATATCAACTTGTACCAGAGTGACAGGAAGAGAAGAGTATGGAGAAGGAAAGGAACTGCTCATGATCCTAAGCATACCACCTCATTAGTGAAGCATGGCGATGGTAGTTTCATGGCATGGGCATGTATGGCTGCAAATCGAACTGGTTCTCTTGTATTTATTGATGATGTGACTGCTGACAAAAGCAGCAGGATGAATTCTGAAGTGTTTCCGGCAATATTATCTGCTCATATTCAGCCAAATGCTTCAGAACTCATTGGAGGCGCTTCACAGTTCAGATGGACAAAGACCCAAAGCATACTGCAAAAGCAACCAAAGAGATTTTTAAGGGAAAGAAGTGGAATGTTATGCCATGGCCAAGTCAATCATTTGACCTGAATCCGATTGGGCATACATTTCACTTGCTGAAGACAAAACTGAAGGGAAAATGCCCCAAGAACAAGCAGGAACTGAAGACAGTTGCAGTAGAGGCCTGGCAGAGCATCACCAGGGATGTAACACAGCGTCTGGTGATGTCTATGCGTTCCAGACTTCAGGCTATAATTGACTGCAAAGGATTTGCAGCAAAGTATTAAAAAGTGAAAGTTAGATTTTTGATTATTATTCTGTCCCATTACTTTTGGTCCCTTAACAAGTGGGAGGCACATATGTAAACTGTTGTAATTCCTACACCGTTCACCTGATTTGGATGTACAGTACAGACCAAAAGTTTGGACACACCTTCTCATTCAAAGAGTTTTCTTTATTTTCATGACTATGAAAATTGTAGATTCACACTGAAGGCCTCAAAACTATGAACTAACACATGTGGAATTATATACATAACAAACAAGTGTGAAACAACTGAAAATATGTCATATTCTAGGTTCTTCAAAGTAGCCACCTTTTGCTTTGATTACTGCTTTGCACACTCTTGGCATTCTCTTGATGAGCTTCAAGAGGTAGTCCCCTGAAATGGTTTTCACTTCACAGGTGTGCCCTGTCAGGTTTAATAAGTGGGATTTCTTGCCTTATAAATGGGGTTGGGACCATCAGTTGCGTTGAGGAGAAGTCAGGTGGATACACAGCTGATAGTCCTACTGAATAGACTGTTCGAATTTGTATTATGGCAAGAAAAAAGCAGCTAAGTAAAGAAAAACGAGTGGCCATCATTACTTTAAGAAATGAAGGTCAGTCAGTCAGCCGAAAAATTGGGAAAACTTTGAAAGTAAGGGCTATTTGACCATGAAGGAGAGTGATGGGGTGCTGCAACAGATGACCTGGCCTCCACAGTCACCGGACCTGAACCCAATCGAGATGGTTTGGGGTGAGCTGGACCGCAGAGTGAAGGCAAAAGGGCCAACAAGCGCTAAGCATCTCTGGGAACTCCTTCAAGACTGTTGGAAGATCATTTCAGGGGAATACCTCTTGAAGCTCATCAAGAGAATGCCAAGAGTGTGCAAAGCAGTAATCAAAGCAAAAGGTGGCTACTTTAAAGAACCTAGAACATGACATATTTTCAGTTGTTTCATACTTGTTTGTTATGTATATAATTCCACATGTGTTAATTCATAGTTTTAATGCCTTCATAGTCATGAAAATAAAGAAAACTCTTTGAATGAGAAGGTGTGTCCAAACTTTTGGTCTGTACTGTAAATACCCTATAATTAAAGCTGATAGTCTGCAGTTAAAGAACATCTTGTTCGTTTCATTTTAAATCCATTGTGGTGGTGTATAGAGCCAAAATTGTTAGAATTGTGTCGATGTCCCAATATTTATTGACCTGACTGTATACCGGCCTCACCCAGCCATTGTTGTACTCCTTCGCACTTTCTCTTTGTTTTATTTTTTATATTTCCCAATGCTACCTAAATATAAACAAAAAATAAATAAAAATAAAAAATAAAATAAAAAGCAAAACCAGAAACCAGTGTTGGCTACCTCATCCTCCTCCACCGCCACTTCCACCTACACCACCACATCCACCGCCTCCTCAACCTCCTACTCCATATGGACCTCCTCCTAATAGATTAAGATTATTATTTTTTATATTTACGTATTTTATGTTATTTTAAGTCCCTATCCACTTTTGTTTTCAGAGCACTTGCCATGCTCTTGACCACATTTTGCTGCCTTTTGCAGCCCTCTAGCCCTTTCCATGACTTTTTTAGAGCCATTTTAGTGCTCAAAAGTTCGGGTCCCCATTGACTTCAATGGGGTTCGGGGTCAAGTTCGGGTCAAGTTCGGGTCCCGAACTCAAACTCTTTGCGAAGTTCGGCCGAACCCGGCGAACCCGAACATCCAGGTGTCCGCTCAACTCTACACCTGATCCCTGCCATTGGGTTTGTTCTCTATCATTCCCTGGGCAGCTCTTCATCTTCCTGCTGGGCTGATATCAACATCTTATTGACAGATCGTGGAGCACATGACATTGCAGCCAATTGCTGGCTGCAGCGGTGACCTGCTCCCTTGCAGTGATTGGCTACACTGGTCAAGTGCTCCCACCCTCCCAAAGAACAAGATGTTATCAGCACAGCAGGAAGATGAAGATCTGGCCAGGGCATGATAGAGAACGAACCCAGCGGCAGGGACCAAATAAGTATGATCATCACTATGGTTGGCCACTCTGCGAGGTCTGCTATAGTGTAAGATAATCCCTTTAAATGGCAATTTTCCAAGAAGCCAGTGTACCCTTATAGACATGGCATCAAGGTATCTCAATTATGTGTACCATCCTGGCCATTATAGTCTCTCAGTGTTGCACATGTGAACAGACTGTAGTGCTAATGTTTTTGGTAGCATAGAACAGTACATTTGTTAAAGGGTATATTTCAGTAGAGATGGCCCGAACTATCCGACGGCGAACAGTTCCCGGCGAACATAGCTTGTTCGCGTTCGCCTCTGCCGGGCGAACACATGCGATGTTCGGTCCGCCCCCTATACATCATCATTGAGCAAACTTTGACCCTGTACCTCACAGTCAGCAGACACATTCCAGCCAATCAGCAGCATACCCTCCCTCCCAGACCCTCCCACCTCCTGCACAGCATCCATTTTAGATTCATTCTGAAGCTGCAGTCTTAGTGAGAGGAGGGAGACTGTAACTGCTGCTGATTTAATTGGGAAATCGATAGCTAGGCTAGTGAATTCAGTGTCCACTCCAGTCCTGAAAGACTCATCTGATCTCTGCTGTAAGGACAGCGTCCTGACAGCACCCCAAAAAGCCCTTTTTAGGGCTGCAACATTAGTCTGCTTTTTTTTTTCCCTTTATATACATATTGCAGTTGCCTGGCCTGCCTGTGTGTGAGGAGCTGCAGGCCCACAGACTGTAGTGTGCCCACTGCCAGTGCTCACCCCTGTCATTCCGTGTGGCACAGGACTTTGCTTAAAAAAAGGCACTTAATTTTTACACTTTAATCTAAGGTTAGTTGCCTGCCAGTGTGTGTCAGGCTGACTTCCACTGACTGTAGTGTGCCCACTGCCAGTGCCCACCACTCATACCGGCTGGCACAGGACTTTGCATAAAAAAGGCATTAAATTTTTACACTTTAGTGTAATTTCAGCTGCTTGCCTGCTGCTAGTGTGTGTCAGGCCGACTTCAACTGACTGTAGTGTGCCCACTGCCAGTGCCCACCCCTGTCATCCCGTGTGGCACAGGACTTTGCTTAAAAAAAAGGCACTTCATTTTTACACTTTAATCTAAGGTTAGTTGCCTGCCAGTGTGTGTCAGGCTGACTTCAACTGACTGTAGTGTGCCCACTGCCAGTGCCCACCCCTGTCATCCCGAGTGGCACAGGACTTTGCTTAAAAAATAGGCACTTAATTTTTACACTTTAATCTAAGGTTAGTTGCCTGCCAGTGTGTGTCAGGCTGACTTCCACTGACTGTAGTGTGCCCACTGCCAGTGCCCACCACTCATACCGGCTGGCACAGGACTTTGCTTAAAAAAGGCATTTAATTTTTACACTTTAATGTAATTTCAGCTGCTTGCCTGCTGCTAGTGTGTGTCAGGCCGACTTCAACTGACTGTAGTGTGCCCACTGCCAGTGCCCACCCCTGTCATACCGAGTGGCACAGGACTTTGCTTAAAAAATAGGCACTTAATTTTTACACTTTAATCTAAGGTTAGTTGCCTGCCAGTGTGTGTCAGGCTGACTTCCACTGACTGTAGTGTGCCCACTGCCAGTGCCCACCACTCATACCGGCTGGCACAGGACTTTGCTTAAAAAAGGCATTTAATTTTTACACTTTAATGTAATTTCAGCTGCTTGCCTGCTGCTAGTGTGTGTCAGGCCGACTTCAACTGACTGTAGTGTGCCCACTGCCAGTGCCCACCCCTGTCATACCGAGTGGCACAGGACTTTGCTTAAAAAATAGGCACTTAATTTTTACACTTTAATCTAAGGTTAGTTGCCTGCCAGTGTGTGTCAGGCTGACTTCCACTGACTGTAGTGTGCCCACTGCCAGTGCCCACCACTCATACCGGCTGGCACAGGACTTTGCATAAAAAAGGCATTTAATTTTTACACTTTAGTGTAATTTCAGCTGCTTGCCTGCTGCTAGTGTGTGTCAGGCCGACTTCAACTGACTGTAGTGTGCCCACTGCCAGTGCCAACCACTGATACCGGGTGGCACAGTAGCTTGCCGATAAATAAGGCATTTAATTTTTAGACAGTAGTCTAAATTCAGTTGCTTGCCTGCTGCCAGTGTGTGTCAGGCCCGCTTCCACTGACTGTAGTGTGCCCACTGCCAGTGCCAACCACTGATACCGGGTGGCACAGTAGCTTGCCGATAAATAAGGCATTTAATTTTTAGACAGTAGTCTAAATTCAGTTGCTTGCCTGCTGCCAGTGTGTGTCAGGCCCTCTTCCACTGACTGTAGTGTGCCCACTGCCAGTGCCAACCACTCATACCGGGTGGCACAGTAGCTTGCCGATAAATAAGGCATTTAATTTTTACACTTTAGTGTAATTTCAGTTGCTTGCCTGCTGCCAGTGTGTGTCAGGCCCGCTTCCACTGACTGTAGTGTGCCCACTGCCAGTGCCAACCACTGATACCGGGTGGCACAGTAGCTTGCCGATAAATAAGGCATTTAATTTTTAGACAGTAGTCTAAATTCAGTTGCTTGCCTGCTGCCAGTCAGTGTGTCAGGCCCTCTTCCACTGACTGTAGTGTGCCCACTGCCAGTGCCAACCACTCATACCGGGTGGCACAGTAGCTTGCCGATAAATAAGGCATTTAATTTTTACACTTTAGTGTAATTTCAGTTGCTTGCCTGCTGCCAGTGTGTGTCAGGCCCGCTTCCACTGACTGTAGTGTGCCCACTGCCAGTGCCAACCACTGATACCGGGTGGCACAGTAGCTTGCCGATAAATAAGGCATTTAATTTTTAGACAGTAGTCTAAATTCAGTTGCTTGCCTGCTGCCAGTCAGTGTGTCAGGCCCTCTTCCACTGACTGTAGTGTGCCCACTGCCAGTGCCAACATCATACCTGATCGTATACACACACTGGATGTTTTAAAGCACGTTATTCCAAACAATTTAGGAATGTTAGTTGATTTATGCCCTTTATGGATTAAAACCCGACTCTGCGTCCACTACGTAATTTTCCATGGGAGTTTTGCCATAGATCCCCCTCCGGCATGCCACAGTCCAGGTGTTAGACCCCTTGAAACAACTTTCTCATCACTATTGTGGCCAGAAAGAGTCCCTGTGGGTTTTAAAATTCGCCTGTCTATTGAAGTCTATGGCGGTTCGCCCGGTTCGCCAGTTCGCGAACATTTGCGGAAGTTCGCGTTCGCTGTTCGCGAACTGAAAATTTTATGTTCGCGACATCACTATATTTCAGCTTGTGAAGCAGCAAATACTTATTATATGTAATTTAGATTCTAAAGATCTAAAATCCAGTGCTAAACAATTTCATAATATAACCCAATATTAAGACCAGCATTCTGCCCTAATTTAATTTTTTTTTCAAACAGCTAGAGTTAAAGAGGTTTTGCAGTATTTTACCCCTTAAGGATCCAGCCACTTTTCACTTCTGCGTTTTAGTTTTTTCTCACCACCTTCCAAGACTCGTAACTAGAGTTGAGCAGACACTTGTATGTTCGGGTTCGACGGGTTCGGGACCCGAACTTGACCTGAACTTGACCCCGAACCCGAACCTTATTGAAGTCAATGGGGACCCGAACTCTTGAGCACTAAAATGGCTCTAAAATTGTCATGGGAAGGGCTAGAGGGCTGCAAATGCCAGCAAAAATGTGGTTAAGAGCATGGCAAGTGCTCTGCAAACAAATGTGTATAGGGAACTGACTTTAAATAACATAAAATAAGTAAAAAAAATATACAAACCGGATTCCAAAAAAGTTGGGACACTACAAATCGTGAATAAAAACTGAATGCAATGATGTGGAGGTGCCAACTTCTAATATTTTATTCAGAATAGAACATAAATCACGGAACAAAAGTTTAAACTGAGAAAATGTACCATTTTAAGGGAAAAATATGTTGAATCAGAATTTCATGGTGTCAACAAATCCCCAAAAAGTTGGGACAAGGCCATTTTCACCACTGTGTGGCATCTCCCCTTCTTCTTACAACACTCAACAGACGTCTGGGGACCGAGGAGACCAGTTTCTCAAGTTTAGAAATAAGAATGCTCTCCCATTCTTGTCTAATACACGCCTCTAACTGTTCAATCGTCTTGGGCCTTCTTTGTTGCACCTTCCTCTTTATGATGCGCCAAATGTTCTCTATAGGTGAAAGATCTGGACTGCAGACTGGCCATTTCAGTACCCGGATCTTTCTCCTATGCAGCCATGATGTTGTGATTGATGCAGAATGTGGTCTGGCATTATCTTGTTGAAAAATGCAGGGTCTTCCCTGAAAGAGATGACGTCTGGATGGGAGCATATGTTGTTCTAGAACCTGAATATATTGTTCTGCATTGATGGTGCCTTTCCAGACATGCAAGCTGCCCATGCCACACGCACTCATGCAACCCCATACCATTAGAGATGCAGGCTTCTGAACTGAGCGTTGATAACAACTTGGGTTGTCCTTGTCCTCTTTGGTCCGGATGACATGGCGTCCCAGATTTCCAAAAAGAACTTCGAATCGTGACTCGTCTGACCACAGAACAGTCTTCCATTTTGCCACACTCCATTTTAAATGATCCCTGGCCCAGTGAAAACGCCTGAGCTTGTGGATCTTGCTTAGAAATGGCTTCTTCTTTGCACTGTAGAGTTTCAGCTGGCAACGGCGGATGGCACGGTGGATTGTGTTCACTGACAATGGTTTCTGGAAGTATTCCTGAGCCCATTCTGTGATTTCCTTTACAGTAGCATTCCTGTTTGTGGTGCAGTGTCGTTTAAGGGCCCGGAGATCACGGGCATCCAGTATGGTTTTACGGCCTTGACCCTTACGCACAGAGATTGTTCCAGATTCTCTGAATCTTCGGATGATGTTATGCACAGTTGATGATGATAGATGCAAAGTCTTTGCAATTTTTCGCTGGGTAACACCTTTCTGATATTGCTCCACTATCTTTCTGCGCAACATTGTGGGAATTGGTGATCCTCTACCCATCTTGGCTTCTGAGAGACACTGCCACTCTGAGAAGCTCTTTTTATACCCAATCATGTTGCCAATTGACCTAATTAGTGTTAATTGGTCTTCCAGCTCTTCGTTATGCTCAAATATACTTTTTCCAGCCTCTTATTGCTACTTGTCCCAACTTTTTGGGGATTTGTTGACACCGTGAAAATTGGAATCAACGTATTTTTCCTTTAAAATGATACATTTACTCGGATTAAACTTTTTTGATCTGTCATCTACGTTCTATTACAAATAAAATATTGACATTTGCCATCTCCACATCATTGCATTCAGTTTTTATTCACAATTTGTTTAGTATCCCAACTTTTTTGGAATCCGGTTTGTATAAGAATCTTGATCTAGGAGGAAGAGGTCCATATGGAGTAGTTGGTTGAGGAGGCAGTGGATGTGGCGATGTAGGTGGAAGCGGCGGTGGAGGATGAGAAGCTAGCCTACACTGCTTTTTGGTTTTATTTTTTATTTATTTTTTGTTTAAATTAGGGTACACATTGGGAAATATAACCTGTTATAACCCCCTTCAGTCGTGCTAAACACAAGTTCAGACAATACACTGGCTGCAGGGCAGGCTAGCACCTCCAAGGCGTAAAGGGCAAGCTCAGGCCATGTGCCCAATTTGGAGACCCAGAAGTTGCAGGGGGCAGACCCATGAGTCAGTTTGTGTAGGTGTGTGCACACATACTGCCCCACCATGTCGCTCGTCCCCGTGATGTTCACGATCTAATTGGATATCTGCTCTATCAACTTTCGATGTCCTTTTCTGCCCCTACCATGTTGATCACGGTTAGTGGCGAATCAGGGTTCCACGCCGGAAAGGGAGCATGAGAAAGAGATAGCACATCCAAGGGACATCAATGGATGAAATTTTATTGTGATTAAGCAGAAATGTGGGAGAAGTTATTAAAACCGAAGAATCGAAGGAAAGGAGGGGGCCCATGGCAATTACCCACTCCCGACTCGGGGAGGTAGTGACGATAAATAACAATACAGGACTAATAAGATGCCCTCTTATGATTATGATTAATAAAAAAATATAGGGAATGTCACTAGGGTATTTCGGATTTGGAAACGTTAGACAGGAGAGGCCCTGCTGTCTCTTTGTTGACTCTAGATAACTTCTGCCTGATCACACCTCACCGTGACGTCCACGATCCATTTGGATATCTTCTCTATCAACTTTCGATGTTCTTTTTTGAGCTTACCATGTTGATCACTGTTAACGGCGAATCAGGGTTCCACGCCGGAGAGGAAGCGTGAGAAAGAGAGACCACATCCAAGGAAGGTTAATTTTTTTAACCACCTCAGCCCCCCTAGCTTGAACACCCTCAATGACCAGGCCACTTTTTACACTTCTGCACTACACTACTTTCACCATTTATTGCTCGGTCATGCAACTTACCACCCAAATGAATTTTACCTCCTTTTCTTCTCACTAATATACCTTTCATTTGGTGGTATTTCATTGCTGCTGACATTTTTACTTTTTTTGTTATTAATCGAAATTTAACGATTTTTTTGCAAAAAAATGTCATTTTTCACTTTCAGTTGTAAAATTTTGCAAAAAAACAACATCCATATATAAATTTTTCTCTAAATTTCTTTTTCTACATGTCTTTGATAAAAAAAAAATGTTTGGGTAAAAAAAAAAAATGGTTTGGGTAAAAGTTATAGCGTTTACAAACTATGGTACAAAAATGGGAATTTCCGCTTTTTGAAGCAGCTCTGACTTTCTGAGCACCTGTCATGTTTCCTGAGGTTCTACAATGGCCAGACAGTACAAACACCCCACAAATGACCCCATTTCGGAAAGTAGACACCCTAAGGTATTCGCTGATGGGCATAGTGAGTTCATAGAACTTTTTATTTTTTGTCACAAGTTAGCGGAAAATGATGATTTTGTTTTTATTTTATTTTTTTCTTACAAAGTCTCATATTCCACTAACTTGTGACAAAAAATAAAAACTTCCATGAACTCACTATGCCCATCACAAAATACCTTGGGTGTCTTCTTTCCAAAATGGGGTCACTTGTGGGGTAGTTTTACTTTCCTGGCATTTTAGGGGCCCAAATGCGTGCGAAGTAGTTTGAAATCAAAATGTGTAAAACATGGCCGGTGAAATCCGAAAGGTGCTCTTTGGAATGTGGGCCCCTTTGCCCACCTAGGCTGCAAAAAAGTGCCACACATGTGGTATTGCCGTACTCAGGAGAAGTTGGGCAATGTTTTTTGGGGTGTCATTTTACATATACCCATGCTGGGTGAGAGAAATATCTTGGCAAAAGACAACTTTTCCCATTTTTTTTATACAAAGTTGGCATTTGACCAAGATATTTATCTCACCCAGCATGGGTATATGTAAAATGACACCCCAAACACACATTGCCCAACTTCTCCTGAGTACGGCGATACCACATGTGTTACACTTTTTTGCAGCCTAGATGCGCAAAGGGGCCCACATTCCTTTTATGAGGGCATTTTTAGACATTTGGATCCCAGACTTCTTCTCACGCTTTAGGGCCCCTAAAATGCCAGGGCAGTATAAATACCCCATATGTGACCCCATTTTGGAAAGAAGACACCCAAGGTATTCAATGAGGGGCATGGTGAGTTCATTGAATTTTTTTTTTTTGGGCACAAGTTAGCGGAAATTTTTTATTTTATTTTTTCTCACAAAGTCTCCCTTTCCGCTTACTTGGGACAAAAATTTCAATCTTTCATGGACTCAATATGCCCCTCACGGAATACCTTGGGGTGTCTTCTTTCCGAAATGGGGTCACATGTGGGGTATTTATACTGCCCTGGCATTTTAGGGGCCCTAAAGCGTGAGAAGAAGTCTGGAATATAAATGTCTAAAAATTTTTACGCATTTGGATTCCGTGAGGGGTATGGTGCGTTCATGTGAGATTTTATTTTTTGACACAAGTTAGTGGAATATGAGACTTTGTAAGAAAAAAAAGAAAAAATTCCGCTAACTTGTGCCAAAAAAATGTCTGAATGGAGCCTTACAGGGGGGTGATCAATGACAGGGGGGTGATCAATGACAGGGGGGTGATCAGGGAGTCTATATGGGGTGATCACCCCCCTGTCATTGATCACCCCCCTATAAGGCTCCATTCAGATGTCCGTATGTGTTTTGCGGATCCAAACCATGTATCCGTGGATCCGTAAAAAACATACGGACGTTTGAATGGAGCCTTACAGGGGGGTGATCAATGACAGGGGGGTGATCAATGACAGGGGGGTGATCAGGGAGTCTATATGGGGTGATCACCCCCCTGTCATTGATCACCCCCCTATAAGGCTCCATTCAGACGTCCGTATGTGTTTTGCGGATCCGATCAATGTATCCGTGGATCCGTAAAAAACATACGGACGTTTGAATGGAGCCTTACAGGGGGGTGATCAATGACAGGGGGGTGATCAGGGAGTCTATATGGGGTGATCACCCCCTGTCATTGATCACCCCCTTATAAGGCTCTATTCAGATGTCCGTATGTGTTTTGCGGATTCGATCCATGTATCCGTGGATCCGTAAAAAACATACGGACGTTTGAATGGAGCCTTACAGGGGGGTGATCAATGACAAGGGGGTGATCAGCGAGTCTATATGGGGTGATCACGCCCCTGTAAGGCTCCATTCAGAAGTCTGTATGTGTTTTGCGGATCCGATCTATGTATCCGTGGATCCATAAAAATCATACGGACGTCTGAATGGAGCCTTACAGGGGGGTGATTAATGACAGGGGGGTGATCAGGGAGTCTATATGGGGTGATAACCCCCGTCATTGATCACCCCCCTGTAAGGCTCCATTCAGACGTCCGTATGTGTTTTGCGGATCCGATCCATGTATCCGTGGATCCGTAAAAATCATACGGACGTCTGAATGGAGCCTTACAAAGGGGTGATCAATGACTGGGGGGTGATTAATGACAGGGGGGTGATCAGGGAGTCTATATGGGGTGATCAGCGGTGATCAGGGGTTAATAAGGGGTTAATAAGTGACAGGGGGGGTGTAGTGTAGTGGTGTTTGGTGCTACTTATTACAGAGCTGCCTGTGTCCTCTGGTGGTTGATCCAAACAAAAGGGACCACCAGAGGACCAGGTAGCAGGTATATTAGACGCTGTTATCAAAACAGCTCTAATATACCTGTTAGGGGTTAAAAAAAATCGCATCTCCAGCCTGCCAGCGAACGATCGCCGCTGGAAGGCTGTAGATCCACTCGCTTACCTTCCGATCCTGTGAACACGCGCGCCTGTGTGCGCGCGTTCACAGGAAATCTCGCGTCTCGCGAGAGGACGCGTATATGCGTCCAGGAGGAATGAATCAACCACATCCAGGACGCGTCGCTGCGTTTGGCGGTCCGGAGGTGGTTAAATTAAATATGATCGAGCTGAAAAGTGGGAAAAATTATGAAAGCGCAAATGTGGGACAAGTTGTTAAACTTTAACATTGAATGAAAGGAGGGGGTGCGCATCAATTAAAGAAGAATTTTTGAAATTGAATTCCCTATCACGGCAAAAATGGTCAAATGTCATCCAAGAATGTAACAGACAAATTAGTGAAATGTTTTTACCTGTCTACTAGTTATAGCAGGGGTATATCACAGTCAAAAATTGGTGAATTTCACCCGAGAATGTAACAGACAAATTAGTGAAATTTTTACCTGTCTACTAGGTATAGCAGTGGTTTATCACACACAGAAATTGGTAAATTTCACCTGAATATGTAACATACAAATTAGTGAAATGTTTTTACCTGTCTACTAGGTACAGCCGGGGTATATTACACCCAAAAATTGGTAAATTTCACCCGAATATGTAACAAACAAATTAATGATTTTTTTTTTACCTGTCTACTAGGTATAGCAGTGGTATATCACACCCAAAAATTGGTGAATTTTCACCAGAAAATTTAACAGACAAATTAATGTTTTTTTTTTTACCTTTCTACTAGGTAAAACAGTGGTATATCACACACAAAAATTGGTGAATTTCACCCGAATATGTAACATACAAATTAGTGAAATGTTTTTACCTGTCTACTAGGTATAGCAGGGGTATATCACACCCAAAAATTGCTGAATTTCACCAGAAAATGTAACAGACAAATTTGTGTTTTGTTTTTTTACCTGTCTACTAAGTATAGCAGTGGGGTATCACACCCAAACATTGGTGTTTTTAACCCGAAAAGGTAACAGACAAATTAGTGAAATGACAAAATAAAATAAAATCCGCACAAATTAAAAAATAAATAAACTTGATTTATGAGATGGAGGTCCGAAAACCCTATGAAATGATCCCTCTTGCTCCTCCTCCTGTGCCACAACCTCTTCCATCATCGTCAGCAGCGTTTTTTCAAGGTGGGATAGTAATGCTGAGAATGGCGTTATCGGCACTGGCCATGTTGGTGGAGTACTCGAAACAGCGCAACAAGGAACACAGGTCTCGCATGGAGGCCCAGTCATTGGTGGTGAAGTGGTGCTGTTCCACAGAGCGACTCACCCGTGCAGGCTGCAGCTGAAACTCCACTATCGCCTGCTGCTGCTCGCACAGTCTGGCCAGCATGTGCATGGTGGAGTTCCACCTTGTGGGCACGTCGCATGTGAGGCGGTGAGCGGGAAGGCCGAAGTTACGCTGCAGCGCTGACAGGCGAGCAGCAGCAGGGTGAGAACGCCGAAAGCGCGCACAGATGGCCCGCACTTTATGCAGCAGCTCTGACATATCCGGGTAATTTTTAAGGAACCTCTGCACCACCAAATTCAGCCCATGCGCCAGGCAAAGGATGTGCATGAAAAAGGCTAGTCCCAACGCTGCTACGAGATTTTGCCCATTATCGCACACCACCAGGCCGGGCTTCAGGCTCACTGGCACCAACCACTCATCGGTCTGTTGTCTAAAGCCCGTCCAGAGCTCCAGCGCGGTGTGGGGTTTGTCCCCCAAACAGATAAGTTTTAAAACTGCCTGCTGTTGTTTACCCCTAGCTGTGCTGAAGTTGGTGGTGAATGTGTTACGCTGACCTCAGATGGAGGGTATTGCCAAAAATGGGTGTTTTTTAAAAACCAGAAAATTAACAGAATATGACAGCAGTATATAATGCTTGAATTTCGCATTGACAGATGCAGCAAGGACTGTAAAATTGAGTATTTTGCCCAAAAAGAGTGTTTTTTAAAACCCAGAAAATTATTGCTGTATTTCTAGCTTAAATTGCACATTGACTAATGCTGCAAAGGCCACAGATGTAGGGTCTTGCCAAAAATGGGTGATTTTTTTAAAACCCAGAATATAATTGCAGTATTTCAAGCTTCTATTTGGCTGTCACAAATGCACATATGCTGTGCTGGTGCACATAACTTGCATAAAATGGCCGCCGCCGCCCACCTAGCTAACAGACGAATAAAAGTTTTTTTTCTGGGTCACTGGGCTCAGGGCAGAGTAAAAAGATTGTGCACTGCACCCACAAAACAAAATCTAGGTAGATCGCTGAGTTAACAAGCACTTCTAATTAAAGATTCTTTCCTATTCTCTCCCTCACAGTAGCAGCCTCCTATCCCTACTCTAATAAGAGCAGAGTGACGTGAAGCGCTACGTGACTCTAGCTTATATAGAGGCTGGGTCACATGCTGCATTGGCCAATCATAGCAATGCCATTAGTAGGCATGGCTGTGATGGCTTCTAAGGGCACACAAGTTAAACGCTTGCTGATTGGCTGCTCTGCAGCCTTTCAAAAAGCACTATTAACTCGCCGAATACCGAACCCGAACTTTTACTGAAATGTTCGGGTTCGGGGTCCAAAAATCCTAAAGTTCGGTACGATCCCGAACTTTACAGTTCAGGTTCGCTCAACCCTACTCATAACGTTTGTACTTTTCTATTCACACGGCCTTATAAGGTCTTATTTTATGAGGGACAAGTTGTATTTTTTATTGGTACCATGTAATTCAATCTTGTATTGAAAAATGGACAAAAAATATTTTGTTTTTATGGTGATTATTCTAAGTTAAAAGTTACATGACTAGCTTATTCTGTGGGTCAGTACAATTAAAGCAACATCAACTATTTATAGTTTTTTTTTTATAAAAAAAATGGTAACATCACTGGGTATATACAACTTTTAGTTTACCTTTTTTAATTATCTTGGGAGGGGCAAAGTGACTAACAATGGTGAACTGTGCATTTTTTTTCATTATAGCATTCACCCCACACAGGAAAATATTTTATAATATTTTTACAGTTTGGATAATACCGTATGCTGCAATATCTATTATGTTTATTTTGTACATTTGTTTTTATTTGTAAAATTGTGAAATATGGTGTTATAGAAATATTAATAGTAGAAATCCGCTCGCATCAGACTTTGTTTAAGGAAAGGTAAATCTCTTCACGACACAGAGTCAGACAAAGGTGTTACCATCTTGAGTTCTTGCTGAGCACTCCTCCTCCTCCTGCCCAGTCTGTTCACTTTTATTTAGTCACAAAAGGGTCTAACAATAGAAAAGGGGCCAGACTGTCACCCGACCACTTGCTTCATGTAACAAGGATACAGGAAGTGATGACATGGGAAGATAAGCATTTAAAATAACATAGCCAGCTAACAAACACATGTATACTATAACCTCCCATAACCTATACTATAACCTCCTGTAACCACTGGAGTTAACTCTATCCAGCCTTGCTCAGTGATCAATGCCAGATAAAGTTACTATGATCCTCATGCATGTTTATTTACAGGACAGTGTCATTATCTTCAGCAGCTGATCAGGCGCACTAGAGACAACAAACGCACGTTCCTTTCATATATTGTTCTCTTAACAAATGCATCCACGCCAAGCCAATAAATCCGCGTATTGCACGGGGGCCCTAGCCAGCGTCCATACATCAGCCAAGAAAACACTGCTCTGCTGAACACATCAGTCTCCCCCGGCCCACAGCCCAGTGCTTAGCACATGGACCATTCGCCGACGGAGACCTCTGCGCCCAGCAGCTGTGACAGGACATACACAGGAAGATATGCACTCCAATGGTTTACCCTGACACTGAGAGACATGATGACAATACACAATATATTAGAAACACATCCTAATAAAATTTCCACAACAGTCCCTCCTCTTTGTCATATGCTCCCCAGTGTCTCTCGACAAATCTCGATCTTCTTCTTTGAAAAAAACAGTCTTGTCTACGAAAAGTCCTGAATCCATAAAACAAAACAGATGATGGAAAACAGAAAGTCAATCTTGACATGTAGCTTAAAACAAATCTTGACTCGGAGATTCTTTTCTTCGGGAGCTGACTCAGGAGGTGGTGTTTCGTGCTGGTCGCCGGCTGGTTTGGAATCCTCTGCATCTGGTCCATGGTTTGTTCTTCAGGGCATCTTGTCTGTTCGGGCTTCGGTAACTCAGTCGATTAGACATCAGGAAGTTCTCACTCCGGCGTAAAGAAGGAATGGAAGCAAAAAATCATAAGTACATGTACTATTTCCTTTTGCCAAGATCCAATGGAAAACCAGTGAGCCCCAAGACCTCCCAAAGCTTTAAAAAGGATTCCAACCCTCACTAGTCATAGCTCTGCCTCTGCCCTGCTCCTGTCAGTATGGGCCTGACCCTTGTCAATGGTGTCTGCTAGCCAGGCATAACCGTCATCTAATTCACAGAAACCCTCCTCTGGACGCTCTACTGACGTTTCTCGGTGATCTCTCTCACTGCCTCAACGGTTTCTTTGAACATCTCATCCACTATGGATGAGAAATTGTTCAATCGCTTCATAAGTCCAACTCCCCATCCCGTCCAGCCAGAAAACAACTCCCTTCCAGCTCTCCCAATCGGCTGCAACGTAAAATACAGGGACAAGCTTCACCAGGACACATGAACCTCTGGCATTAGGGGGAATTACCTTTATAATCGGCTAACCCGCATGGGAAATAGTACGGACCCGTCAACTCCACACAAGAACTTCTGACGGTCACGGGCCACCAGTAATAACTGAATAGACTGAGGGATCGCTCCCTGAGTCTGAACGACACACCCTTCTTTCCAGCAGATATAATCTGGTCTATGGGTGTTATTAAAGAGATCGGGGGTTTCATTAGTAAGGTTGACCGTTATACCTTCCTCACAACTGGAGGATCCCACAAACTTATGACCTTTACCACATCTACGGGCCGCCTAGCTGCCCGGACACCCATACAGGATTAACAAGCGAGGAGCAGGAGCCAGAGCTAATATTAAACCTATAGCTGATATTACCCTCTAGGAATGTATCGTTATGTGCTATCAACAAATGTCTCCTTGTGACCCTGGCTAGTTTGAGGTGCGTTTCCCTCCCTAAAAAAAAAACTAAACAAATAAACAAAAGTGATACTCTTCATTCTTTGACTTAGGCTACTTTCACACTAGCGTTCAGAGCGGATCCGTCTGGGGTCTGCCCAGACGGATCCGCTCATATAATGCAGACTTGGGATCCGTTCAGAACGGATCCGTCTGCATTATATTGTAGAAAAAATTCTAAGTGTGAAAGTAGCTTCAGACGGATCCGTCCAGACTTTACATTGAAAGTCAATGGGGGAAGGATCCATTTGAAAATTGAGCCATATAGTGTCAAATTCAAACGGATCCGTCCCCATTGACTTACATTGTAAGTCTGGACGGATCCGTTTGCCTCGGCACGGCCAGGCGGACACCCGAACGCTGCAAGCAGTGTTCAGGTGTCCGCTTGCTGAGCGGAGCGGAGGCTGAACGCTGCCAGACTGATGCATTCTGAGCGGATCCGCATCCACTCAGAATGCATTAGGGCAGTATGGATGCGTTAGGGGCCGCTTTTGAGCCCCTTCAAACGGAGCTAACAAGCGGAGCCCCGAACACTAGTGTGAAAGTAGCCTTAGTTGAGCAGCTTCTTGCAATGACTGGTGTGGATCCAGTTGTCTCATCCCTCGAACTTCAGAGAGGTTGGCGTGATCAGCAGCACCTGGAATTGCCCAAGATATCTCAACTCTAGACCTGTACTCGGATGTTTCTTTAGCACGACCCAATCTCCTGGTTGACTAAAATGAACACTGGTTATTGAGTCTGGGTCCGGGAGAGACTCCCGAACCCGGTAGTGGACATCGGGTGATAACCCGTGGGGCTGCCTGGGGGCATACCTGATGGACTAAAGGGTTACAGCGGAACATTCAGGCCATAGATCGGCCGTGATTTTTACCTTCTTTGCAAAAATCTGACCCAAGTACCATCAAAGAAAAGGCAGTCGTGATGGTTCTCCACGTAATTACCTACTAGGTTAGAAATTGATTGATATTTGAGAGGTTAGAATGGTTAGTAAAAAGTTTGAAGATCGTTGTTTTCTGCACCACTTTCCCCCCTTCTCATCGTCCTTAAAACCAGGACGAAGAGAAGCTGGATTCAACATGGTGCATCGTCTCAAGGTTAGATGGAGAGATGAGGGAGGAATAAGAGAGAGAGAGAGAGAGAGAGAGAGAGAAAGAGAAAAGTACTTCTCTTGGACTCTGCAGTCTTAGCCGGAAGGGAGCACATGACAGTGTTAGTTCGCACTGTCTGGGACTTTTGAATGTCCTGTTGCTGGAGATCGATGGATTCGTGCAGCCACAGTTCTGCTTTCTTGAGGGAACCATGGCTTTGGAGCCTAGTGGGGAATTCACGGACAAACTTTTTCCCAAATCCAGACCTCAAAGGTTCCCTCTTTGGGGATGGTCCACTCTGAACCTACAGTGCCTTGGTGCCAATCTTTGAGGGGCTTAACAACTCCTCCTCCATATTTGGATTTCATGCACTGCTTAGCTGTCATATACTCAGAAGTGGTACCCTTCTGTTCCCTAGATTTCCTTACAAACAGCTCGAGCCTTCTAAAAGTAGGTGCATCCACCTACAGTGTCCCGCGACACACGCCCGGACGGCTGCTACCCCCCTTCGTTCTCCTCTGAGTTGCCCTAGGATTTCTGGCACAGACACAGACTCCGTTCACCCTAGTTAGACCTCAGGAAAAGGAGTAGCAGCCTGAGGAAAAGGGCTCTCGCCGACACACGGCGGCCGTCAGAGTCTCCTAATGAGATATACCAGCCTCGGTTTTGGCTCTGAATAGTGATCTGACCACAGGATAGGGCTTCCAATTGGCCTGGAGTGGAATGTGCGCACAGAAAACACACAGTACTCCTGTAGAAAAAATGGGGCGCACAGAGAACACACAGTACCTTCTGTGGGGACGAGGGGCGCACAGGAAACACACAGTACTCCCGTGAGGGAAGGATCAACAGAGAACACACAATACCAGCTGTTCAAAAAGGGGGGTCATCACAGAGAACACACAGTACCTCTGTCGGGACGAGAGGCACACAGGAAACAAACACACAGTAATCCTGTGGAGAAAGGGGTTACTCACACAGCTATTGGTATGCCCGGGTGATATATACCACCATGTCTCCTTAAAAAAAGCTCATCAACTCACTTTCCTTTGCCTATATTATTCTATATAGTCAATCTGAACAGCACACAAAGCACTTTTTGCAGTGACTGATCAAAAACCTCTCACTCAGAAGCAACCCTTGAATTCAGACAGTGGTTCCCACACAATATCACAAGACCCCCAGTACTCCCAACCAAAACTACAGAGAAGAGAGAAAGAGAAAGAAAAAGCGCCAAAATATGAAAAAGGAAAAACTGAATAATGCAGTCGTGGCCAAAAGTTTTGAGAATGACAAAAATATTAGTTTTCACAAAGTTTGCTGCTAAACTGCTTTTAGATCTTTGTTTCAGTTGTTTCTGTGATGTAGTGAAATATAATTACACGCACTTCATACGTTTCAAAGGCTTTTATCGACAATTACATGACATTTATGCAAAGAGTCAGTATTTGCAGTGTTGGCCCTTCTTTTTCAGGACCTCTGCAATTCGACTGGGCATGCTCTCAATCAACTTCTGGGCCAATTCCTGACTGATAGAGACCCATTCTTTCATAATCACTTCTTGGAGTTTGTCAGAATTAGTGGGTTTTTGTTTGTCCACCCGCCTCTTGAGGATTGACCACAAGTTCTCAATGGGATTAAGATCTGGGGAGTTTCCAGGCCATGGACCCAAAATGTTATCGTTTTGGTCCCCGAGCCACTTAGTTATCACTTTTGCCTTATGGCACGGTGCTCCATCGTGCATTGTTCTTCACCAAACTGTTGTTGGATTGTTGGAAGAAGTTGCTGTTGAAGGGTGTTTTGGTACCATTCTTTATTCATGGCTGTGTTTTTGGGCAAAATTGTGAGTGAGCCCACTCCCTTGGATGAGAAGCAACCCCACACATGAATGGTCTCAGGATGCTTTACTGTTGGCATGACACAGGACTGATGGTAACACTCACCTTTTCTTCTCCGGACAAGCCTTTTTCCAGATGCCCCAAACAATCGGAAAGAGGCTTCATCGGAGAATATGACTTCGCCCCAGTCCTCAGCAGTCCATTCACCATACTTTCTGCAGAAGATCAATCTATCCCTGATGTTTTTTTGGGAGAGAAGTGGCTTCTTTGCTGGCCTTCTTGACACCAGCCATCTTCCAAAAGTCTTCGCCTCACTGTGCATGCAGATGCGCTCACACCTGCCTGCTGCCATTCCTGAGCAAGCTCTGCACTGGTGGCACTCCGATCCCGCAGCTGAATCCTCTTTAGGAGACGATCCTGGCGCTTGCTGGACTTTCTTGGAAGCCCTGAAGCCTTCTTAACAAGAATTGAACCTCTTTCCTTGAAGTTCTTGATGATCCTATAAATTTGCAGGTCACCATGGTTAACAATGGAAGAACAATGATTTCAAGCATCACCCTCCTTTTAACATGTCAAGTCTACCATTTTAACCCAATCAGCCTGACATGATCTCCAGCCTTGTGCTCGTCAACATTCTCACCTGAGTTAACAAGACGATTACTGAAATGATCTCAGCAGGTCCTTTAATGACAGCAATGAAATGCAGTGGAAAGTTTTTTTTGGGATTAACCACCTCAGCCCCCAGTGCTTAAACACCCTGAAAGACCAGGCCACTTTTTACACTTCTGACCTACACTACTTTCACCGTTTATTGCTCGGTCATGCAACTTACCACCCAAATGAATTTTACCTCCTTTTCTTCTCACTAATAGAGCTTTCATTTGGTGGTATTTCTTTGCTGCTGACATTTTTACTTTTTTTGTTATTAATCGAAATTTAACGATTTTTTTGCAAAAAAATGACATTTTTCACTTTCAGTTGTAAAATTTTGCAAAAAAAACGAGATCCATATAGAAATTTTGCTCTAAATTTATTGTTCTACATGTCTTTGATAAAAAAAAATGTTTGGGTAAAAAAAAAAATGGTTTGGGTAAAAGTTATAGCGTTTACAAACTATGGCACAAAAATGTGAATTTCCGCTTTTTGAAGCAGCTCTGACTTTCTGAGCACCTGTCATGTTTCCTGAGGTTCTACAATGGCCAGACAGTACAAACACCCCACAAATGACCCCATTTTGGAAAGTACACACCCTAAGGTATTCGCTGATGGGCATAGTGAGTTCATAGAACTTTTTATTTTTTGTCACAAGTTAGCGGAAAATGATGATTTTTTCTTTTTTTTTCTTTTCTTACAAAGTCTCATATTCCACTAACTTGTGACAAAAAATAAAAACTTCTATGAACTCACTATGCCCATCACGAAATACCTTGGGGTCTCTTCTTTCCAAAATGGGGTCACTTGTGGGGTAGTTATACTGCCCTGGCATTCTAGGTGCCCAAATGTGTGGTAAGGAGTTTGAAATCAAATTCTGTAAAAAATGACCTGTGAAATCCGAAAGGTGCTCTTTGGAATATGGGCCCCTTTGCCCACCTAGGCTGCAAAAAAGTGTCACACATCTGGTATCTCTGTATTCAGGAGAAGTTGAGGAATGTGTTTTGGGGTGTCTTTTTACATATACCCATGCTGGGTGAGATAAATATCTTGGTCAAATGCCAACTTTGTATAAAAAAATGGGAAAAGTTGTCTTTTGCCAAGATATTTCTCTCACCCAGCATGGGTATATGTAAAATGACACCCCAAAACACATTCCCCAACTTCTCCTGAATACGGAGATACCAGATGTGTGACACTTTTTTGCCGCCTAGGTGGGCAAAGGGGCCCATATTCCAAAGAGCACCTTTCGGATTTCACAGGTCATTTTTTACAGAATTTGATTTCAAACTCCTTACCACACATTTGGGCCCCTAGAATACCAGGGCAGTATAACTACCCCACAAGTGACCCCATTTTGGAAAGAAGACACCCCAAGGTATTCCGTGAGGGGCATGGCAAGTTCCTAGAATTTTTTATTTTTTGTCACAAGTTAGTGGAAAATGATGATTTTTTTTTTTTTTTTTTCATACAAAGTCTCATATTCCACTAACTTGTGACAAAAAATAAAAACTTCCATGAACTCACTATGCCCATCAGCGAATACCTTGGGGTCTCTTCTTTCCAAAATGGGGTCACTTGTGGGGTAGTTATACTGTCCTGGCATTCTAGGGGCCCAAATGTGTGGTAAGGAGTTTGAAATGAAATTCTGTTAAAAATGAGCTGTGAAATCCGAAAGGTGCTCTTTGGAATATGGGCCCCTTTGCCCACCTAGGCTGCAAAAAAGTGTCACACATCTGGTATCTCTGTATTCAGGAGAAGTTGAGGAATGTGTTTTGGGGTGTCTTTTTACATATACCCATGCTGGGTGAGATAAATATCTTGGTCAAATGCCAACTTTGTATAAAAAAAATGGGAAAAGTTGTCTTTTGCCAAGATATTTCTCTCACCCAGCATGGGTATATGTAAAATGACACCCCAAAACACATTCCCCAACTTCTCCTGAATACGGAGATACCAGATGTGTGACACTTTTTTCCAGCCTAGGTGGGCAAAGGGGCCCATATTCCAAAGAGCACCTTTCGGATTTCACAGGTCATTTTTTACAGAATTTGATTTCAAACTCCTTACCACACATTTGGGCCCCTAGAATGCCAGGGCAGTATAACTACCCCACAAGTGACCCCATTTTGGAAAGAAGAGACCCCAAGGTATTCGCTGATGGGCATAGTGAGTTCATGGAAGTTATTTTTTGTCACAAGTTAGTGGAATATGAGACTTTGTATTATAAAAAAAAAAAAAAAATCAGCATTTTCCACTAACTTGTGACAAAAAATAAAAAATTCTAGGAACTCGCCATGCCCCTCACGGAATACCTTGGGGTGTCTTCTTTCCAAAATGGGGTCACTTGTGGGGTAGTTATACTGCCCTGGCATTTTCCAGGGGCCCTAATGTGTGGTAAGTAGGTAAATGACCTGTGAAATCCTAAAGGTGCTCTTTGGAATATGGGCCCCTTTGCCCACCTAGGCTGCAAAAAAGTGTCACACATGTGGTATCGCCGTATTCAGGAGAAGGTGGGGAATGTGTTTTGGGGTGTCATTTTACATATACCTTTGCTGGGTGAGAGAAATATTTTGGCAAAAGACAACTTTTCCCATTTTTTTATACAAAGTTGGCATTTGACCAAGATATTTCTCTCACCCAGCATAGGTATATGTAAAATGACACCCCAAAACACATTCCCCAACTTCTCCTGAGTACGGCGATACCAGATGTGTGACACTTTTTTGCAGCCTAGATGCGCAAAGGTGCCCAAATTCCTTTTAGGAGGGCATTTTTAGACATTTGGATACCAGACTTCTTCTCACGCTTTGGGGCCCCTAGAATGCCAGGGCAGTATAAATACCCCACATGTGACCCCATTTTGGAAAGAAGACACCCCAAGGTATTCAATGAGGGGCATGGCGAGTTCATAGAAATTTTTTTTTTTTGGCACAAGTTAGCGGAAATTGATATTTTTAATTTTTTTCTCACAAAGTCTCCCTTTCCGCTAACATGGGACAAAAATTTCAATCTTTCATGGACTCAATATGCCCCTCACGGAATACCTGGGGGTGTCTTCTTTCCGAAATGGGGTCACATGTGGGGTATTTATACTGCCCTGGCATTCTAGGGGCCCTAAAGCGTGAGAAGAAGTCTGGAATATAAATGTCTAAAAAATTTTACGCATTTGGATTCCGTGAGGGGTATGGTGAGTTCATGTGAGATTTTATTTTTTGACACAAGTTAGTGGAATATGAGACTTTGTAAGAAAAAAAAAAAATAATTCCGCTAACTTGTGCCAAAAAAATGTCTGAATGGAGCCTTACAGGGGGGTGATCAATGACAGGGGGGTGATCAATGACAGGGGGGGTGATCAATGACAGGGGGTTGATCAATGACAGGGGGGTGATCAATGACAGGGGGTGATCAGGGAGTCTATATGGGGTGATCACCACAGTCATTGATCATGCCCCTGTAAGGCTTCATTCAGACGTCCGGATGCGTTTTGCGGATCCGATCCATCTATCAGTGGATCCGTAAAAATCATGCGGACGTCTGAATGGAGCTTTACAGGGGGGTAATCAATGACAGGGGGTGATCAGGGAGTCTATATGGGGTGATCACCACAGTCATTGATCACGCCCCTGTAAGGCTTTATTCAGACGTCCGGATGCGTTTTGCGGATCCGATCCATCTATCAGTGGATCCGTAAAAATCATGCGGACGTCTGAATGGAGCTTTACAGGGGGGTAATCAATGACAGGGGGGGTAATCAATGACAGGGGGGTGATCAGGGAGTCTATATGGGGTGATCACCACAGTCATTGATCACGCCCCTGTAAGGCTTCATTCAGACGTCCGGATGCGTTTTGCGGATCCGATCCATCTATCAGTGCATCCGTAAAAATCATGCGGACATCTGAATGGAGCTTTACAGGGGGGTGATCAGGGAGTCTATATGGGGTGATCACCACAGTCATTGATCACGCCCCTGTAAGGCTTCATTCAGACGTCCGGATGCGTTTTGCGGATCCGATCCATCTATCAGTGGATCCGTAAAAATCATGCGGACGTCTGAATGGAGCTTTACAGGGGGTTGATCAATGACAGGGGGTAATCAATGACAGGGGGGTGATCAGGGAGTCTATATGGGGTGATCAGGGGTGATCAGGGGCTAATAAGGGGTAAATAAGTGACGGGGGGGTGTAGTGTAGTGTAGTGTAGTGGTGCTTGGTGGTACTTTACTGAGCTACCTGTGTCCTCTGGTAGTCGATTCAAACAAAGGGGACCACCAGAGGACCAGGTAGCAGGTATATTAGACGCTGTTATCAAAACAGCGTCTAATATACCTGTTAGGGGTTAAAAAAAACACATCTCCAGCCTGCCAGCGAACGATCGCCGCTGGCAGGCTGGAGATCAACTCTCTTACCTTCCGTTCCTGTGAGCGCGCGCGCCTGTGTGCGCGCGTTCACAGGAAGTCTCGCGAGATGACGCATATATGCGTGACTGTGCGCTGCGCTGCCACCTCCGGAACGCGATCCTGCGTTAGGCGGTCCGGAGGTGGTTAAGTTAATTTTCATGGCAAAGAAGGACTATGCAATTCATCTGATCACTCTTCATAACATTATAAAATTTTAAGCAGCAACTTTTCCAATTTCCAATATTTATGTAATTCTCAAAACTTTTGGCCACGACTGTAGACAAAAAATAAAAATGGGTTTGTAAAAGAAAACCTAGAAAATTTCAGTTACAGGAAGTCTAGCTATATACATTAAGAAAAAACTAAAACCCTTTGGAAAACAACATTGCTTACCGGTAGTTGGTTTTCTCGATACCCATGACGGCACCCCATGCGACCAGGGACCTCCCATCCGGGACAGGAAACCTGAGAAGATAAAAGGTTCACACCCCCACCAAGCACCAGTGATAGTAATAAACAGTACTCCGGAGGTGAACACACTTAAGAAAAGAGAAAGAGAGAGAGGGAGATCCAATACGGTACATTATATCTCTTCTGAACAAGACTGTTCATTAGGGAATTTCCCTAAGAATCTTGCCGAGGAGTAGCAGGCTACTCCATATTAAACCTATTAAGGTAACTATAATACCTATAAATTTTATTAATTTTTTTTGGGGAAGGGAAAAATTTTGGGGGTGCCGTCATGGGTATCGAGAAAACCAACTACCGGTAAGCAATGTTGTTTTCCCCTCACCCATGACGGCACCCCATGCGAGATAGACTATTAATGAGAAAATTAGGGAGGGACCATCGCCTGAAGCACCTTCCTACCAAAGGCGGTATCCGCGTGAAGTTGGAGCCTGTAATGCTTTAAGAACGTATGTGGAGAACTCCACGTTTCTGCTCTACAAATTTGAGCCAGAGAGGCATCCGCCTTCTCGGCCCAGGACGTAGCCACCGCTCGGGTGGAGTGAGCTCCAAACCCTGAAGGGGGCGAGAGACCCTGTGCTAGGTAGGCTTCGGAAATGGCCCTTTTGACCCATCTAGCAATGACTGCCGTGGACACTTTCCGCCCCGGTTTTCTTCCAACCTCCAGGCCGAGGTAGACTCCAAATAAGTTAACAGACATCTTTTGACGTCCAGGCAATGATACTCCCTTTCTAAATTATTGGAAGGATTTGTGCAGAAAGATGGAAGAATAACATCTTGACTTCTGTGGAAGTCCGTAACCACTTTTGGCTGGAAGGACGGGAAAGGCCTAATAATAACTTTGTCATCTAAGATCTGGGTATACGGTGGAAAAGCCGAGAAGGCTTGAATCTCTGAAATCCTTCTTGCTGAAGTAATGGCCAGTAAAAAGGACATTTTAAAGGAGAGCATATCTATGGGGATTTCTGACAGGGGTTCAAAAGGTTTCTGTGACAGGGCCGTCAAGACTGTGTTTAAGTCCCAAGGAGGGGACAAAGGTCTTATCGAAGGGTGGATCCTGGAGGCCGCTGAAAGAAACCTTTTTACCCAAGGATGAAGGGCCAGCTGCATATTGAAAAAGTAACTTAAAGCTGCCACATGCACTCTCAGGGTGGAAGCCTTAAGCCCCTTATCCAGACCAGCTTGTAGAAAGTCTAGGACTCTTGAGACATTTGGAGGAGAGAAGGGGTCAGGATTGATCCCTAAGAAGGAGGAGAAGACCTCCCAGATCTTATTAACTTTCCTAGCTGTAGTAGCTTTCCTACTTCCCAGAATGGTGGTCACTACTGATTGGGACAGACCCCGACCTAACCAAATCCCCCTTTCAGTCTCCACACTGCCAGGTGTAAGATTTTTGGATTAGGATGCAGGATTGGGCCTTGATACAATAGATCCTCCCGGGGAGGCAGAATCCATGGAGGGGCTATCGCTAAGTCTAGGAGGCAGGAGTACCAGGACCTTTTCGGCCATACTGGGGCAACTAGGGTAATTATCGCTTTCTCCCTCTGGACTTTCTTTAGGACCTGCGGAATTAGGGAAAAAGGAGGGAAGGCATAACCCTCCTCCTGAGACTAGTCCTGAGCCAATCCGTCTAGGGCTGTTGGATCGTCCAAACGATTTAGGGAGAAGAATCTCTCTACTTTCTTGTTCTTCCTGGAGGCAAACAGGTCTACCGTGGGGAGGCCGAATTTTTGAGTTAACTGGGAGAATACCTCTTGGTTTAGACACCAATCTCCCTGTTTTAGCTGGATGCCGCTCAGGAAATCGGCCACTATGTTCTCCTTCCCTTTTATGTGGACTGCCGACAGGGATAGATGTTTCTGTTCTGCTAGCTGAAAAATCTGGTGACAGAGTATTGCCAGAGAAGGTACCCTTGTTCCACCTTGATGGTTGACGTATGCAACTGTTGTTGAGTTGTCTGAGTATAGAATTATTTTCTTGTGGGATATATCCGGAACTATCGCTTTTAACGCCATTTCCACTGCCTTTAGTTCTTTGAAGATTGAGGTGGCTTTCCTGGTGTTCAAATCCCACCTCCCTTGCCAGCCTTTGTTCTCCGAGTGAGCCCCCCACCCCCATGGGCTGGCATCCGTAGTTATTAGTATCGGATCCTGAAAAGACCAGGGTACCCCTACTGAAAGATTCTCTGGCACTGTCCACCAAAGAAGAGACATCCTCGCTTCCGCGGATAAATGGAAGGACCGGTCTAACGACTGTTTGCAGCCGTCCCATTGGTGCAGGATGCATGACTGTAGCTTCATCGTATGGGCCTGCGCATATGGGACAGCCGGAATTGTTGCCGTCAGGTGGCCCAGTACTGCCATCGCCCTTCTGAACGAGCAGAGGTAAGACCTGAAAAGATCCCAAACATGTTCCCTGATGGAGATTATCTTGGTGGACGGGAGGAATGTTTTTTCTACCCGGGAATCTAACAGGATGCCTAAAAACACACAAGTCTGAGATGGTGACAGGCAAGACTTTTTCCAATTTATTTTCCAGCCCAGGTCTTTTAACAGGGAGCAGGAAACACTGATGTTTTGGTTTAACTTTTCTTTGGTCTGGGAAATAAACAGGAAGTTGTCTAGATATGGCAGCAACGGAACCCCTGACAATCTTAGAAAGGAAGCCACCTCCGCAATCACTTTTGTAAAGATTCTGGGGGCTTGTGAAACCCCAAAAGGTAGGGCTTTGTACTGCAGGTGTAGACACTCTCCTTGGACCCAGACGGCTGCCCTTAAAATTTTTTGGGAGGACACATGAATTGGCACATGGTAATATGCGTCCTCTAAGTCCAGAGTCGCCATCCAGCAATCTCTTGCTAGGAGATCTATGGTTGATCTTATGGTCTCCATGCGAAACTTCTTGTATTTGAGGAACCTGTTTCGTTTCTTTAAGTTTAGGATTACTCGGAAGGAGCCATTGGGTTTTTTCACTAAAAAAAGAGGAGAGTAAAATCCCTTGCCCCTCTCTGCCTGTGGAACCGGGACTACTACCGCCTTTCGTAGAAGAAGCAACACCTCTGACTCTAGGGCCTGTCGTTTGATTTGATCCTTGGGGCAGTCTGTCTGAACGAATGAATCCCGGGGACGGGTCAGAAACTCCAACCGGAATCCTTCTCCAACCCCTCCCAGGATCCAACCGTTTTTGGTTACCGTTTTCCAGGCTGGGAGAAAAAGAGATAATCTTCCCCCTACCTGGGATTCGGCGTCATTGCTTATCCTTTGGTCTTGGGTCCTGGGATTTAAAAAGGAAACCGCCGGATTTTTTAGGAAATCAATCCTTTTCCCTTCTGTTGTACTGTCTACCACTTTGTTTTTTATCCTGGTATCTACGAAAAAAGGGGGGCGTTGAGAAACCGGAAAGCCCTTCTTTTTGTCTGAGGCTTTTTCAAGTATGTCGTCAAGAGACGACCCAAAAAGCCTGTCACCCTCAGAAGGGATGGAGCACAGTCTGGCCTTTGAGCCCTGATCTGCTTTCTAGGATTTCAGCCAGATCGCTCTCCTAGCCGCATTGGACATGGCGGATGATTTGGCCGAAAACCTAATCATATCCGTGGAGGCATCTGCTAGAAAGTCGACTGTTCCAACCAGATATGCAGTGATCTTGAAACCCATGATGCTGCGACAGCGGGTCTCAGGCAGGCAGAGGACGATTCCCACGCCTTCTTCAAATAAAAATCCGCTTTTTTGTCTAAAGGGTCAGACAGGCTACCCAAGTTATCAAACGGTAGAGCAGACTTCTTGGCGATCTTTGCTACAATGGTGTCTACTGTAGGGGCCTTGTCCCAAAAAGCTGATACTTTCTCATCAAAGGGATATTTCCTTTTAACTGAATTTGGGATAAAAAACTTCCTATCAGGATTTTTCCATTCCTTTCTAATTAATGCTTGGACGTTTTTGTGAATGGTGAAAACCCTATGCTTCCTGGGGCCTAATCCCTGAAAAGCTAGATCTGCTGTTGACTTAGCCTGTTTCACATCTTCCAGTTGCAATGTCGCTCTGACAGCTTTAAGAAGGTTTTGGGTGTCCTCAGGTGAAAAAAAGGAACTCCCTGCTTCCTCATCTTCTGACGATGTAGCGTCGTTAGAAAATAACTGACCCACTTCTCTTTCCTCCACGCTGGAGAGGTCTATATCAGAATCTCTAACCTCCGGGGACTTCTCTGGTGACCTATGGCGGCCTTTATTCAAAGACTTTAAGGAGGCCCTGACCTCGGATCTTATTAAGGACCTCATATTTTTGGAGAGGCTCTGAGATTCCTCCGCCACCAACTTATCAATACACGGCGTGCATAATGGTTTAGAATAAGAGGATGCCAGGGCCACTCTGCATCCCGCACACTCCTTATGTTTCGTTTTTGAAGCCGCTTTTCTGGGGGTCTTTGCAACCTAAAACAAGCCAAACAAACAACACCCCATTAATAAAAAAGATCCACCTCACTACTGATCTTTGTCCCCACTCCTCAGGACTGGTACCGGACTGGCAGGCCTCGAGGGTTCCAGGGGTTCGGCGCGTCCATCTGCTGGCTCAGACATTTTTGCAGGAAAAAAAGCCTCTTCAGCACAGCACTGTGTGCTACATCAGCTGGCTGGATTCCCCCCGCAGCCACATTTATATTTTAAAGGACGCGCCTAGGCTATTCCGCCGCTTTTTTCCCTACTTCCGGGTTAAGCCCTGCCCCACTGCGTCGGAAGCGCGCGCATGCGCAGACGCCTCCCTGACACCAACAGGAAGCCTGGCACAGATGCCGAAAAGCATGAGGGAAGCCGCCTGAACACGGCCACAGCGGCTCCCTCGGGATCGGCGCCGGAATGCGGGGGAAAGGCAGACTATAGGCAGCAGCCCCGGAGAGCCTTCAGCCACCTGGGGGAGGCCACCTACCGGATCAGAACCTAGGCCTCCCCCCAGCTGCAGGTGAGAACCATCCTTAAGAACTTCCCAGGAACTTCCTATCCGGAGGACAGGAAACCTGAACTGGTGCTTGATGGGGGTGTGAACCTTTTATCTTCTCAGGTTTCCTATCCCGGATGGGAGGTCCCTGGTCGCATGGGGTGCCGTCATGGGTGAGGGGAAAACATACAACTGTATAGGACTGGATTAACAAATCAATGTCTTGGAGGGTTCACCTGAAACCGTACAAGAGAATTTCTACCCACCCAGTCATTGAAATGTTAATTTGCCCAGCCCCAATCCAGCTTCAGATTCATTTTACCAAAGAATCAGGATCTAACCTTACAAGGTCCCAAAAACGTTTTTTTTGGGGGGAAGGGAAAAATCTATTTAAATTAGGTCTTAGAGTTAAAATGGTTTATAAAGACCTAAATTTACCCTTCTCTGGAACACAAAAATTAGAAACTCTACTGAATTCCAGGAACCAATCTCTTTGCTCTCTGAGCTTCACATTTTCACATTTTAACCGTTCATATTGGGATTTAAATTCTGCTTGATTGATCAATGACCTTGGCTGTCTCTGGCTTCTCTGCTTTTGCAAAGAACCATGTCTGGGACCATTACCCCAATTTGCTGAATAAACCACTTTACTTCTAGGTGTGGTTCTGGGGTACTTAACATACCTGTGTCTGTTGTCAATATCGTGCAATGTGCCCAATTTTTTTGCATGCAAAACAATGAATAGCTTGTCTCCCTGCACAATACCTTGTCTGGGCACATGGTGATCTGACTTTCTGCACAATAATAATCATCCCAGCATGACTAGATCCCACACTACTATCTGTATTGAGTCCACTTACCACGGACTCAACTGAGGAATTTTCTGGCATTGTGTTAACACTTCCAACTCCAGGGTCAGACACATTGTCCATCTCCATCCCTGAGTCAGATCCACTATGTGACCCACAGTCTTCAGACTTCTCCATACTTACAGCCCATACATTGCCTCTAATCCCAGACACATTACTCTCTAACGGTTGTTTCAATGACTGGCTGCACTAAGCACTGAGCATGTTCATCTTCTGTCCTCCTGCAGAGAGCAGACAATTCCCTTACAGCACCCTGTGCATGCGTCAGGCTTTCAGATAACCATTCATTCTTGCTTTGGAGCTAAGTATTACACCTCACAGTACATTCATAATTAGCGCTAGCTTCAGCTGCCTGCTGGACAAGAGTTCTCAATTTAACAATTTCCACTTTTAAATCTTCCACTTCTCCTTCCAAACTCAGCTTCAGCCTACAAGACTCCTGATATTTATCCGCTATCCACTCAGCAGCAAAAATCAGAGCATACTTGCCTTTCCTTTTGCGCCATTTTCTGGTACCGATCAGGTTTGCTATACAATTCTGAGCCTGCAGCCATGGATCGTTAGATCCCTGCATAGCTTGAAGAATGGCCGCCGTGTCCTTCAAATTTGCATTTGCTTTCCATTGCACAGCTATACAAACACTACAATGGTTGCTACAAAAAATACACTGCTATCGATCTCTAGGAGTTGTCCCAATACTTTTGGCACAGAACTACAAGCACCTCCTTTCTACACTGTAGTACCCGTATTAATTATGCCAAACAAGTCTACAATTCAGTGTAACAGCCACAGATATACAAACATTAAGCAGAATCATCAACTATAGGACAATTTCACTGCTAATTTACCACTAATGCTCACACAATGATTCCTGTATCAGACTGGTCACTGAGCTATACCATAACCGAACACTCAACTGATATCCAGCACAAAACTTACCAACACAAAATCAAACTGTACATAGAAAGGTTACAAAAAGACAAGATAACTATTCTGGACAAAACTGGAATTTCAGGCAAAAACAAACAAATCGCTTTCCATAAACACCAAACCTAAAAGTGAACTAGCTCAAACTAAAATGAATTCCTTGTTAAAACCTGCAGCACCAAACTAACCAAGATGTCTGCCAAAGCCACATGTTTTTCACACAAAGGAGATTAAAGATGGCCGACAAAACCACATGGCCTTCACACACAAAGGAAAATAAAATGGCCGACAAAACCACATGGCTTGACACACAAAGGAAGACAAGATAGTATCTACAATATCTAGCAATAGAAAAACCAAACTAAACAAAACAGTTTCTATATTCCTTGTGCCCCACCTCCGAAACCAGAGCAAACCTCCACTCTGCGGGTGATTTACAATATAAAAATACGCTTTAAATGCTGTCTCTAATGTACAAACACTAAAACCAATTGCTGCCTTTACAAAATCACAGTAATATAAAAGTTAAGAAGTTGCAACAAAAACACAATACTCTCTACTGCTCAGCAAACACATCACATTCACAATTTCACCATACAATCTCTGTACAATCAACTCAGATCCACCAAAAACTACACAACGGAAAAACACTTACCTCGTCCTTACACAAATAGAGAGAAAATGTTCTTTTAACAAGCAGAAATTTTCTCTGATGCAGCAGACAAAATTACAGTTTACTTTTATCTCCCCTTTTACCTGCTGTGCAGAGAAAAAATCTGTTAGATCCTTCTAAGCTCGCCATCTGTTATAGAAATATTAATAGTAGAAATCCGCTCGCATCAGACTTTGTTTAAGGAAAGTTAAATCTCTTCACGACACAGAGTCAGACAAAGGTATTACCATCTTGAGTTCTTGCTGAGCACTCCTCCTCCTCCTGCCCAGTCTGTTCACTTTTTTTTAGTCACAAAAGGGTCTAACAATAGAAAAGGGGCCGGACTGTGCCTGACCACTTGCTTCATGTAACAAGGATAAAAGAAGTGATGACACAGGAAGTGATGACATAGGAAGATAAGCATTTAAAATAACATAGCCAGCTAACAAACAGATGTATACTATAACCTCCCATAATCTATACTATAACCTCCTATATCCACTGGAGTTAACTCTATCCAGCCTTGCTCAGTAATCAATGCCAGATAAAGTTACTATGATCCTCATGCATGTTTATTTACAGGACAGCGTCATTATCTCCAGCGGCTGATCAGGCACACTAGAGACAACAAACGCACATTCCTTTCATATATTGTTCTCTTAACAAATGCATCCACGCCAAGCCAATAAATCCGTGTCTTGCTTAGCACATGGACCATTTGCCGAAGGAGACCTCTACGCCCAGCAGCTGTGACAGGACATACACAGGAAGATATCCACTCCAATGGTTTACCCTGACACTGAAAGACATGATGACAATATATTAGAAAACACATCCTAATAAAATTTCCACAACAATGGTGAGTTAATGTAATATTTTTATTTTTTACAAAACAGTTTTAATTCTTTTTTTACTGTACTTTTTAGTTCTCTTATGAGATCTAAAGATCACTTGATATAGTTATATAGTTGATAGACTGCAATAGAATACTATTGCAGTCTATGGGATGCTGACAGGCCTCATATGAAGCTGTACCTCAGGCTAAACTTCACAGGAAGCTCTCTATAGCAGGCCTGGTAGCCTTCACAAGGCCCTAGGCTGGCATTGCAACCGATGGAAGCCCCTGAGGCTAAATGCAGTCATCCCTCTGCTCAGATTCTGTGTCACAATTGTCCATGGCTACTGAAGGGTTAAATGACTGGGTTTGGCATCATCGCTAATCCCGGTTATTGCGGCCTGGTACCTGCTGTAGTATACAGTTTATGCAGCCGATTCCCACCTCATATGACGTGAAATCAGTTTGTCATCCTGCTCCATATACTTATGTCCCACTGACATATACTGTATGAGGGTGTGCCAAGACGTTAAAGGGAATCTGTCATCTCTGAAACACCCCAGAAACTACAGTTAACATAGTTTAAATGATGCAGAGTCCAATTATGAATGGAAACCTAGCTGCAGTAAGCAGGTGACTTAAATTACATACTGTGTGGAGTCTTCTGCTCCATACACTATACAGTCTCTGGCACTATAGCTGCCTAAAACAGCTGATTGGTTTGGTGTTAGACACCAACCAATCTGATATTGATGACCTATCCTGATGATAGATCATCAATATCTGCAGCTCGGATAACCCCCTACAACTTACAATCTATATGGCTGCACTTCCTGGGCAACGCAGCTGAACAGTAAAGCAAAAAATAAAATAAAACTCTATAACACAACTTTGTCTACAGTTCTAATTCCAAATTGACTTATATAGGCCAATTTTTTTCTGTACCAATGGGTTCGTTATTGATTTTTTTATTGTGGAAATACTTTTTAACCCTTGAGAATTTTCTTAATTCGGTAGTTCACATCATAATCCAGTAACACTTTATAATAATTATAAGCCTTATGATATTCCCCATCACCAAAAATACCTATGCTTTACTGTAAATACAGTATTGGACTTCCATTCAATTCTTTTTATTCCATCCATTTGAAAAGTACAGCGCTATGGGAAGAGACTAAGTACTAAAACTAAAGTAATTATATATCTGTTCTATTTACTTTGGTTAGAGAAACTTAATCTACTGTAATTGATGTTTCTCCTTGGCTGATTTATGTCAAGCATAACATAACGGTAAATCAGTTTTCCATTGAGTAAACTATAGCGTGAAGTAGGAATCCTTCAGAGATAAGAAATCTCTGGTAAAACATAGTAAATCCAGGGACTAAACTAAAATATTGCTCTTCTTAGCAGCTTTCACCTGAATTTATTTTGGCCTATTACAGTTCAGCATTTAGATACTGCCACTAATCCAGCTATCTATCTTTATCTCTAATAAACTTTATCTCTTTGTGTAAATCCGTCAGTAGTTTCTTACATTCCACAGATGGATTCTGTGTAAATCAAAGCGCAGCTCACTTTAGATTATACATCACAGCTCATCCATTCTGAAGCTCAATGGCAGTATTTAATGTACACTCGTTTTATTACTACCTTTTCCAGTGATAATGTCTTCAATAAAACGTGTCAAAAGTTAAGAAAATAAAATATGTTAGGTTTTTAGATCTTTAAAAAGACTATAACATATTTAGCAATCATAGTATATAATATATGATTAATATAAATGACTGTTGACTGTGAAGTAATGAGAAAGCGACAAACGTAACGAGAAAGTAACAAATGAAAAATTGCATAGATAAAGTCTCTTAAACTCTGAGAAGCAATGTCTTTCAGGCAATCCATGGATGGCATGAACTGCTTGAAACAACATGCCCAATCATTGTTTCTGTGGGAGATTAACCAGTGCCAGGGGTGTCTGACAGCAGCTTCCTTCTCCTCACTGAAAACATCTGCATGCTTGGCTGAGTATGAGGTAATCAGTAGGAATTGTTCTGGACCATCAGCTATTGTAAGAGTATAGGCAGCTCGATAGGGATTTTGCCTTGACCTTCTTGTGAAGCTGATCCCTGTTGAGATCTGGTAACTGTGCCCACCAGTCCATCAAAGAGAGCACTCCGACTTGCTGTTTTTTGACCAGATTATTTTTTTGTTGCCTACAAACAGGGATAACAACAACCTTGAAAAGATTGTCAAGAAAAGGCCACTCAAGAATTTGGGGAAGATTCTCTGCGGCTGGAGTCAGTGCTTCAAGAGCCACCACACACAGACGAATCCAGGACATGTGTTAGAACTGTCACATTCCTTGTGTCAATCCACTCATGACCCAGAGACATTGTCAGAAGCGCCTTACCTGGGATAATGAGAAAAAGGACTAGACTGTTGCTCAGTGGTCCAAAGTCATTTTCAGATGAAAGTAAATTTTGTATGTCTTCTGGATATCAAAGTCCAAGAGCATGGAGGAAGAGTGGAGGAACACACAATCCAAGTTGCATGAGGTATAGTGTGAAATTTACACAGTCAGTGATGGTTTGGCGATCCATGTCATCTGCTGCTGTTGGACACTGTGTTTTATGAAGTCCAAAGTCACGGAAGCTGTTTACCAGGAAATTTTAGCATTTTTCATCCTTCCCTCTGCTGACAATCTTTATGGAGAAGCTGATTTCATTTTCCAGCAAGACTTGGCACTAAGAATGAGTGAACCAGTTCAAACCGAACTGAGCCGAGTTTGAACACAAATTTTTTATTTTTCAGATGGCAGAAGAACCCTAATATTTCCAGGTTCATTTCGGAAGAATCCACTAAAACAGCATGTAGTGTCATTTTAGTGTGCATGTCGGTGGGAAAAAAGCACTAGGGAGGAAGAATAAGGGTTCTCACATCACCCTGAGAGGAATTAGGAGGGAGGGCTTGCCTTGTTTTCCTCCCAGGCTGAGAGACAGCTTGGATGAGCCAATCATTGCTGCAGCAGGCAGGGAGGTGCCCTAGCAGAGCAAGCAGATTGGCATTCTATGCTAGGCTTAGAAAAATGGTGGTTGTGTGTGATAGTGTCTGCCAGGAAAATGATCTTAGGGAGTTAGGGACTAGTGTTGAGCGTGAATATGCGAATCGCAAATTTTAATTGCGAATATCGCCACTTCGAGAATTTGTGAATATTTGTAATATAGTGCTATATATTTGTATTCGCGAATAGCGCTAATTTATTGCGAATATATTACATTGCCGATTTTTGCAATCAAGTAAACAATGACTGGAGATCACAAATTCTTGAATTTGCAAATTGATGGCGAATATTCGGCCAAAAATTTGCGAAATATTGCAAAATTTGCGAAATATTGCAAATTTGAATATTGCCTATGCCACTTGTAACGGATCTCCTGGGACCCCGACTGGGTACCTCCGTTGATGGATGCTCTTAGTGCTTCCCGAGGACTCCAAGCACTCCACTGTAACCACCACAGGAACAAGGAACAGGAACAGCTCTTACAAGAGCTAGGGGTTATAACCAGGGGAGTATACAGCATATAGCAATCCCCACACACATGAGACGAGGCTCTATGTTGAATGTAAAACAGGAACTCTTTATTGACCACACACACATTGACTTTTATACACATTTTCCAACAAGGGTACCAACCCCGTGGACCTGGTTGGGAACTGAGGACATAACATAGCAGCCAATCATTTACAGTTTTACAGTTCAAACACAAAAACTATACATTCAACAAACATAATGGCATTGCCTGTGACGCAATCAATAACAGAACAGGCATTGCCTGTGACGCAATTAACAACACAATGGCATTGCCTGTGCCATATTTAACAAACAAAATAGCATTGCCCATGACGCAATCAATAACAGAATAGGCATTGTCTGTGACGCAATTAACAACACAATGGCCTCTGCCAGTGATATATTTAAAAAACCCAATGGACTTAATTACTCACAGGCATAAAATACTCATTTTTCCCAAAACACAGAAAACACCTCAAAACCCCACATATCCCCATAATCACCCAGATCTGAGCAGGGGTTGCCGAATTCCATGGAAGTCACATTTGGCCGACCGCAAGCATGGCTTTCCTCGCCAAAACAGTTCCACAGATTTAGGCTGCGCGGCCGGTCTGTCTTCTCCTTCAAAGTTAGTATATGGGCCATAATCCTGAGGCAAGAGGCTGGCAAACAGGCCCCTCCAAAACCCAGTGGTGAGGTTATTTTCACCACACCGCTCATCACTATTAGGGACAGTGAAAAATCTATCATGGACAGTCAGAAATATCAATCAAGCTTATTGCCAGGGATAGTGAAGGGAAAGGCTAGGATTCCAAAGAAGATTTGTGTGTTGTGTACAATAAAGAGAAGCAGGGCAGCTGACAGACAGGGAAAGATGAGAGATGAGATGAGGACCTGTGGCTGGTTGAGCCTGCTATTAGTGTTGAGCGAATCGAAGTATCAGAAGTGGACTTCGATCTGAATTTCAGGAAAAATTTGATTAATCACAAAGCCAAATTTCTTTGCGCTTCGTGTTAACAAATCAATTTTTCCAAAGAAAAAGTAAAAAATAAAACACTTGCCTCATCCACTTGATCGCGGAGAGGCCATTCGCTCCAGTCTTGATTGAAAAAAACACACCAACGGACCTGCTGCGAGCATGATGATCTCACCGCAGGATCCCGCTGGGTGCACGCAGTGACGTTTTCATTGATAACGTCACTGTGCGCAACCAGTGTGATCACATGTTGACATGAGTGGTTGACCTCTCCCTGATCAAGTGGATGAGGTGAGTAATTTATTTTTTAACCCCTGATTACCACCTGAGCAGCTGAATGAGTCACACAGCAATCTACCTGTGTGTGTTAAGCCAATAGCAGGCTGGAACGGGAAGGAGCCTCCCTAGCATCACAGCGATGAGGCTCATTCCGGCCTGCTATTGGCTGACCCCCCTCACCTGATGCCAGATGTTTTCATCCGCTCAACGGGGAGATGCAGCTATGACTAGGGATGTGCGAATCTACTTCCTAGGTACCACTTGGAACCGAATCTGAGTTCGGGAAATGTTTTTTTTACAGTACAAATTAATTTATGAATTTATTGCACAAAGTCTTGTGAGACTTCGCGAAGCAATAACTTCAGCTCATCGGAGCCAATAGATTCTAATACTGTACGGAGCTCCTGCTCCGTACAGCATTAGAACAAATTTTTATGCGAATTTGCTTATCCCTATCGGTGACCATGCGGGTGTCAGAGGTGACACGGGTGCCGGGGAGCAGGTAAGTATAACCTGTCAGGAGCCAGGGCATATGGTGATGAATTTTAGGGGTTGGATAACCTCTTAAAGTTGAAATTGAGCGTCAAGCCTCAATCGTCCATTTATGTATTTTAACGTGTAATTTTCACACTGTTAGTATTTACATCTTGGGGGGGATTGTTAAATGTAATTAAACACGCGCATATATATATATATATATATATATATATATATATGATTACTACAAGACACAAAGTATAACAACAATCTACCTGTGTGTATTAACAAGAAATTTTGCGTCAAGACTCAGTCATCAGTTTACGTATTTCCAGTTTCCACACCATCGCAATAATTTTTATTTTTTTGGGGGGGGTCATTCAATATAATCAAGCAGAATATATATGTGATTATTGCATAAATACTCAGTGT
Organism: Bufo bufo; assembly: GCF_905171765.1. Classification (NCBI taxonomy): domain Eukaryota; kingdom Metazoa; phylum Chordata; class Amphibia; order Anura; family Bufonidae; genus Bufo; species Bufo bufo. The sequence continues at coordinate 156,989,012 of NC_053392.1, read as the reverse complement.
GGCAGCAATCTACCTGTGTGTGTTAAGTTGAAACTGAGCACCAAGCCATAGTCATCCGTTTACATGTATTCAGTTTCCACACGGTTGAAATTTTGAATTTTGGGGGGGATTGTTCAATGTAACTAAACCAGTGTGTGTGTGTATATATATATATATATATATATATATATATATATAAATACGAAAACCAGTGGCAGCACCGTCCAAAGAAAATATGGAAATATGGGTGCAATGCCCAAATGAGAGACAAGCACAGTCCCAAAATACAAAAAAATAAAAACCGGGCAGCACTCCAGAAGTGAAAAAGTAAAAAAAACTTTATTCACCCATGTGGAAGAAAAGCAACGTTTCGGCTCAACACTAGAGCCTTTCTCAAGTATATATATATATATATATATATATATATATAGTCTAAATTTGCTTACCGAAATGTATCTTTCCTTGACTCCAAAGGCAGCACAACACAAAGAGTTAATGTCTTGCTCCTTCCATAGAACAGAAGATAAATCATCCGCCGAGTACCACATGTGCTAGAGCGGCATGCTCGAGTCTCCTCCCCGCAGTTTCAAGGCTGAGAAGCAGCCAATAAATGTGCAGGTAAGTACTGCCATCACTGTAATGCCAGTAGCCATGTTGGCTGCTGGCATTACAGTGATTTGCTTGCCGAAACGCATCATCAAATGCTATATAGCACCCGATGACGCGGGTTTGGCTCATTGCAAGTCAGGGAGAGCTGCGATTAGGAAGGGACAGATAGTTTAGGGAGATTGTGATCGCAATATATTTCAGTGAATAACGTTTCAAAGACCCAAAAGTTCTTTTAAGGACTTAAGGCAATTAAATTGTGCAAAGTTGTAAAAAAAATAATAATTTATATACTGCAGTGACTTGTGACATCTGTGCAGCAATACCTTCTGTGTGTCAGAGATAGGAAAAATAATAGTGAAAACAATAATTTTTATCCCATAATCCACATTTTTGCTGTCAACGGTGTAATCCGTGAATTGTGTGATCTGCGCTTCAACACCTTGTGTGGTTGTCAGGCCCAGATATAGGGAAAAAATGAAAATACAGAAAACACAATTTTTTTGCCCTTAATCTATCCACATTTTTGCTGTCAACGGTGTAGTCCGTGAATTGTGTGATCTGCGCTTCAACACCTTGTGTGGTTGTCAGGCCCAAATATAGTGAAAAATATAAATATAATGTCACGGGGTAGCGTCACGGGTATAATGATAGAGCGGAGGTGCACCCCCTGAGCTGCCACCCGGTCCCCTGTCCCTGCCTACTTGCACCACCCGCCCTAGGTGACGGGGCGCAACTGGGCGACAGTCCCTGACCTGAGTAAGTGCAAGCAGAGAAATAGAGACATCAGGGAAGCGGACAGCCAATGAGAGGTAGCACTAGAGCGGACAGAGAGGTGGAACTAGCAAGGTACCGCCAAAAACGGAAAGGCGAGGCGGGTCAACAAGCCGGGGTCAGTCCAGGAGGTCACGTCAGTACGAGGGAGGAGACAGAGACAGATACGAGAGCGGGCCGAGGTCAAAATCCGGGAGGTCACATCAGTACAATAGAAGAGGCAAAGACAAAATCCCAAAAAATGCCGAGGGCAAAATCCGAGAGGTAACGTCAAGGTTCAGGGAGCAGGCAGAAGAGGTGTCAGGAAGCAGATCAAGGGTCAAATCCAAAGGTGAGCTAAATAACAATATTAATACACAGCCTAAGGGACCAAAATCACAGGCAACCTGTAGCCAGCAGGTTGCCTGTATTTATAGTGGGGAGTGAGGGTCATGTGACGTGGCCAGCGTCACATGACCGACAGAAAGGCAAGTCGAGCACCGAGTGATCAGCTTGGCGCTCAAGGCAGACCTAGGAGCAGGGAGCCTCCCAGCTAGCAAAGCCGCCCTGGGAACGAGGCCGAACACAGATCCTTGCTCTCGAAGCTAAGCAGCAGGTCTGCTGCTGATGGGAGACCGTGTGCGCCTTCGGCGCCCCATTACAGTACCACCCCTTTTACGAGGGGCCACCGGACCCAAGCCCTTGGGTACAAATCTCCCAGGATGCTAATCATGAAACTTCTTAATGAGCCTCGGGACGTGGATCTCAGTAACTGGGACCCAAGACCTCTCCTCGGGTCCATAGCCCTTCCAGTGGACCAGGTATTGAAAGGAGTTTCTAACCTTTCTAACATCAATAATTCTAGAGATGATGAATTCCTCCTGACCTTCAACCTCCACAGGTGGAGGAGATTTTTTAACGGGAACCACTGATGACACATATCTCTTAAGCAACGACTTATGAAACATATCATTTATACGAAAGGAGTCGGGTAGCTTAAGTCTAAAGGACACTGGGTTAACAACCTCAATAATATTGTATGGTCCAATGAAACGTGGAGAGAATTTCCTAGAACACTGTTTCAAAGCAAGATTCTTAGTTGACAACCCTACCTTATCGCCGAGTATAAAATTTACCCCCTTGGAACGTCTCTTATTGGCATGTTAACACTGGGTTTCCTGGGCCTTTTCCAGGTTCATTTGAACCTGTGCCCAGACTGTGCACAGCCTAGAGGTAAAAGAATCTGCCTGCTTGTTGAGTGAGGATACAGAGGGACTAGAACAAAAGAGAGGATGCAAACCACTGTTACAAAAACAAAAGGATACACCCCCGTGGAGGAATTAACTCGATTGTTAATAGCGAATTCTGCCAACGGGAGGTATCTCACCCATAAGAGTTGATTATGTGATACATAGTATCATAGAAATAGCTCCACTGCCTGATTTAACCGTTCCATCTGCCCATTGGTCTGTGGATGGAAAGCAGATGAAAAGGATAAAGAGATGTCGCATCTTTGACAAAAAACCCTCCAGAAACTAGAAACAAACTGAACGCCTCTATCAGAGATGATATTCTCAGGGACACCATGCAGACGTACCACATATTCAATGAACAAGGATGCTAAGGTCTTCGCATCAGGGAGCTTACTTAAAGGAACAAAGTGTACCATCTTGCTAAAACGGTCAACCACTATCCACACCACTGATTTCCCCTCAGAAGGGGGCAGATCAGAAATAAAATCCATGGAAATGTGAGACCATGGCTTGCAGGGAATGGGTAGTGGTTGTAGTTCACCAGCGGGAAGTGTTCTCAGGGTCTTAGACCTGGCACAAACATAGCAAGCCAAAACATAAGACCGTACATCCTTGGCCAAAGTGGGCCACCAGAAAGACCTCAGCAGCAATTCCTTAGTGGCAGCAATACCTGGAAGACCAGAGAGCACGGAGTCATGACATTCACCCAATAATTGAAAACTAAAGCACTCAGGAACAAATAACTTATCTGCCGGTGTTTGTGGAGGAGCAAGTTGCAGAGCCCGTTGAATCTCAGAGGAAAGATCCGCAGAAACTGCTGCCACAAAGATGCTTGCCGGCAAGATGGGTTCCGGGGGGGTGTCAGGAGGTTGGACGGCATTAAACTCCGGGACAAGGCATCTGCCTTAATATTTTTACTTCCTGGTCTAAAAGTAACAGAAAAATTAAAATGAGTAAAACACAGGGCCCCTCTGGCCTGTCTAGGATTAAGGCGTTTGGCCGCCTCAAGAATCACTAAGTTCTTATGATCAGTGAGGACAGTAATACGGTGTCTAGCCCCTTCTAAAAAATGCCTCCATTCCTCAAATGCTCATTTTATGGCCAGTAATTTGCGGTTTCCAATATCGTAATTTCTCTCCGAAGGAGAGAACTTACGAGAGAAGAAGGCGCATGGCCTTAAATTAGTGAGGATAGAAGACCCCTGAGAAACTATGGCCCCCACACCATCCTTGGAGGAATCAACCTCCACCACAAAAGGTTCCTCGGTATCAGGCTGAACCAAGACTGGAGCCATCTGAAAACAATTTTTAAGGGCATCAAAGGCCCGACAGGCCTCCAACGACCAGTTAACCAGATCAGAACCTTTTTTAGTTAAGTCAGTAAGGGGCTTGGCAATAACAGAAAAAATTCTTTATGAATTTACGGTAAAAATTGGCGAATCCTAAAAAGCGTTGGCGTGCCTTTAAGGAGGATGGTCTTACCCAGTCTTGGATAGCCTGAACCTTACTGGGATCCATTTTAAATGAATGAGGAGTAAGAATATAGCCAAGATAAGGAATCTCTTGAACTCCAAACACACATTTCTCTAATTTAACGGACAGATGATTCTCCCTGAGGATTTTGAGAACCAATCTGATATGAGACACATGAGAATCCCAGTCAGGTGAAAAGACAAGAATATCATCGAGATAAACAATCATAACTTTGCCGATGAGTTCTCTAAAAATGTCATTCATGAAATTCTGAAACACAGCTGGGGTATTTCAAAGACCGAATGGCATAACAAGATACTCAAAGTGTCCCCCTGGAGTATTAAAAGCAGTTTTCCACTCATCTCCCTCCTTAATACGAACTAGGTTATACGCTCCTCTCAAATCAAATTTAGAAAACCACGAAGCACCCAAAATCTGGTTAAACAAATCAGGAATCAACGGGGTGGAATACTGATTCCTAATAGTGATTTTATTCAAATTTCTATAGGCAGTGCAGGGCCTGAGACCACCGTCCTTTTTAACGAAAAAGAATCCTGCTCCCAGGGGAGAGGTGGAGGGCCTAATATGTCCCTTCTTGAGACTCTCCTGGATATAGTTTTTCATGGCCCTGCGCTCAGGACCGGAAAGATTATAAATAGAGTTGAGCGAACACCTGGATGTTCAGGTTCGAGAAGTTCGGCCGAACTTCCCAAAAATGTTCGGGTTCGGGATCCGAACTCGACCCGAAATTCGCCCCGAACCCCATTGAAATCAATGGGGACCCGAACTTTTCGGCACTAAAAAGGCTGTAAAATAGCCCAGGAAAGGGCTAGAGGACTGCAAAAGGCAGCAAAATGTAGGTAAATCCCATGCAAACAAATGTGGATAGGGAAATGAATAAAAATAAAAATAAAATGAATTAAAATTAACCAATATCAATTGGAAAGAGGTCTCATGGCAGAGAATCAGGCTTCATGTCATAGCAGAGAATCAGGCTTCACGTCACTCACCACTGGAACAGGCCATTGTCAGATATTTAGGCCCCGGCACCCAGACAGAGGAGAGAGGTCCCATAGCAGAGAATCAGGCTTCATGTCATAGCAGAGAATCAGGCTTCAAGCCATAGCAGAGAATCAGGCTTCATGTCATAGCAGAGAATCAGGCTTCACGTCACCCACCACTGGAACAGGCCATTGTCAGATATTTAGGCCCCGGCACCCAGACAGAGGAGAGAGGTCCCATAGCAGAGAATCAGGCTTCATGTCACCCACCACTGGAACAGGCCATTGTCAGATATTTTTAGGCCCCGGCACCCAGACAGAGGAGAGAGGTCCCATAGCAGAGAATCAGGCTTCATGTCATAGCAGAGATTCAGGCTTCATGTCATAGCAGAGAATCAGGCTTCATGTCACCCAACACTGGAACAGGCCACTGTCAGATATTTTTAGGCACCGGCACCCAGACAGAGGAGAGGTTCATTCAACTTTGGGTTGCCCCGCAATATAATGGTAAAATGAAAATAAAAAAAAGAGGATTGAATGAGGAAGTGCCCTGGAGTACAAGAATATATGGTTAAGGGGAGGTAGTTATAAATGTCTAATCTGCACAAGGGATGGACAGGTCCTGTGGGATCCATGCTTTGTTCATTTTTATGAACGTCAGCTTGTCCACATTGGCTGTAGACAGGCGGCTGCGTTTGTCTGTAATGACGCCCCCTGCCGTGCTGAATACACGTTCAGACAAAACGCTGGCCGCCGGGCAGGCCAGCACCTCCAAGCCATAAAAGGCTAGCTCTGGCCACGTGGACAATTTGGAGACCCAGAAGTTGAATGGGGCCGAACCATCAGTCAGTACGTGGAGGGGTGTGCACATGTACTGTTCCACCATGTTAGTGAAATGTTGCCTCCAGCTAACACGTTCCGTATCAGGTGGTGGTGCAGTTAGCTGTGGCGTGGTGACAAAACTTTTCCACATCTCTGCCATGCTAACCCTGCCCTCAGAGGAGCTGGCCGTGACACAGCTGCGTTGGCGACCTCTTGCTCCTCCTCTGCCTTCGCCTTGGGCTTCCACTTGTTCCCCTGTGACATTTGGGAATGCTCTCAGTGGCGCGTCTACCAACGTGCGCTTGTACTCGCGCATCTTACTATCACGCTCCAGTGCAAGAAGTAAGGTGGGCACATTGTCTTTGTACCGGGGATCCAGCAGGGTGGCAACCTAGTAGTCCGCACATGTTAAAATGTGGGCAACTCTGCTGTCGTTGCGCAGGCACTGCAGCATGTAGTCGCTCATGTGTGCCAGGCTGCCCAGAGGTAAGGAGAAGCTGTCCTCTGTGGGAGGCGTATCATCATCGTCCTGCATTTCCCCCAGCAACGCACCAGTGATGGGCCCGAGCTGCGTTGGGTGCCACCCTGCTGTGAACATGCTTCATCCTCATCCTCCTCCACCTCATCCTCGTCCTCCTAGTCCTCCAGTAGTGGGCCCTGTCTGGCCACATTTGTACCTGGCCTCTGCTGTTGCAAAAAAACTCCTTCTGAGTCACTTCTAAGAGACTGGCCTGAAAGTGCTAAAAATGACCCCTCTTCCTCCTCCTCCTGGGCCACCTCCTCTTCCATCATCGCCCTAAGTGTTTTCTCAAGGAGACATAGAAGTGGTATTGTAACGCTGATAACGGCGTCATCGCCACTGGCCATGTTGGTGGAGTACTCGAAACAGCGCAACAGGGCACACAGGTCTCGCATGGAGGCCCAGTCTTTGGTGGTGAAGTGGTGCTGTTCCGCAGTGCGACTGACCCGTGCGTGCTGCAGCTATGGCATGCTGCTGCTCGCACAGTCTGTCCAGCATGTGCAAGGTGGAGTTCCACCTGGTGGGCACGTCGCATATGAGGCGGTGAGCGGGAAGGCCGAAGTTACGCTGTAGCGCAGACAGGCGAGCAGTGGTAGGATGAGAACGCCGGAAGCGCGCACAGACGGCCCGCACTTTATGCAGCAGCTCTGACATGTCGGGGTAGTTGTGAATGAACTTCTGCACCACCAAATTCAGCACATGCGCCAGGCAAGGGATGTGCGTCAAACCGGCTAGTCCCAGAGCTGCAACGAGATTTCGCCCATTATCGCACACCACCAGGCCGGGCTTGAGGCTCACCGGCAGCAACCACTCGTCGGTCTGTTGTTCTATACCCCGCCACAACTCCTGTGCGGTGTGGGGCCTGTCCCCCAAATATATGAGTTTCAGAATGGCCTGCTGACGTTTACCCTGGGCTGTGCTAAAGTTGGTGGTGAAGGTGTGTGGCTGACTGGATGAGCAGGTGGAAAAAGAGGAGGAGGAAGCCGAGTAGGAGGAGGAGGCAACAGGAGGCAAAGAATGTTGCCCTGCGATCCTTGGCGGCGGAAGGACGTGCGCCAAACAGCTCTCCGCCTGGGGCCCAGCCGCCACTACATTTACCCAGTGTGCAGTTAGGGAGATATAGCGTCCCTGGCCGTGCTTACTGGTCCACGTATCTGTGGTTAGGTGGACCTTGCCACAGATGGCGTTGCGCAGTGCACACTTGATTTTATCGGATACTTGGTTGTGCAGGGAAGACACGGCTCTCTTGGAGAAGTAGTGGCGGCTGGGAACAACATACTGTGGGACAGCAAGCGACATGAGCTGTTTGAAGCTGTCTGTCTCCACCAGCCTAAATGACAGCATTTCATAGGCCAGTAGTTTAGAAATGCTGGCATTCAGGGCCAGGGATCGAGGGTGGCTAGGTGGGAATTTACGCTTTCTCTCAAATGTTTGTGAGATGGAGAGCTGAACGCTGCCGTGTGACATGGTTGAGATGCTTGGTGACGGAGGTGGTGGTGTTGGTGGTACATCCTCTGTTTGCTGGGCGGCAGGTGCCAACGTTCCTCCAGAGGCAGATGAAGAGGCCGAGGCGGCAGCAGCAGAAGAGGTAGCAGGGGGAGCCTGAGTGAGTTCCTTGTTTTTAAGGTGTTTACTCCACTGCAGTTCATGCTTTGCATGCAGGTGCCTGGTCATGCAGGTTGTGCTAAGGTTCAGAACGTTAATGCCTCGCTTCAGGCTCTGATGGCACAGGGAACTCCTTGAAGCTGCCTTTGGGGTGCTCGGTCCTAGATGGCGGTGGCCAGTAGCAGACAGACTCTCTTGGCGGCGGGTGTTCTGCTTTTGACCACTGCTCCCTCTTTTGCTACGTTGTTGGCTCGGTCTCACCACTGCCTCTTCCTCCGAATTCTGAAAGTCATTGGCACGACCTTCATTCCATGTGGGGTCTAGGACCTCATCGTCCCCTGCATCGTCTTCCACCCAGTCTTCCTCCCTGACCTCCTGTTCCGTCTGCACACTGCAGAAAGACGCAGCAGTTGGCACCGGTGTTTCGTCATCATCAGAGACGTGCTGAGGTGGTATTCCCATGTCCTCATCATCAGGAAACATAAGTGGTTGTGCGTCAGTGCATTCTATGTCTTCCACCCCTGGGGAAGGGCTAGGTGGATGCCCTTGGAAACCCTGCTAGCAGAGTCTTCAAACAGCATAAGAGACTGCTGCATAACCTGAGGCTCAGACAGTTTCCCTGATATGCATGGGGGTGATGTGACAGACCGATGGGCTTGGTTTTCATGCGCTATCTGTGCGCTTTCTGCAGAAGACTGGGTGGGAGATAATGTGAACGTGCTGGATCCACTGTCGGCCACCCAATTGACTAATGCCTGTACCTGCTCAGGCCTTACCATCCTTAGAACGGCATTGGGCCCCACCAAATATCGCTGTAAATTCTGGTGGCTACTGGGACCTGAGGTAGTTGGTTCACTAGGACGTGTGGCTGTGGCAGAACGGCCACGTCCTCTCCCAGCACCAGAGGGTCCACTAACACCACCACGACCATGTCCGCGTCTGCGTCCCTTACTAGATGTTTTCCTCATTGTTACCGTTCACCACAATAAGAAAAATATTATTTGGCCCAATGTATTGAATTCAAATTCAGGCCTTTTTTTACAGACACCTAACACTATCTGGCTATCTATTTAGGTACAGTATTACACTAATACAGGCACAGCAGTAATGACAGATTTAGCTGAATATAAATTTGAGGCCTATTATTTAGGCGTTTACGGACAGAATTAGACTTGGAAATGCACGGTAGCGTGTGAAGTTATTGAGGATGACCCTATCAGCACCTTCAATCTAATATACCCTTTAATGGATAGATTTAAACTTGGCCTGATACAGCAGAAAACAATTATTTAGGGAATTGCTAAGTTGGGAATTGTATTCAACCCAGAACAAAAACTGTGCTTCGGCAGACAGTATTACAATTGGCTAGCCACAGTTGAAACACCAGATTTAGGGTACTGCTATTTTGGCAATTGTATTTTACCCCTCAATAAAATAGCAAGCACAGCCAAGCCCCTGATGTAGGATATAGCAAAAAAAACAACACACTATTGGTGGTTAAAAATGGACTTGGTGGCAGCTTGTGCTTGCGCACCACAAGACACAAAATGGCCTCCGATTACCCCAGAAAAAAGTGACTGAAAAACGCTCTGGGCAGCCTTAAAACAGTGAGCAATTAAATAGCTGAGGTTGTATGATACACAGCTGTATATCGATCACTTCAGTAAATAAATCACTGCCTAATCTCGCCCAAACAGCAGCAGCTGCATCCTATCCCTACACTGATCAGAGCAGAGTGACGTGCGGCGCTACGTGACTCCAGCTTAAATAGAGGCTGAGTCACATGCTGCACTGGCCAATCACAGCCATGCCAATAGTAGGCATGGCTGTGATGGCCTCTTGGGGCAAGTAGTATGACGCTTGTTGATTGGCTGCTTTGCAGCCTTTTCAAAAAGCGCCAAGAAAGTGCCGAACACCGAAACCCGGACTTTTACGAAAATGTTCGGGTCCGTGTCACGGACACCCCAAAATTCGGTACGAACCCGAACTATACAGTTCGGGTTCGCTCATCCCTATTGGCAAACCCAGCAATTAACCTATTTAGGGTCAAACTATCCCCCCATTTATCTGACCTATTCCGATTAAATTACAAGCCCCTTTTAGCATCTATGCAGAACCAGATGGACTTCCTAGATTCTCATTATCTTTCGTGGTTTAGTAGAAAAAATATCTTTATGTCCCTGATCATGCCAAAACTCACCTACCTGATGCAAGTTCTCCCTATTGAAATACCTAAATCATATTTTGCCTCTTTGAATAAAACTATTTGCAAGTTTATTTGGCAAGGCAAAAGCCCACGCATCTCTTTTGACACGCTAACTGTCAAGAGCTTCAGGTGGTATTGGTCTCCCTGACCCTGAGACCTATAGGAAAGCAATCCAACTCTCCAGAGCTCTAGATTTGATCAGAGAACCAGTTCACAAATTCTGTCCCAAATTAGAAAATGCGCTACTTCCATCCCCTATTCGGGTCCTCCTGCTGGCTAATAAGCCGCTCCCACCACTTGGTTCGATTACCAATCCTCTCACTCGCAACACCCTAAAGATTTGGAGGTGGTTCACAGCCAGCCCTGAAGGTCCTACACTCCCATCCGCCCTTTTGCTTATTAAGGACATCATTGATTTGGCGCCCAAGGAGCTAAGAGAGAGCTGTCCAATTACTTTAAGAGTTTCAGAGATTGCCACCTCACGACTACTGGACAAAGAGGGCTGTGTTCTTCCTGACCCTGATATATGCAAGTTACTAGATACACAGATTCACAATCCCTTAATACAGCACTTCCTCAAGACAGAGGCTCTTCTTTGGGCAAAAAAGATCTCCCAAACAAGGGAATCCAGCTGGTTTGATGTAATGCTGAGTAGTAAGGTATATCCACCCAAAACTATTTCTAGAATATATAAACACCTGAAGTCGCCCTCCTCCCTTCCCAAACCTGCAATTGTGGGTCTTTGGGAAAGAGACTTACAACGTAGCCTGTCACCCCAAGAGATCACCAAACTTTTAACTTCTCCTCACAGATTATCCAGGTGTATACGCATACAGGAAAATAGTTATAAAATCCTTATGCGTTGGTACAAGACCCCAGATAAAACATGTAGGTACAGCTCAACTGACTCTGATGTTTGCTGGAGATGTCACGCATCGAAAGGCACGTTCATGCACATCTGGTGGTCTTGCGAACTAATTAAGCCTTGGTGGCACAAGATACTCGAACTTTTCAACCAGATTTGTCAGTCATCTCTGCCCTGCTCACCTGAGCTAGCCCTGATATCCCTGGGGATGGGTGGTATGGGATCACACAAATCATCCCTCTTCTCACTCTTACTGGCAGCTGCTAGACTACTCCTACCAACACATTGGCTGTCTTCTGACATCCCCTGTATTGATCATTGGATCAATAAGGTAGATCAGATATATAGATTGGAAGAAATCTCCCATTGGGAATCTCATTCTAGATCTTCTTTTCTGAAAATATGGTCACCATGGAAAACATATAGAGGATTTGTATAACAAACTATTTCATTATTTACCCATTTGAAGATGATCACATGCTCATATTCCGTTAGTGAACCCTGATGACCCTATGCAGCTCCTTCCCTTCATATCAGGGAATAAGCTTTATTGTATCTGACATTCTGTTTAACCAGGGTCTTACCTATGTCAAATTTTTGCTAATACCTGTCAATGTTGGGCCTAATTGCCCGCCAATTACTTTAACCTGTGACAATTTTTCGAATATATATGCTGTCTTCCTTTATGTCACTTGTATTGTTGATACAATTTGTCTTCAAGCTTGTACCTTGCCATGATAAACACAAAACAATAAAAAATTGTTAATTAAAAAAAAAATAATAATTGTGCACTGCACCCACAAAACACTTTTTCTGTAGATCGCTGAGTACATAAATCAGTTCTTGATAAGATTTCTCCCTGATCACTCCCTCACAGCAGCTGCAGCCTCTCCCTACACTAATCCGAGCAGAGTGACGGGCGACGATACGTGACTCCAGCTTAAATAGAGGCTGGGTCACATGCTGCAGTTGGCCAATCACAGCCATGCCAATAGTAGGCATGGCTGTGATGGCCTTTTGGGGCAAGGAGTATGATGCTTGTTGATTGGCTGCTTTGCAGCCTTTCAAAAAACACCATAAAAATCACCGAACACCGAACCCGAACTTTTACGTAAATGTTTGCATTCAGGTCCGGGTGCCCGAAAACCCTAAAGTTCGGTACGAACCCGAACTTTACAGTTCAGGTTCGCTCAACTCTACTAATGACATCTCCAAGAGCTAATTTGAGTGAGGTGTCAGCCAACTGGAGTCCAATCAATAAGATGAGATTGGAGGTGTTGGTTACAGCTGCCCTGTCCTATAATTAACACACACCAGTTCTGGGTTTGATTTCACAAGAAGCATTGCCCGATGTGAATGATGCCTCACACAAAAGAGCTCTCAGAAGACCTACGATTAAGAATTGTTGACTTGCATAAAGCTGGAAAGGGTTATAAAAGTATCTCCAAAAGCCTTGCTGTTAATCATTCCACAGTAGGACAACTTGTCTATAAATGGAGAATGTTCAGCACTGCTGCTCTCCCTAGGAGTGGCCGTCCTGTAAAGATGACTGCAAGAGCACAGCGCAGACTGCTCAATGAGGTGAAGAAGAATCCTAGAGTGTCAGCTAAAGACTTACAAAAGTCTCTAACATATGCTAACATCCCTGTTAGCGAATCTACGATACGTAAAACACTAAACAAGAATGGATTTCATGGGAGGATACCACAGAGGAAGCCACCAAAAAAACATTGCTGCACGTTTACAGTTTGCACAAGAGCACCTAGATGCTCCACAGCAGTACTGGCAAAATATTCTGTGGACAGATGAAACCAAAGTTGAGTTGTTTGGAGATAAGAGGCACAGCACACCAACATCGAAACCTCATCCCAACTGTGAAGTATGGTGGTTGGGGCATCATGGTTTGGGGCTGCTTTGCTGCGACAGGGCCTGGACGGATTGCTATCAGGAAAAATGAATTCCCAAGTTTATCAAGACATTTTGCAGAAGAACTTAAGGCCATTTGTCTACCAGCTGAAGCTCAACAGAAGATGGGTGTTGCAACAGGATAACGACCCAAAGCATAGAAGTAAATAAACAACAGAATGGTTTAAACAAAAGAAAATACACCTTCTGGATTGGCCCAGTCAGAGTCCTGACCTCAACCCGATTGAGATGCTGTGGCATGACTTCAAGAAAGCGATTCACACCAGACATCCCAAGAATATTGCTGAACTGAAACAGTTCTGTAAAGAGGAATGGTCAAGAATTACTCCTGACCGTTCTGCACGTCTGATCTGCAACTACAGGAAACGTTTGGTTGAAGTTATTGCTGCCAAAGGAGGTTCAATCAGTTATTAAATCCAAGGGTTCACATACTTTTTCCACCTGCACTGTGAATGTGTACATGGTGTGTTCAATAAAAACATGGTAACATTTAATTCTTTGTGTGTTATTAGTTTAAGCAGACTGTGATTGTCTATTGTATATAGAGAGGCTGAGCACTCTCCCAATGGACCACACAAAGACTATTCAAAAATTATTATATTTATTACACCAATATATAGATCTAAAAAATAATAATAAAACAAAACAATATTACAATATAATAAAATGCACAATAAAGATACACATTAAAAAATATAATGTTAAAATTATTCAGATTAAGAGCATAAATAATTGGATTGCGGTGGCATGCAAAAGAATACTATATGCAACTTGGATAAAGGAGTATGTCCAGATTAGAAAAAAGAAGAAAATCGATGACAATTCGATATTTAAATATTCGACAATGTGAAGATAAATTTTCGACAATGTGAAAATAAATTTTCGAATGAATATGAAAATAAATTTTAAAATAAATGTCCAGACTGAAATCCGATGGCAGACGAAAGAAACACACACTCTTGCAAAATGCCGTCTGACTATAGCACACGGTGGCGTCCCACGTGGCTGATGGAGTCAGATTCGGCAGTACCTGTTATTGGCAGTTCAGCAGGAGCAGTGTAAGCAATGTAGCCCTCCCGTGTAGAGATTCTTTGGTGAAGAAGTTTTGATTATAGCTCTATCAGTTCAAGGGTTTTTGCTATGCTATGTGCCAGAAAAGGAAATTAATTTGTTCCTCATGGAAACGCCTACTATTTTTAAGTTGGTTAATCATTGCTGATATTCCCTGTGTATGATCAATAGATGTGTATAATGTCTGGGTTTTTTCCCCTGAAATAGCTTTTGAAAAAGTTGTTGAAAAAACCATCGAAAAAGCTATCGAATAAGTAACTGGATGAATTATCGAAAAAATATTCATTGAAAATAATCATCGAAGTAATGACTGAAAAATAAATTGAAAAAGTAAAAGATTAATGAGGAAGTAAATGATTAATGCCTTTTATTTTTTAAATAATTTGTATATTATTTTCGCATGGGTTTTGCCATATTTTTAACTTATTTTAACTATTATTCAGATATTGCGATATATTATATAAAAAACACAACAGCGTTTTTATCATACAGAAATTATTTTTGAAATATTGCATGAGTTGTTACTCAATGGTTCTATTAAAGATTAATATTTTAACATATTATACTCTGATATATAGAATGTTTTAATGATAACATTTAATATTTTTTGTTTCATATGATATATTCTTTATACTATATGCCATAATCACCTAAGATGTCTGTTATTATTGTATGGAATTTATATACATATGTGGAATCAATATAGACAAGAATCTATAAAAACGCATGGAAAACGCATGAAAACCGTATTGGTTGAAAAAACCGCACCTGTGTTTTTTAGAAAATTACACTGCTGGTTCATAGACTGTGCCATACACCCACACATAGCTATATGAGACATTGTCAAATACATTTAGAGAAAAAAATTTCTTTGAAAATTGGTATTTCACACATATGTATAACCAATAGAGATAAGATTTTGAAAAAACGCATGGAAAAACGCATAAAAGTTGAACAAATCGCACCTGCGTTTTTTCAGAAAACTATATAGATGTTCTACAAATTGTATTATACGCTTATGCATAATCATATGAGATATCATTTAAGTTTTTTAAAAAGAGTCATCTTTGGAAAATTGGTATCTATAGATATATCTGATATGCACTTTTACCCTTTATTCCATACCGGGTTTTATATGCAATTAACTGAAACAAGTTGTCAGATCCATTCCAGTTCTTTCATTTTGCTTAATCATGGAGGATTTTGGGTATAAAAAGGGGTTTATTCCCCTCTGCGGGCTACCACTGAGGAAGGGGCTAGGAAAAGACCCTGAAACGCGTCTGGTTTCAAAAGACCCGCACATCAGCTAATGGACGTCCTGATTTTAACAACTTGAATCGACCCTCTTACCCTGATGAACTTTTTGTCACGGCTGAGGATGGGGGAATTCCTCAGCTGTGCGATGCCAGATGATGTTATGGCTGCTCGGCCAGGACAACAGGATTAGGGAGCAGGTCACCTCCTACAGCGTCCCTAAGCTGACCCTAACTCCTATCTGCATGGGCCGACCTTAAAGGTAGGAGGACCCATGCGCAGGAACCTAGGAGCCCTGACTTAACCTCTGTCCGGTCCCTGGGCTAAGGAGCAGGGTAAGACAACCCACTCCTCCTAGGCACGGAGGAGCAGGAGTCTCAATGGCCAAGCTGCTGGAAAAGGGGGAACATAAACAGCTCTATGGATATGGCAGGTGAACAAGGAGTTCCACCTACCTGCCACAGCCTTGCTGACTGGATCCCTGTGCTGGCAGGGTGCAGATCACAACGCATCCCCACACAGGGACCCAGATCCATAGCTGCACAAAATCACAAGGAAACATCAAATAGACATCACACATAACTAGACATAAACTTAAATGTGACATTATGGTTATGACCACAGGGGTGGCTCTCACTGGCAGGTAGTAAACACAGGAGGCTGCTTCAGCTAAGCATGGCTGAAGCAACCTGCAGACCTGGGAAAACCGTGAGGCTTTATAGGCCAAGAGGCCACACCCAACAATCAGACACACCCCGTGACTCAGACACACAGAAAGGGAGTTAACCCTTCCAATACCACAGAAGGGAAAACACAACTTAAAGGGGAATTGTCAAAACGAAGGTCACACTGTGGCTGTTGCCGCAGGCAACGACATGGGTGGCTACCATGTCCTGGGAGTCAGCCACCACATGTACACACTATACAAAACGTTGCTGCGAGCAGCCACAGTGCAGGGAAAGGTCCCAGTGCACACGTAACATAAAACCCCGTGCACACCATACATACATACACACACACCTAACAAAACGGTAGCTAGGTGTAACCGCATGAAGATGCCGCAAGCTGCCTAGCACCAGCTCAGGCTGCTATCTGCGACAATCTCCAACCACATGTTGCCCGCGGCAACCACAAGTGAGGCAACACACAACGAGCCCTCACCTGTGGTTGAACTACCAAAAACAAACCGCAGGCAACCGCATGCGGTTAAGGAGTCACGGTCATAGCCATGGCCGTGACACTTTTCTGGCACATAGCGAATATTTTGACCCTTGAACTGATAGAGCTATAATCAGAACTTCTTCACCAAAGAATCTCTACATGGAGGGCTACATCGCTTACACTGCTCCTGCTGAACTGCCAATAACAGGTACTGCCGAATCTGACTCCATCAGCCACGTGGGACGCCACCGTGTGCTGTAGTCAGACGGCATTTTGCAAGAGTGTGTGTTTCTTTCGTCTGCCATACAGGGAATATTGACTGAACATAATATAACCGATAAAATAATCGAAAACAAATATCGGATTTCAGTCTGGACATTTATTTTAAAATTTATTTTCATATTCATTCGAAAATTTATTTTCACATTGTCGAAAATTTATCTTCACATTGTCGAATATTTAAATATCGAATTGTCATCGATTTTCTTCTTTTTTCTAATCAGGACATACTCCTTTATCCAAGTTGCATATAGTATTCTTTTGCATGCCACCGCAATCCAATTATTTATGCTCTTAATCTGAATAATTTTAACATTATATTTTTTAATGTGTATATTTATTGTGCATTTTATTATATTGTAATATTGTTTTGTTTTATTATTATTTTTTAGATCTATATATTGGTGTAATAAATATAATAATTTTTGAATAGTCTTTGTGTGGTCCATTGGGAGAGTGCTCAGCCTCTCTATATACATTATAATTCCTTTTGACTGGGTGAGTCATTAGTCTTAGTAGCACCCATTCATAGTCATAGGCGATAGAGAGCCACCATACTCTTTATATTGTGATTGTCTATTGTTGTGACTTAGTTGAAGATCAGATCACATTTTATGACCAATTTGTGCAGAAATCCATATCATTCCAAAGGGTTCACATACTTTTTCTTGCAACTGTACATGATTACTGCACCAACACTAACAATTTCTCACAGTCCAGGCAATGCTTCAACCTGCATCATGCCACTAATGCCTTAATTGTCAGTTTCCGTGTTCTCACTTTCCACACGGTGGAAATGTAAACTTTTTTGGGTGGTTAACACAGTTGAAATTTAAAAATTTTCAGTTGGATTAACACTGTTGAAATAAAAAATATTTCTTTTTTTTTTTCTTTTTTTTTTTTGGGGGGGGGGGGGAATAAATGAACTGATTACTGTATCAACAGCAACATTATCTCACAGTCCAGGCAAGCTAATTGCAATCAATAGATCTATCCTTGCAGCCGGTGCCCCATATTGCCACTCTTGCTGTATATCTACCTATCATCACATTATGTACGGCTGCTGCATGCTGCAGCATGCATCATGCCACTAATGCCACTTGCAGGCCATCACTTTCTCCCAAGAACCTTTTTTTATTTATTTTTATTCCATAACTCTGTGTGTGTTAACACATCATCTACCCCTGAAAAGGGACAATTTTTTGAATCTTTGGAAAATTAAAAAGCATAACACATGTGCCATTGCGGTGTGTTTTTAAACACCCTGTATATTAATATTGTCAAATGTGTGGTTACAAATTGCTATCTATGTAAGTGTCACTAAGACATCATTTACTATTGATGTCATTGCATTCCAGAGCTTGGGGAGGGGTCGAGGAAAAAAATCATAAAGAATAAGATAATAGATAACAAGTTTTCCTAAAAAATTATGAGTCCTGGGAGGCTAGAGGGGGTTATATATCAACTTTCAGGTAATTGGAGAAACTTCAGTTCGGCCTGAAAAGATCTGGTTCCAAACAGAACTTTTTTTAAAAAAAATGTTGAACCGGACCTTAAACAATCTCGACTGGTTCACTCATGTCCACTTGGCACCTGCCCACACTGCCAAAAGTACCAATACCTGGTTTAATAACCACAGTATCACTGTGCTTCATTGACCAGCAAACTCTCCTAACCTAAACCCCATAAAGAATCTGTAGGGTATTGTCAAGAAAAAGATGAGACAACAGACCTAACAATACAAACAAGCTGAAGGCCCCTATGAAAGCCACCTGGGCTTCCATAACACCTCAGCAGTTCCACAGGCTGATCACCTCTAGTATTGAGCGCGAATATTTGAATAGCGAATTTTTATCGTGAATATTGAGAGTTTGCTAATATTTAGAATATAGTGCTATATATTCGTTATATCGCATATTCAGCATTTTTTTTCCATCTGAACACATGATTCCTCTCTGCTTCTTGCTTGTGGGCCAATGTCAAGTTCACAACAATACTTAGTGCACCAATCAGTTTCTGTAATCAGACCTGCTAAAATGTGAAGTCGCACGTATTGCAAAAAAAATATTCTAACCACTGCCGATTAGCGCAATTGCGAATATATTGGAGCACTTGACTCTATCTGCATATAAAGCTATTGTATTGTTCTGCCGTGCCAACCATTTTCTCCAGTCTCAGGAAAAACTCATGAAACTTCTAGCAGCTTGGAAAATGTAGCCAAAGTGAGCCACGCCTGTATTTCGAGTTACAGATTCGCATTACGCGAATTTTACATTTCCGATTTTTCGCATTGAATAAAATTATCTCAAATTCGCGAATTTGCGAATATATGACAAATATTCTACAAAATATTTGTGAAATATTGCAAATTCGAATATAGCCCCTGCCGCTCATCACTAATCACCTTCATGCCATACCACATTGATGCAGTAATTCATGCAAAAGGAGCCCCGACAAAGTATTGAGTGCATATACTGTACATACTTTTCAGTAGGTCAACATTTCTGTAATAAAATCAGTATTTAATTGGTGTTATATAATCTAATTTTCATAGATATTAACTGTGTTTTCATTAGCTATAAGCCATAATCATCAACATTAAAAGAAAAAAAAACACTTTAAATAGATCACTCTGTGTGTAATAATCTATATAAGACATGAGTTTCACTTTTTGAATTGAATTACTAAAATAAATTCACTTGTTTAATTATATTCTAATTTATTAAGTTGCACCTGTAATTATGCAAACCCTTTATTCAGTATTTAGTTGATGCATCTTTGGCAGTGATTACAGCCTCCATTCTTCTTGGGTATGATGCCATAAAGTTTGCACACTTGGATTTGGAGATTTTGTGCTATTCTTCTCATCAGATCAGCTTAAGATCTGTCAGGCAGGGTTTTACCATCAGTAGACAGCCATTTTCAGTTATCTCCAGAGATGTTCGATTAGGTTCAAGTTAGGGCTCTGGATGGGCCACTCAAGGACTTTCACAGTTGTCCCTAAGCTGCTCCTATGCTGTCTTGGTTGTGTGCTTAGGGTCATTGTCTTGTTGGTAGTTGATCCTTTGGCACAGTCTGAGGTCCAGAGCACTCCACACAATCCAGTCTCTGAGCTCAACAGGCCTATATCCTGCTCATGACTTGGTTTTCGCTTTGATATGCATTGTCAGATGTGAGAATTTATATAGTTATGGGGCTGTCTTTCCAAATCATATCTAATCAACTGAATTTGTCATAGGTGGAATTAAGTCAAGGAATAGAAGCATCTCAAAGATGATACATTTGCAAATGTTTCTAAAAATGTGTTTTCAATATCTCATTATGGGGTATTGCATGCAGATTGATAGGAATGTTTTTTTGGGTGGTTTTTTAAGTGCAAGGCCGTAACATAACAAAACATGACCAAGGTGAAAGTGTCTGAAGACAGTCGAATGCATTGTATTTCCACTTGGATCAAACTTTTATTGCCTTGAGTGATTTCACTGCGTAGAATGTGAAATTTCAATCATGAGAACATAGCAATACCTTATATTTCAGGAGGCATCTTTGGTATTCTATTTTTAACATAGTATACTATCATACTGTTATTCCTGGGTAGATTACGGAAGTAATCAGATCCCCAGTAAAGGCCCATGATAGACTTAAAGGTCATCTGTCATCATATTTGTACCTATGAAACTGACTGACCTGTTGCATGTGCACTTGGCAGATGTGTTGGTCCCGTGTTCATATGTGCCCGCATGGCTGAGAAAAATAAATATCAGTTGGGAGCGAACATGAACAGTACTTTGATGAATTGTTTCTCGCAAAATATTACACACTAATTGGTGTCACGGATAGCAATGGATGAACACCTCTGATGTTCTTATATCAGCACTGTCATATGTTACATTGGCTGCAAATGAACTGTTATTGTAGGGGAGAGGTAGCGAGAATGTAAAATTGTAGAGAAAAATACCATAGCAGGATATGCATTGAATTCAATAGATATCCCTTAATTTAATTCTGACTGAACTACTCCACATCTGAACAATTATTTTAGGATTTGAATAACAAAGAACATTTATCTTATTATCTTTCTTTACAGCCTTGGGCCAGATATTCGAGAGTTGCAAGTAAAAACAGTATTGGTTTATCTTTATGTATAGTATAAAATTATGACTTTTGGTAAGATAATTAGCGATGAGTGAAGTTCTAAAAAATTTTATTCAGCTGCTTTGCCAAATTTCGCAAAGAAATTTGCTTCATGACGAATTACTTTGTCACAAAGCACATTTCTTTGTATGTAGCAGGTGCAATGATGGGAAACGGTGGCTGATCGCAGCAGCTGAAATTAAAATGAATGCCTTTGAGGGGCTAATCCAATTTTTTAAATAAATACATGCACACCGTATCCATTTGATCACGTAGAGGCAGTTGTGGCCATCTTGATTGGAGACTCTGCACAAAATCTCGCTCGGTGACGTGATGATGTTGTCACGCTGGCCGGGAGCGATGATATAATTGCTGATGATGTCACCACGCCCGGCCATCGCGGTGACGCACACGTCACCCCATGTGAGATTTCACCGTGGCCATGGCCATGAAGGTGGTGAAAGACCAGCAGCCAATGAGGTCAGATTGGAAAATTTTAAACAAAATGTCACTAAAAATGTAAAAAGAGTGTAAAAAAAAGATATAATCTATTTATACAACGGGTCATTCCCTTTCAGCAACAACAGACTGATCTGTGCATCTCTAGAACATGCTTATCTACTAATGCCTTTATTCTGTAACATTTTCCAGGGCTAGCAAATATCTATCTACGGTAGTTTATCGCTCGACTAACATGTGTATTCTCTTTATTTTAATTAGCAATGTGTAGATAACTAGATTGCCTAATTCCTTGGAATTATTCAACTGCTAAATGACAGGAAGAAAATGGTACAATTTACAGTCTTCTTGGTTTCAACCCAAGAAATTGATTTGCACTTAATCTGACCTTATCCTTTCATTTCAATTAAGACTTGGAGTTGATATCTCCAAGAATCTATTTAACATATGCCTCCAGTGAATTCATCCAGTAAAGGAACTGCATTTGGTAACCTCTGCAGTACCATCATCTGTTTACTTCATGTTTTCCCTCATTTTTATTATGCATAGCACACTTTTATTATGTGCTACTGACTGTTCATTCCCAAATTAATTACAGTAGGGCAATCCCTAATCAATGTCTCTACTCCTGAGGAACACCTACCCCTATCACCTTAGAGAAGCTTGGTTTAGGGTCAAGTAAAGCAGTCTTGCCTGACTCTGGCAAGGATGTGTTGAGCAGATGGAACTCTGGAGACTGCCATTCCAAGAAGTAAACTGACAGATCCCACTGTTCCTGCTGTTATCTAAGGAACAGTGTTGATCGCAAATATTCTAATCGCAAATTTTTATTGCGAATATTGCCACTTTGAGAATTAACAAATATCTAGAATATAGTGCTATAGTGCTAATTTTTATCGGGAATTTTTCATTGCAAATTTTCAGATTGTCAATTTTTGCAATCAAGAAAATGTTGACTGGAGATCACGAATTCTCAAATTCACAAATATATGATGAATATTCGCCCAAATATTCACAAAATATCGTAAATTCGAATATTGCCCTTGCCGCTCATCACTGCTAAGGAACTTCTGAATAGGTTTCAAGAGACCAAATTGGCAAATATGGATGCTGACTAATAGTCTCTGGTATCTTCTGTGACACAGCTGAAATGCTTTGTAAACCAATATGGAATTCTTTGTAAACCAATATGGAAGCTTCAGTAATAAAATATTTATATAACTGACCAAACTGGTGAATATAAATATCTACATTTGCATTTAGTCAATGAAGAATCTGAAAAATGAATAATCTACAAATGAGCACTGAGCTTTTGAGTTTTCTAGTTGTGTACCCCCTCTTTATTGCACATTGTTTTGATATAGCATACGAATATATGGAGTAATATTCAGAGAACTGGATTTTTCAGCTTTCTAATTAATCATTACAACATTTTTCATTTTATTCTAAGGAAACAGTTTTTTCTTTTTTTTTTATTACTTTAATTTAAATATTAACAGTTCCGACAGAAGAAGTAGCGTTTTATTCCAGTTGTGTCAAATCTACTAAAATATAGCCTTTTATCTTTACTTGGTCATCTATATGAACAAAAGCAGAAAGGTTTCCATCTTCTGCTTTTAAGAATCTCATTAATCGAATCATTAAATTAGAACAAAATAATTTTTATTAGATTTGACGGATGTCATCTTTTTCTAGTGAGCAGAACAAAACATGCTTTTACTAAGCTGCTCCTCTGATAGGTTGCTTGCAGCTAGAACTCATTGTGCTCCAGACTAATCAACCTAATAAATACAGACAGTGAAACAAAGTTAAAAAAGAAACAAGAAGCTAGTATTTTTGTTATTTTACTGTAACCTATCAGGAAGCTTTGTTTGCTATAAATGAAAACATATTGTATTGTATATACTACTCACAAAAAGTTAGGGATATTTGGCTTTTACAGTGATGTTATATCATGAAAGTAGGGCATTTAAGTAGAAGCAGAAATGGTAATTTCCTCATCTCAAATGATTTATTGAAACAAAAACCAACAATAATAGGGGGTTTATCCCCACAAAAAATGTCAATGTCTCAAAAACCTGTCATGTGGCCTTGAGCATCAATTACAGATTGATAATGACATCTCATGCTGTTCACAAATTGACTTATTGTCTGCTGAGGCATGGCATCCCACTCTTCTTGAAGGGCGGCCCTTAGGTCATTGAGGTTCTTGGGTACAAAGTTACGAGCTTCTACATGGTGACTCCGTTGATCCCATAGGTTTTCAATGGGATTCAGGTCTAGAGAAAGTGCAGGGCACTCCATTTGAGGTACCCCAGTCTCCAGCAGCCATTCTTTAATGATACGACCTCGATGAGCTGGCGAATTGTTGTGCATGAAGCTGAAGTTAGGCCTGTGTTGTTCATGCACAGGCACAATGACTGGATTTATTATGTAATTTAAGTAGTATGGGTTTGTCACTGTACCATTCAAAAAGTGTAGGGCAGTTCTGTATTTACTAGACACACCTGCCCACACTGTCACACCATCACCACCACCAAAGGCTCATCTGGTGACAACTGTAGCTGATGCATAGCTCTCTCCATGACTTGAATTTAATCAGTGAACAGCACTGAGACCCACTGGTCCCTTGTCCAGCGTACATGCTCCCTGGCTCATGCAAAACACGCCTGTGCCTGGTGGTGTAGCCAGATACCCTTGCAGCTCATCTAGCACGCAGACCATGCTGATGTAAATGGTTTTAAATGGTTTGACGTGACACTTTGGTGCCTCTCACCTCCCTTGAATGTGACACAACTCCATGCACATTTATCATTCGGTTTCGCAGGGCATTGTTCAAAATGAAGCGGTCATCAGTGTGGGATGTGGCCAAAGGACGTCCACTTCTATGCCTTTCTGTGACTTTTCCAGCCTCTCTGTATGTCTGTTGCAACCTGTTGATGACACTCTACGCTCAATGGCAACTTCCATCTGAGAACATCCTGTTTAAAGCCTCTAAATGGCAAGGTACTTTTGATCAACTGTTAGGTATCGTCTTGGTCTCATGATGTCAAAATGTCAACAGCATGATGAGGAGGACTGTTTAACCCCTTAAGGACATAGGACGTACCGGTACGCCCTATTTCCCGAGTCCTTAAGGACCAAGGACGTACCGGTACGTCCTAACTTTTAAATCGGGATTCCGGCGCCCGAGGGGTTAAACGGAACGGGATTTCGGCTGAAATCCTTCAGCCGGCATCCTGTGACAACGCCAGGGGGGGTGATGTGACCCCCCCGTGTCGGCGATCGCAGCAAACCGCAGGTCAATTCAGACCTGCGGTTTGCTGCGCTTTTTGCAGTTTCTGATGCCCGCGGTCCCTGACCGCGGGGATCAGAAACTTTTGAGTGCCTATAATCTATATTTTTCACCCCCCCCTGCACCCCTGCATGATTTGATGCCGGCGGGTGGTGCGGGGGGGGTGTCGCAGGCGGTGGGGGCGTTGCGGGAGGCGGGCGGTGCGGCAGGCGGGATCGCGATCCCCCGCCCGCCTCCCCATGAATGATCGTTGGCTTCTAGTGGGTATACCAGGGTGCCAGCACATTGCTGGCACCCTGGTATAAACGGCTGACATCTGTGCAGATGTCAGCCGTTTAACCCTTTCCATACCGCGGTCCGTACGGACCGCTGTATGGAAAAAGTTATCTGTCATCGGTCAGGGAGCTCCCTCCCTCTCCATCGGGGGGCTGCTGTGCCTTTGCAGCCCCCCGATGGAGAGGGAGAGAGCCCCCAGAGAGCCCCCCTTAGCCCCGTGCTTACCCTTCCCCGTCTGCGAAGTTCTGAGCAGACGGGGAGGGTTCCCATGGCAACAGGACGCCTGCTCAGGCGTCCTGCTGTCCATGGTGCTGAACAGATCTATGCTGAAAGCATAGATCTGTTCAGTGTAAGTAAAATACAGTACAGAACAATATATATTGTACTGTACTGTATTATACAGACATCAGACCCACTGGATCTTCAAGAACCAAGCGGGTCTGGGTCAAAAAAATGTAAAAAAAAAGTGAAAAAAGTTAAGATAAAAAAAAAACATTTATCACTGAATAAAAATTAAAAAAATAAAATAAACTACACATATTAGGTATCGCCGCGTCCGTAACGACCTGATCTATAAAATGGTCATGTTACTTTCCCCGCACGGTGAACGCCATAAAAATAAAAAAATAAAAACTATGAGAAAATTGAAATTTTGCCCACCTTACTTCCCAAAAAAGGTAATAAAAGTGATCAAAAAAGTCGCATGTACGCCAAAATAGTACCAATCAAACCGTCATCTCATCCCGCGAAAAATGAGACCCTACTCAAGATAATCGCCCAAAAGCTGAAAAAACTATGGCTCTTAGACTATGGAAACACTAAAACATGATTTTTTTTTGTTTCAAAAATGAAATCATTGTGTAAAACTTACATAAATAAAAAAAAAGTATACATAATAGGTATCGCCGTGTCCGTATCGACCGGCTCTATAAAAATATCACATGACCTAACCCCTCAGATGACCACCGTAAAAAAATAAAAATAAAAACAGTGTAAAAAAAGCCATTTTTTGCCATCTTACATCACAAAAAGTGTAATAGCAAGCGATCAAAAAGTCATATGCACCCCAAAATAGTGCCAATCAAACCGTCATCTCATCCCGCAAAAAATGAGACCCTACTTAAGATAATTGCCCAAAAACTGAAAAAACTATGGCTCTTAGACTATGGAGACACTAAAACATTTTTTTGGTTTTAAAAATGAAGTTATTGTATAAAACTTACATAAATAAAAAAAAATGTATACATATTAGGTATCGCCGCGTCCGTGACAACCTGCTCTATAAAATTACCCCATGATCTAACCTGTCAGATGAATGTTGTAAATAACAAAAAAAAAAAAACGTGCCAAAAAAGCTATTTCTTGTTACCTTGCTGCACAAAAAGTGTAATATAGAGCAACCAAAAATCATATGTACCCTAAACTAGTACCAACAAAACTGCCACCCTATCCCGTAGTTTCTAAAATGGAGTCACTTTTTTGGAGTTTCCACTCTAGGGGTGCATCAGGGGGGCTTCAAATGGGACATGGTGTCAAAAAAACCAGTCCAGCAAAATCTGCCTTCCAAAAACCTTATGGCATTCCTTTCCTTCTGCGCCCTGCCGTTTGCCTGTACAGCTGTTTACGACCACATATGGGGTGTTTCTGTAAACTACAGAATCAGGGCCATAAATAATGAGTTTTGTTTGGCTGTTAACCCTTGCTTTGTAACTGGAAAAAAAATATTAAAATGGAAAATCTGCCAAAAATTTGAAATTTTGAAATTGTGTCTCTATTTTCCATTAAATCTTGTGCAACACCTAAAGGGTTAACAACGTTTGTAAAATCAGTTTTGAATACCTTGAGGGGTGTAGTTTCTTAGATGGGGTCACTTTTATGGAGTTTCTACTCTAGGGGTGCATCAGGGGGGCTTCAAATGGGACATGGTGTCAAAAAAACAGTCCAGCAAAATCAGCCTTCCAAAAACCAAACGGCGCACCTTTCACTCTACGCCCTACTGTGTGCCCGTACAGTAGTTTACGGCCACATATGGGGTGTTTCTGTAAACAGCAGAGTCAGGGCAATAAAGATACAGTCTTGTTTGGCTGTTAACCCTTGCTTTGTTAGTGGAAAAAAATGGGTTAAAATTGAAAATTAGGCAAAAAAATGAAATTCTCAAATTTCATCCCCATTTGCCAATAACTCTTGTGCAACACCTAAAGGGTTAACGACGTATGTAAAATCAGTTTTGAATACCTTGAGGGGTGTAGTTTCTTAGATGGGGTCACTTTTAGGGAGTTTCTCCTCTAGGGGTGCATCAGGGGGCTTCAAATGGGACATGGTGTCAAAAAACCAGTCCATAAAAATCAGCCTTCCAAAAACCATACGGCGCACCTTTCCCTCTACGCCCCGCTGTGTGGCCGTACAGTAGTTTACGGCCACATATTGGGTGTTTCTGTAAACGGCAGAGTCAGGGCAATAAAGATACAATCTTGTTTGGCTGTTAACCCTTGCTTTGTTAGTGGAAAAAATGGGTTAAAATGAAAAATTAGACAAAAAAATTAAATTCTCAAATTTCCTCCCCATTTGCCAATAACTCTTGTGCAACACCTAAAGGGTTAATAATGTATGCAAAATCAGTTTTGAATACCTTGAGGGGTGTAGTTTCTTAGATGGGGTCATTTTTGGGTGGTTTCTATTATGTAAGCCTCGCAAATCGACTTCAGACCTGAACTGGTCCCTAAAAATTTAGTTTTTGTAAATTTCTGAAAAATTTCAAGATTTGCTTCTAAACTTCTAAGCCTTATAACATCCCCAAAAAATAAAATATCATTCCCAAAATAATTCACACATGAAGTAGACATATGGGGAATGTAAAGTCATCACAATTTTTTGGGGTATTACTATGTATTACAGAAGTAGAGAAACTGAAACTTTGAAATTTGCAAATTTTTCCAAATTTTTGGTAAATTAGGTATTTTTTTGTGCAAAAAAAATAATTTTTTTGACTTCATTTTACCAGTGTCATGAAGTACAATATGTGACGAAAAAACAATCTCAGAATGGCCTGGATAAGTCAAAGCGTTTTAAAGTTATTAGCACTTAAAGTGACACTGGTCAGATTTCCAAAAAATGGCCTGGTCCTTAAGGTGAAAATGAGCCCGGTCCTTAAGGGGTTAAATACCAATTCTAGTTGAACCAGGAAATTTATTGGGTGATTCATGGATCAGAAACCTGTTGGGAATTTTTCCATTAAGCTTCTTGTTAGAGAACAGAAAGTTGTGCAAAGACTACTGAAACATTGAACAGTTGGACATGTTCATTCAAAAGTTTAGAGAAGGTCAAATTAAGTTTACCTGTAAAGGTTAGAGTACATTTTAGGTTCATCCTGAAATTTCACTCACAAGCCAAATATCCCTAACTTTTGTGAGTAGTGTATGTACATTGTATACTAGTTATGAAATCTGGATTAATATAACAGAAAACTGCAAATATAACAGAAAATTGCAAAACCTCTATAATTTTCATTTTGACATTCAATGAAAAGGATTTTCATATTAAGCTCCAAATTTAGCATTAAACTGTTTTCTCGTTGGGACAAAAAAGTGTTAAGGGGTTGTTTGGGAATACATAATTTCAAACATTTGCTGCAGCCTCCCAGCCGTACTGAAAGGATCATACATACCTGCTCTCCTCTGCTCTGGTCCTCCATGCTGGCACATCCCCACTGAAGCCAATGGTTGGCTGAAGAGGATCAGGTAACCATGCCGATGCCAGGCAGGAAAAAAACAAACCCAGGAAAAGAACATGGAGATGCTGGAGCCAGCACAGAGGACCGGAGCGACAGGAAGCAGATATGATCCATTCAGTAAGGGAGGCAGGCTGCTGGTAACTGTTAGAAATTATATATTCCCAGCAATACCTCTGTCGAACATTTTTATTTATTTGAGAAATTATCATGATTTCAAAATACCATATTATAGTAAATACTAAGCAGTTATGCTTCAGTACATTTAATCAGCAATTGCTATTTATTTAATGTAAATATATATGGTCCAACACTAAATACAAGGAAATAAATATAGGAACACAGAAAAACATCCATAAGTATAACATGCCATTAAGCAGTGGTGTAACTATCAGGGAAGCAGGGGAAGAGGCTGTTTTGGGGCCTGAGCTCAGAAGAGGCCCAGGAGCAGCACTAATGATTTTATTGTCAGCAGATAAATCGGAGAACAGTAGAGCTCCTGACCCAGTCCTGCAGATTTTATTACATGTACATGCTGCGCCTACTTACTGTACTGTACTTTCTCCCACTGGAGGTCCTTACTCAGTGAGGAGTCTCCATGCTGCCTACTCCTTTCACCTCTTCCTATGGCCATTTTCACACTGGGATCCACAGTATTGGTACAGCACTTGCTAGTACTGCTTATTGTTTTCTATTGGCTGGCAGATTATTATGCTGCCAGCCAATAGTAGAGCTTCAGAAGATCAAGCGCCACCCCCCAGCACAAAGCTAGCGTAGCGCAGGCTAGCTGCTTGTGAATAGAGCTCTTCAAACCCCCTCTCTCCCGTGTGTCTTCTGCCCCCCATACATATCCATGTATGTGGTGAGCGCATGTATAAGTCCATCCATGTATGTGGAGAGTGCGTGTTTGAGTACATCCATGTACGTGCTGAGCGCATGTATGAGTGTGTCCATGTATGTGGTGTGAATATGAGTGTGTGCATTAACTGTGTGTGTGGGGGCGTACAAACTTTTCTGTGGGTCTTAGTCAGTTCTACCTACGGCCCTGCCATTAAGAGAATGCTATAACAGCTATCTACATAGTTTAATTCCTATGAATAATCAACACTTACAAAGTAATTCAGTTAGTATCAATCAGGTTAAAGAGGACCAGTCACTACAAAATGCAGTGTAATCTGCAGGCAGCACGTTAAAGAGCAGGAGGAAAACAGATTGATATATAGTTTTGTGAGAAATTATTCAATAAAACTTGTAGTTTATACAATTTGTTATTTATACATGTAAATATTAGTTTTTTTTCTTCGTTCAATTACACAAGACACATAGAGGATCACTGAAAAGATACAACCCACTCCCCACCCCCGTGTACAACTAAACTCAGAAAGAGCAGAATTTGAAATGTATAAAATTACAGGTTTTGCTGAATATTTTCCCCCAAAAAACTATATATCAATCTGCTCATCTCCTCCTGCTGTATAAGATGCTGCTTGCAGTTTTTACTGCATATCCTGTTCAGTCTATTTAAGTGGAGGACACTGATGTGGGTAATATAAGTCTGGAGGAGAAAGGATCTTCTTAGTAGCCTCCTATTGATCCAGAAGATATCAAAAGAAACAAGACATGAGTAAATCTGCCATCTAAGAAAGCAAAATCCCTCCTGTCCCCAACATGACAATGAGACTGGATCAAGGATTCTAGACATTTACATTGATTTTTTTTATGATGTTTTGTTTCAAGGAATCATCTTAGTCCTTATTGAAGTAATCAGCTGCATCAGCTAAAACCAGATCTAGATTCCCTGATCTTACAGTAACAAAGCCTTGTCTCCTATAAAGATTGAACTCTTATTTCTCCAGCTGAATTGGGTACCCCCCTTTTAGCTTACAGTGAACAACTATTTGCAATAGTTTTGTACAGGTTATTGTACAGTACATAGTAACATAGTTAGTAAGGTTAAAAAAGACATATGTCCATCCAGTTCAGCGTATTAACTTGCAAAATTGATAAAGAAGGCCAAAAAAAATAATGAGGTAGAAGCCAATTTTCCTCATTCTTCATTTCAGGAAAAAAATCCTCCGCGACACCAATCAGGCAGTCCTAATAACTCCATGGATTAATGA
This sequence comes from Bufo bufo, assembly GCF_905171765.1. NCBI lineage: Eukaryota > Metazoa > Chordata > Amphibia > Anura > Bufonidae > Bufo > Bufo bufo. Next base: position 156,958,228 of record NC_053392.1, on the reverse strand, counting down.
CCCTTCTCCAGAAATCTAATAACTATAACCTGTAACATTGAGTTAACCACCTCAGCTCCCCTAGCTTAAACACCCTTAATGACCAGGCCACTTTTTACACTTCTGACCTACACTACTTTCATCATTTATTGCTCGGTCATGCAACTTACCACCCAAATGAATTTTACCTCCTTTTCTTCTCACTAATAGAGCTTTCATTTGGTGGTATTTCATTGCTGCTGACATTTTTACTTTTTGTGTTATTAATCGAAATTGAACAATTTTTTTGCAAAAAAATGTCATTTTTCACTTTCAGTTGTAAAATTTTGCAAAAAAAAACGACATCCATATATACATTTTTCTCTAAATTTATTGTTCTACATGTCTTTGATAAAAAAAAAATGTTTGGGTAAAAAAAAAATGGTTTGGGTAAAAGTTATAGCGTTTACAAACTATGGTACAAAAATGTGAATTTCCGCTTTTTGAAGCAGCTCTGACTTTCTGAGCACCTGTCATGTTTCCTGAGGTTCTACAATGGCCAGACAGTACAAACACCCCACAAATGACCCCATTTCGGAAAGTAGACACCCTAAGGTATTCGCTGATGGGCATACTGAGTTCATAGAGCTTTTTATTTTTTGTCACAAGTTAGCGGAAAATTATGATTTTTTTTTTTTCTTACAAAGTCTCATATTCCGCTAACTTGTGACAAAAAATAAAAACTTCTATGAACTCACTATGCCCATCAGCGAATACCTTGGGGTGTCTTCTTTCCAAAATGGGGTCACTTGTGGGGTAGTTATACTGCCCTGGCATTCTAGGGGCCCTAATGTGTGGTAAGTAGTTTGAAATCAAAATCTGTAAAAAATGGCCGGTGAAATCCGAAAGGTGCTCTTTGGAATGTGGGCCCTTTTGCCCACCTAGGCTGCAAAAAAGTGTCACACATGTGGTATCTCCGTACTCAGGAGAAGTTGGGCAATGTGTTTTGGGGTGTCATTTTACATATACCCATGCTGGGTGAGATAAATATCTCGGTCAAATGCCAACTTTGTATAAAAAAATGGGAAAAGTTGTCTTTTGCCAAGATATTTTACCGGGCGCCTAGGCCGGTACGTTTAACATCTGTTGTGGGTAAACTGTTTGAAGGTTTTCTGAGAGATGCTATCTTAGAGCATCTCAACGGAAATAAGCAAATAACGCCATATCAGCATGGCTTCGTGAGGGATCGGTCATGCCAAACTAATTTAATCAGTTTCTATGAGGAGGTAAGTTCTAGACTTGACAGCGGCGAATCAATGGATGTCGTATATCTGGACTTCTCTAAAGGTTAGTATATAAAATGAGAATGCTCGGACTGGGAGAAAACGTCTGTATGTGGGTAAGTAACTGGCTGAGTAAAAGAAAACAGAGGGTGGTTATTAATGTATTAACGGTACACACTCAGATTAGGTCACTGTCACTAGTGGGGTACCTCAGGGGTCAGTATTGGGTCCTATTCTCTTCAATATATTTATTAGAGGTGGGACGAATCCAATTTTTTTTCAAATCCGAATCCGAAAAGGTTCTCGAATATATCGAATCTTTCGAATCTCGAATCCTACGAATCCTGTATATAATTGTGTGAACGGTGTAAGAAACAAAGTCAGACCGCGTCAGTTTGTCTGAACCTCCACCTCCCAGTCACGGTCGCACCCTATATGACCGCGATCGTTACGCCCTTGCTCCTATCACTACAGAACATACAGGGTAACACAGCGCCACATACCTCTTACATCCAGTGACGTTTCCTTTGATGTAGATGTTCTCTTTCCTCATCTTCTCCTTTCAGACCTTCAGACCAGACCACCATTTTTCAGCCATTTTTCGTCTCTGCAGTTTGACAAAAGAAAATCTTAGTTTACTACTTTTCCATCATCCTCCCATCTTCTGGACAAATCATCCTAACACCCCCAATACTGTTCTGCTGTGCTCCCCAATACTATACTGCAGAAACAGATAATACCCCTGATAATACTAGTACCACACTGAGCCCCCCATATAAAATACCCCTTCTTTGTGGCCTCAGTAGATGCCCTCATAGTGCCCCCAATAATGTGCCAATAAGAAGTGGCCCCACAGTGCCACCCAATAATGTGCCAGTAAGTGTCCCCATAGATGCCCCCCTAATCATGTGCCAGTATAAAATGCCTCTCCCCTCCCCCCATGTGCCGGTATCATAGTGCCATCTCCCCCCCAATGTGCCAGTATCATAGTGCCATTTCCCCCCAATGTGCCAGTATCATAGTGCCACCCCCCAATGTGCCAGTATTATAGTGCCATCTCCCCCATAATGTGCCAGTATCATAGTGCCATCTCCCCCCCAATGTGCCAGTATTATAGTGCCATCTCCCCCCCAATGTGCCAGTATCATAGTGCCATCTCCCCACCATTGTGCCAGTATTATAGTGCCATCTCCCCATAATGTGCCAGTATCATAGTGCCATCTCCCCCCATAATGTGCCAGTATCATAGTGCCAACTCCCCCAATGTGCCAGTATCATAGCGCCATCTCCCCCCCAATGTGCCAGTATCATAGTGCCACCGCCCCAATGTGCCAGTATCATAGTGCCATCTCCCCCTATAATGTGCCAGTATCATAATGCCATCTCCCCCCAATGTGCCAGTATCATAGTTCCATCTCCCCATAATGTGCCAGTATTATAGTGCCACCTCCCCCCATAATGTGCCAGTATTATAGTGCCATCTCCCCCATAATGTGCCAGTATTATTATGCCACCTCCCCTCATAATGTGCCTGTATCATAGTGCCATCTCCCACATGTTGTGCCAGCATTATAGTGCCACCTCCCCCCCATAATGTGCCAGGATCATAGTGCCATCTCCCCTCATAATGTGCCAGTATCATAGTGCCTCCCCCCCAATGTGCCAGTAGTATCAGTGCCACCTCCCCCCATAATGTGCCAGTATCATAGTGCCACCTCCCCCCATAATGTGCCAGTATCATAGTGCCATCTCCCCCCATAATGTGCCAGTATCATAGGGCCATCTCCCCTCATAATGTGCCAGTATCATAGTGCCTCCCCCCCAATGTGCCAGTAGTATCAGTGCCACCTCCCCCCATAATGTGCCAGTATCATAGTGCCACCTCCCCCCATAATGTGCCAGTATCATAGTGCCATCTCCCCCCATAATGTGCCAGTATCATAGTGCCATCTCCCCCCATAATGTGCCAGTATCATAGTGCCATCTCCCCTCATAATGTGCCAGTATCATAGTGCCTCCCCCCCCAATGTGCCAGTACTATCATAGTGCCTCTCACCTCTCCCCCTCGCCAATGTGCCAGTAACAGATTTAAAAAAAAAAAAACACTTTTACTTACCTCCGCTGCGATGCAGGCCTCTTCTGGCCTGTGTCCCACGCTGTACGGCTCAAGCGCCAGTATGTGCCAGTATCATAGTGCCATCTCCCCCCAAAATGTGCCAGTATCATAGTGCCATCTCCCCCCATAATGTGCCAGTATCATAGGGCCATCTCCCCTCATAATGTGCCAGTATCATAGTGCCTCCCCCCCAATGTGCCAGTAGTATCATAGTGCCTCTCACCTCTCCCCCTCGCCAATGTGCCAGTAACAGATAAAAAAATAAAAAAAATACTTTCACTTACCTCCGCTGCGATGTAGGCCTCTTCTGGCCTGTGTCCCACGCTGTACGGCTCAAGCGGCGCGATGACGTTATCGCGCCGCCTGCACCGGCCTCTGATAGGCTGCGGGCCTTGTGCCGGCAGCCTATCAGAGGAACAGGAAAAGGAAATGCCTCTCCCTCCCCTGTCGCAGCAGCGAAGCGCTCATCTTCTAGAGTGCCCTGCCGCCGCCACCACCAGTCTGGGCACCACCTGGATTCGTCAGATTCGTATCCGGTAAATTACGTCGGGATTCGAGTCCACGAATCCCACAAATCCAGCAAGATTCGAGGGATTCGTGGATTCGACGAATCCCCCGTCCCATCTCTAATATTTATTAATGATCTTGTAGAAAGCTTGCATAGTAAAATATCAATTTTCGCAGATGACACTAAACTGTGTAAAGTAGTTAACACTGAAGAGGACAGTATACTACTACAGAAGGATCTGGATAGATTGGAGGCTTGGGCAGATAAGTGGCAGATGAGGTTTAACACTGACAAATGTAAAGTTATGCACATAGGAAGGAATAATGCAACTCAGTAACACTGACATGGAAAAGGATCTAGGAATTTTAATAAACAGCAAACTAAGCTGCAAAAACCAGTGTCAGGCAGCTGCTGCCAAGGCCAATAAGAAAATGGGTTGCATTAAAAGGGGCATATATGCCCGTGATAAGAACATAGTCCTATCACTTTACAAATCACTAGTCAGACAACACATGGAGTACTGTGTACAGTTCTGGGCTCCTGTGAACAAGGCAGACGTAGCAGAGCTGGAGAGGGTCCAGAGGAGGGCAACTAAAGTAATAACTGGAATGGGGCAACTACAGTACCCTGAAAGATTATCAAAATTAGGGTTATTCACTTTAGAAAAAATACGACTGAGGGGAGATCTAATTACTATGTATAAATATAGCAGTGGTCAGTACAGAGATCTATCCCATCATCTATTTATCCCCAGGACTGTGACGAGGGGACATCCTCTGTGTCTGGAGGAAAGAAGGTTTGTACACAAACATAGAAGAGGATTCTTTACGGTAAGAGTAGTGAGTGTCCCCGCCACTTCTGTGAGAAGGTCTGACAGATGTCCTTCTCTACCTCTTGCATGATATTCTTTGTTTTGGTTTCACCTTCTCATCTCATTTTCTTCTCCCAGGTGTCACCTATTTAGACTAATCCTCTTTCCTTTATATTCCCTCCCATACTGCCTCACTTTGCGGTTTTTACTACTTCCTGGATTGAAGTGTTCGCTGCTGGAGGCTTCTGCTGCTGCCTGTTCAGATAAGTCCTTTCATGAATTGTGTTTCCTTGCTGGCTTGATTCTAGGTGACCCTGACTCCCTCCGTATGAAGTGCAGGGAGCCGGTGGTCGTGTCCCCTCACTATTATAGGGTTTTCAGATGTCACACAGTCTAGGTATGGGGCATACAATCGTCTACCTTTGAGACCCTTGTATGTGCTTAGCAGTCAGGGTGAGCTCTTAGGGATTTATAGGGGTCACCTCTATGCTCCTTAGTTTGAAATCAAGCCAGTCGGACGTTTATTCATAACTTCCAGCTATCTGCAACATCATCCGTGACATTATAAACCGCCATTACCGTCTTAAGCATGGATCCGGTTTCAGCCTTGATTGACAGCATGTAGGGTCTTTCACTGGAGGTAGCAGATCTCCGTAAAACTGTGTCTCAGTTTCAGGTGACCGGTTCTGCTTGCGTTCATGGAGTTTGTTCCGAGCCTAAGATCTCGCTTCCGGATACGTTCTCCGGGGGTAGTGAGAATTTTGTTCGCTTTAAGCAGGCTTGCAAACTCCATTTTCGCCTACTTCCCCATTCCTCTGGTAATGAGGAGCAGAGGGTGGGGATCATCATCTCGCTGCTCAGGGATAAAGCTCAGTCTTGGGCCTCTTCGCTGCCGGTGGGGGCACGGCCCCTCCGATCGGTGGATGAATTTTTTGTAGTTCTGGGGCAGATATATGATGACCCGGATCGTATTGCTCTGGCTGAATCTAAACGGCATCTTTTATGCCAGGGTAAACAGTCCGCAGAGATATATTGTTCTAATTTTCGGAGATGGGCAGCTGATACTGGTTGGAACGATGCTGCACTTCGAAGTCAATTTTACCATGGTCTTTCGGAGGGATTGAAAGATGCATTTGCTTTTCATGAGAGACCTGCCTCGTTGGAGTCTGCCATGTCTCTAGCTGTTCGTATTGACAGGCGTCTTAGAGAGAGAGGAGAGACCACTACTTCCTGTCATATTCAGCCCAAGGACAGTGGGGCTGTCTGATTCAGTACGCAGGGGTCTCAATCTCTCTCAATCCCCTTTGAGCAGAAGGCCATGCAGCTGGGTTTGCTTTCCTATGATAGTAGAGGATTTAGCTCTCAGAGGAGGGTTTGTTTCTGTTGTGGAGGTATAAATCATTTGGCTAATGTTTGTCCCTCTAGGAGATTCATGGAGTTTTCTGAGGGTAATAAAAAAGAAACAAAAAGAAAAAACCCTCTAAAAACTTTCCATTTGCTACTATTGGCAAGGTTGATGCGGAAATTGAAGGTTTGCCGTTTGTTTGTAGTTCCCATTTTCTCCTACCTGCCAGGGTGGCGCTAGATAGCAAGAACATTGTGAGATTTTTGTAGATAGTGGATCAGCTGTCAATCTCATTGATAATCAATTTGCTATAATGCATGGTTTCCAGGTATGCACTTTGGAAAAGGATATACCTGTTTTTGCTATCGATTCCGCTCCACTTTCTCAAAGATCGTTAAAGGACATAGTTCACAATATCCGTTTGACTGTGGGTGATGCTCATGTTGAGGATATGTCATGTTTCGTCCTAAGCGGATTACCTACTCCTCTAGTGTTAGGGCTACCCTGGCTCACTAAACATAACCCCACCATTGATTGGCAAGCAAGGCAAATAAATGGTTGGAGTGACTTTTGCAGAGAGAATTGCCTCACGGCGTCTCTTTCAGAGGTTTCTACCAAGACTGTACCATCTTTTCTCTCTGAATTTTCGGATGTGTTTTCCGAGAGTGGTGTCCAGGAGTTGCCCCCTCACCGGGAGAACGATTGCCCTATTAATCTTATCCCAGGCGTCAAGCTGCCAAAATCACGTTTATACAATCTCTCCCAACCTGAAAGAGTCGCTATGCGTACTTATATCTCTGAGAGCCTGAGAAAGGGACACATCCGACCCTCGAAGTCACCTGTTGCCGCTGTTTTTTTTTTTTGTTAAGAAAAAAGATGGTTCTTTAAGACCTTGTCTGGATTTCAGGGAGCTGAACTGTATCACAATTGATGACCCATATCTGCTTCCTCTGATCCCGGACCTGTTTAACCAGATTGTTGGGGCTAAAGTTTTTTCTAAGTTGGATTTAAGAGGGGCATACAACCTAGTCAGGGTCAGGGAAGGGGACGAATGGAAGATGGCCTTCAATACCCCTGAGGGTCATTTCGAGAATTTGGTTATGCCCTTTGGTTTGATGAATGCTCCGGCCGTCTTCCAACATTTTGTGAACAGCATTTTTTATCATTTATTGGGGAAATTTGTACTGGTGTATCTAGATGACATTTAGATTTTTTCTCCTGATTTCAAAACTCATAAGGACCACCTACGTCAGGTCTTGTTCATTCTGCGGGAGAATAAATTGTACGCTAAACTGGAAAAATGTGTGTTTGCGGTTCTGGAGATTCAATTTCTTGGTTTTCTTCTCTCCACTTCTGGTTTTCGCATGGACCCTGAGAAGGTCCGCGCTGTGCTTGATTGGGAGAATCAGAAGGCGCTGATGCGGTTTTTGGGTTTTGCCAATTATTACAGAAAGTTCATTTTGAATTATTCCTCTGTTGTTAAGCCACTCACTGATATGACTAAAAAGGGGGTAGATTTTTCGTCGTGGTCGGTAGATGCGCTTAAGGCCTTTTCTAGTATCAAAGAGAGTTTTGCTTCCGCTCCCATTTTGGTACAACCTGATGTCTCTCTACCTTTTATTGTTGAGGTGGACGCTTCTGAGGTGGGTGTGGGTGCGGTCTTATCTCAGGGTCCCTCTCCTGCCAAATGGCGACCGTGTGCCTTTTTCTCAAGAAAAACTCTCCTCTGCAGAGAGAAATTACGATGTGGGAGATAGGGAGTTGTTGGCCATCAAATTAGCTTTTGAGGAATGGCGCCATTGGTTAGAGGCAGCCAGACACCCTATTACCGTGTTTACCGACCATAAGAATCTGGCCTACTTGGAATGAGCCAAGCGTCTGAACCCGAGAAAGGCCAGATGGTCTTTGTTCTTTTCTAGGTTTAATTTTGTTGTCACGTTCCGCCCTGGGGTTAAAAATGTGAAGGCGGATGCCCTGTCACGTTGTTTTCCGGGAGGGGGGAATTTTGAAGACCCGGGTCCCATTTTGGCTGAAGGGGTGGTCGTCTCTGCTCTTTATCCTGATTTGGAGGCAGAGGTTCAGGCAGCCCAGGCACAGGCTCCTGATCTTTGTCCTCCTGGGAGGTTGTTTGTGCCTCTCGCTTTACGACACAAGGTTTTTAAGGAGCACCACGATACTGTCCTTGCTGGGCACCCGGGGAGTAGAGCCACAGTAGATCTCATTGCTCAGAGATTCTGGTGGCCGGCTCTTCGTAAGGCGGTTGAGGGTTTTGTGGCAGCCTGCGAGACCTGCGCTCGTGCCAAGGTCCCTCATTCACGGCCATCGGGTTCACTTCTCTCCTCCCGTTACCCATTCCTTCCCGTCCTTGGACGCATCTGTCCATGGACTTCATTACGGACCTGCCTCGTTCTTCGGGGAAGACTGTGATTCTGGTGGTAGTGGACCGTTTTAGCAAAATGGCGCATTTCATTCCCTTTCCTGGGTTACCCAATGCTAAGACGTTGGCACAAGCGTTTGTTGATCACATTGTTAAATTGCTTGGCATTCCTTCAGACATTGTTTCTGATAGGGGCACGCAATTTGTTTCCAGATTCTGGAAGGCCTTCTGTTCTCGCTTGGGGATTCAGTTGTCATTTTCTTCTGCTTTTCAACCGCAGTCGAATGGTCAGACCGAACGCGTCAATCAGAATCTGGAGACATATCTGCGCTGTTTTGTGGTGGAGAATCAGGAGGATTGGTATTCTTTTTTGTCCCTTGCTGAGTTTGCTTTAAATATCCGTCGCCAGGAGTCCTCTGATAAGTCACCATTTTTTGGTGCATATGGATTTCATCCGCAGTTTGGGACATTCTCTGGAGAGGGGTCTTCTGGTTTACCTGATGAGGAGAGATATTCCTCGTCTTTGTCATTTATTTGGCAAAAGATTCAGGGTAATCTGAAGAGGATGAGTGAGAGATATAAGCGTGTGGCGGATAAGAGACGTGTGCTTGGTCCGGACCTGAATGTGGGTGATCTGGTGTGGTTGTCTACAAAGAATATCAAACTGAAGGTTCCCTCCTGGAAGTTGGGTCCTAAGTTTATTGGGCCCTACAAGATCTTGTCCGTCATCAATTCTGTTGCCTTCCGTCTTGATCTTCCTCAGACTTGGAAGATCCATAATGTTTTTCACAGGTCCCTATTAAAACCTTATGTCCAACCCACTGTACCCTCCTCTTTGCCTCCTCCTCCGATTTTTGTTGATTGTAATCTTGAATTCCAGGTCTCTAGGATTGTGGATTCTCGCATTGTCTGCGGTTCTCTCCAGTACCTTGTTCATTGGGAGGGTTATGGTCCTGAGGAGAGGATGTGGTTCCCAGTGGCGGACATTAAGGCCACTCGTCTCATAAAGGCTTTCCATAGGTCTCATCCTGAGAAGGTGGGTTCTGAGTGTCCGGAGTCCACCCGTAGAGGGAGGGGTACTGTCACCGCCACTTCTGTGAGAAGGTCTTACAGACGTTCTTCTCTACCTCTTGCATGATGTTCTTTGTTTTGGTTTCACTTTCTCATCTCATTTTCTTCTCCCAGGTGTCACCTATTTAGACTAATCCTCTTTCCTTTATATTCCCTCCCATACTGCCTCACTTTGCGGTTTATACTACTTCCTGGATTAAAATGTTCACTGCTGGAGGCTTCTGCTGCTGCTTGTTCAGATAAGTCCTTTCATGTATTGTGTTTCCTTGCTGGCTTGATTCTAGGTGACCCTGACTCCCTCCGTATGAAGTGCAGGGAGCCGGTGGTCGTCTCCCCTCACTATTATAGCGTTTTCAGGTGTCACACAGTTTAGGTACGGGGGCATACAATCGTCTACCTTTGAGACCCTTGTATGTGCTTAGCAGTCAGGGGGAGCTCTTAGGGTTTTATAGGGGTCACCTATATGCTCCTTAGTTTGGGATCAAGCCAGTCGGACGTTTATTCATAACTTCTGCAACATCATCCGTGACAGTGAAACTATGGATCTCTCTGCCTGAGGAGGTGGTGATGGTGAGTACAATAAAGGAATTCAAGAGGGGCCTGGATGTATTTCTGGAGTGTAATAATATTATAGGCTACAGCTACTAGAGAGGGGTCGTTAAACCAGGGAGTGATTCTGATTGCCTGATTGGAGTCGGGAAGGAATTTTTTATTCCCCTAAGGCCGTTGTTGTGTGCCGTGTCCGTTGTTCCGTTTTCCGTGATTTTCTGAGACCCATTGACTTTAAACGGGTCCGTTGAAAACTCGGCTAATGCACCGTTTGTCATCCGCGTCCGTGATCCGTGGTTCCAGTCCGTCCAAAAAATATAACCTGTCCTATTTTTTTTACATAAAACGGTTCGCGAACCCATTCAAGTCAATGGGACCGTGAAAAAACGCGGAGGCACACAAGATTGTCATCCACATTTTTTTCCTATCATTTGCATGGCAAACTTGACTTAGACTTTTTTTTACTTTCCTTCATGTCTGGTGATCCTCCAAAAATAAAGGAAGAAACACGGAAACAAAACGAAAACGGATCACGGAACAACGGAACCCCATTTTGCGGAACGGAACACAACAACGGTCGTGTGCATGAGGCCTAAAGTGGGGAAAATTGGCTTCTACCTCACAGTTTTTTTTTTTTGCCTTCCTCTGGATCAACTTACAGGATGACAGGCCGAACTGGATGAACAAATGAATTTTTTCAGCCTTATGTACTCTGTTACTATGTAAATGTTGAGCTTGCAGGATAAAACGTCTGCTTGGTAGCTCTGTAACTGTGGCAGGATTAGCTTCTGCACTTATCTGGTACCTTCTGCTGTATGGAGACAGACTAGCTAAAGAGGAAATGGCTTATCCTAGGTCTCTGGACTTATCTCACAGATGTATTCTCAGGGAATGCTTTCTTCCTGGAACTCTGGAGGTTGTCTGTAGTTTCTGCTTTCCTCATCCAGCAGAGTTGAAGGTGCTCAGTCTGAGTATATGGCAGAGACTAGGTCCTTGCTGTCTTCCCTAAGAAGGGGTTCTCCTGGACACTAACACACAGCCTTCCGCTAGCAGGGGGTAGGCTACACTCACCGTAACTTCCTTCTCCACCCATGCTGCAGGATGTGGGACCAGCCCACCTCTCCACAGAGGGGGAGCTAAACTGGAATAATCCATTCCAGCTCAGATATACTAAACTGTGACTTGTACCTGCCAATGGATTGCTGCCACCTGCTGGAAACCAGGCAAATTACATGAACAATTACATTTAACATAGATTTATATGCACATTTGTGGAAAACATAAGCAAAATCACATCAGTATAAAGGCTCCTAGAAGATAGTAGCGGGGTAGAGGAGTGCAATGACAGGGAGTCCACATCATTGTACCCCTCAGATACTGCATTCATACATGATCACAGTATCTGATATAAATAATAGAGTGTCAAATAAAAAAAAAAATCATACTTACCTGATCCATTTGCTTGCGACGGGCCAGCCGATATGTTGCTTGAGGATCTGGCGCGAAATCTCACCATTCATGTGATTTCGGCCAAGATCTTTAAGCAAGATGGTGGCGGCTAGCCCGTCAAGAGCAAATGGATCAAGTAAGTATGTTTTTTTTTTATTTATTTTTTTACACTACTTCAGGTTAAATAGATTCGCTATCCTGAAGCATGAGGAAATTTGGCTTTGCGTGAATTGAATTTATCCTAAAATTCGGATCTAAGTCCACCTTGTGGACTTCGATTCGCTCAACACTAATAGTCTTGCTTAAAAAATGCTCCAAAATTTTAGCACATTTTTGGCGCATGGAGGCACATTTAAGCCATGCCCCCTTTCCAGCAATACCTTACCCCTTTTCAATGAAGCCACATTTCCTTATCGGTCGGTATAAAAAGCTTAGAAAAGTGTGTAAAACAGTTGGTAAATGTGATAGAAACCATGCACTTTTTTTATTTTTTTTTGCCACAAAAGGCGCAAAATAAAAACTGGTAAATTTTTTATAATAAATCTTTCCAACAGAGTCCATGCCATTTATCTGCCTCAGCAGCTTGTCCTTCTCCTCGCTGCCCTCTGCATGTAGCATCTCCATCACTCATCAGTGGGAGAGAGTAGGGATGTTTTCAAGAAGACCAGGGTCTTATACAACAGTCTTGCAGGGAGTTTGAGTGGAATCAAATAGTTTTAGAGACAGTTTGTGTTACTGAAAGGTAGGGTCACCTTCCTACTAATATATTTGGCATGTTTTTAGCAAAAAATGTGCATTTTAGGCCACAGCTCCTTTGCTGCTAAGCCATGTCCAGTAATCGAGCATGGCTATAAAACTGCCTAAAACACGGAATGTGACATTTTCTGGCAATATTAAGGCACAGAGTAAATAGTAAATCTGGACCACAATGTACAGCAGAATTGGTCAACCCATCATATTAAGAGGGCTACAAATATGGCCCTTGACTCAATTACTAAGCCACTCATCACATTTAGACAGGACTTACTCAAAGGGTCAGCAAGCACACATATATGATGTTTGCACAAAGCCGTATATTTGGTCACCATTTTCTCCATATATATATTATTTAGCTAAAAGAAGGTTTTAGATTAAGAAAAAAAAAAGATCTTGTTAATTTATTCCTGGTTTTGGCAAATTATGTATAAAAGGAACACAGACCAAATGTATAAGCATATAAATGAATCCAATTTATTCTATATAGATATAAAAGCCCTTGCTAGTACATACAGAATTACATAATGCATAATGAATACATAATGAATGTGCATAATCATACACGTGCACAAACATTACTTTTTGAAATAAAATATAAAAAATTGAATAAACACCAGCTCTTCATTTCTTTATGGTTGGGCAGGAATGCTCATGCCTGGGGGCATACATCAGGCACATTTGGGCTTCATATCCCCCCAGTTATGCATTAGTGGTGTATAGAAATGTAAAATTAATGAAATCCTTCAAGTTTTATTTTATAAGATTCAGCACAATAAGAGAGACATTAAAATTAGTAAATCCAGCTAAAAAGCGCCAGAAAGAAATGCAAACCTTATACACTCACCTAAAGAATTATTAGGAACACCATACTAATACGGTGTTGGACCCCCTTTTGCCTTCAGAACTGCCTTAATTCTACGTGCCATTGAGTCAACAAGGTGCTGATAGCATTCTTTAGAAATCTTGGCCCATATTGATAGGATAGCATCTTGCAGTTGATGGAGATTTGAGGGATGCACATCCAGGGCACGAAGCTCCCGTTCCACCACATCCCAAAGATGCTCTATTGGGTTGAGATCTGGTGACTGTGGGGGCCATTTTAGTACAGTGAACTCATTGTCATGTTCAAGAAACCAATTTGAAATGATTCGAGCTTTGTGACATGGTGCATTATCCTGCTGGAAGTAGCCATCAGAGGATGGATACATGTTCTCATTCTGTTTACGCCAAATTCGGACTCTACCATTTGAATGTCTCAACAGAAATCGAGACTCATCAGACCAGGCAACATTTTTCCGGTCTTCAACAGTCCAATTTTGGTGAGCTCGTGCAAATTGTAGCTTCTTTTTCCTATTTGTAGTGGAGATGAGTGGTACCCGGTGGGGTCTTCTGCTGTTGTAGCCCATCCGCCTCAAGGTTGTGCGTGTTGTGGCTTCACAAATGCTTTGCTGCATACCTCGGTTGTAATGAGTGGTTATTTCAGTCAACGTGGCTCTTCTATCAGCTTGAATCAATCGGCCCATTCTCCTCTGACCTCCAGTATCCACAAGGCATTTTTGCCCACAGGACTGCCGCATACTGGATTTTTTTCCCTTTTCACACCATTCTTTGTAAACCCTAGAAATGGTTGTGCGTGAAAATCCCAGTAACCGAGCAGATTGTGAAATACTCAGACCGGCCCGTCTGGCACCAACAACCATGCCACGCTCAAAATTGCTTAAATCACCTTTCTTTCCCATTCTGACATTCAGTTTGGAGTTCAGGAGATTGTCTTGACCAGGACCACACCCCTAAATGCATTGAAGAAATTGCCATGTGATTGGTTGACTAGATAATTGCATTAATGAGAAATAGAACAGGTGTTCCTAATAATTCTTTAGGTGAGTGTATATTTTATAGCTTGCCCTAATATAATATTAGAAAACTAAAAGGGGTCTTCCAGTTTGTATTAACATTCTTTAAAATAATCATTTATAAAGGACATCATGTATTTCTTGCACCTATTTTCCATTCTGGGCTGTGGTCACATGATGATGTCCATGCAGCTCTTTCGTATTTCCTGTGATGTTATATCCATGAACGTGTCAAAGAAGCAACATTGTCGGGGCGGAGCTAGCGCCAATGCTGAATGGCTACGTCTGGCTGAGGCTCCTGCTTTCAACATGCTGTGGGGACAGCATTTTTCAGCAATACCTTCACAAAATGGTCAAATACGGAGGACCTAAGCATGGGGATTCTACCCCACAAGCAAAAGCATCTCCAGCTGTGGCAGATATGACAAAATTCCTAAAAAACAGCATGCAGCTGGACCAACCAAAGATCCCAAGATGGCCGCGGCTCTCTGCTGCACCGCGAGCTCCCGCGCTTCAGGCCTTTCTAACTGTGAGGACGAGTCCGGAGAGACCGGTGAATCAGAAAACTTCCCGATCTCTCGCCGCTTCATTAAGCAAGCTTTGGAAGAGGCTCTGAACCCTATCTACTCCAATCTACAGGAGGTGGCCCAAGACGTTCAGCAAATAGGCCACAGGGTGGACTCATTAGAAACCGCACAAGCCACTACCTTAGACCATAGCGCGGCGGTCTCACAATCTCTCTCACTCTGCCAAGTGCATATAAATCTGCTTTATTCATCCCTGGAGGACCAGGAGAATTGTGGCAGACGTAATAACCTCCGGTTCAGGGCGGTCCCTGAATCAGTCTCAGCCGCAGACATTCCGGCAGCGATTATGAAATTTGTCACCTCCTTACTTGGGGACTTTGATCCTTCCATGCTGATCATAGAAAGGGCTCACCGAGCATTACATCCGCACCCTAAAGAAAACGATCCACCAAGGGACATTATTAGCTGCTTCCTGAACTTTCAGGATAAAGAAGCAATACTTAAAGCGGCCAGAGCTGCACCATCCATTCTTTTAGACGAGGTCCCTATAAAGAAATACCAGGACCTATCCCAATCTACCCTTCAGAAAAGAAGAATCCTGAGACCCCTCACATCCCTCCTCAAAGAGAGACAGATTCCATACAGATGGTCCTTTCCTTTTGGATTATTATTCTTAGTTTCTGGCAGGAGGATCACCATCTCTTCTTTTCTGGACCTCCCAGAAGCTTTCAACGTGCTGGACATTGCGCCTCTGGATATACAAGACTGGGACTTCCAGTCCTTCAACCATGGGAACTTTCTACCACACCTAAGAAGCAGAAGTCCAAGAAGAATAAGGACTTTACAACTCCCAAGAAGTCACACGCTTCCCAGTATGGATCCTGATTCATCCCCAACCAACTTAGTATTTGGCCCATTCTGGGCTCTCCATCTATATTTCTAACTTGATTTGATTATACCTCAATCCTTCATTTGTCTGTTTTTAGTGCTGGGCTTCCAGCGAATACTATCTCTGTCCCTTTCTATCCCTCCCTGTTTTACCTAGCCACTTTCCTCTCCCATTGTGTTACTTTTCATCTTGGTCTGTGTATTCTCTCTGCATCTCCTATTGCCCTCCTTCCCTCCTCCATTTTGTGTTATGTGGCCATTAATATTTCCTACTCCCCACTTTACTGCAGGTTTCATGGGAACTACCCACTCTCCCCCTCTCATACTGTCATTTATTACCATCTGTATAATTTTACATTATGGTACTGATCTTCTCTTTTTTTTTATCAGTTTTAACTGTTATTCCCTTAGTTATAATGTTGGGCTTTTTGTATTTGCCACAATGCCTACGCTCAGCTCTATTTTTTACTACTGACCAGTTGAGATATGGCTGATCTAAACATTGTCTCTTTTGATGTAAAGGGTCTTAGGTTTCCCTCTAAACACTGCCAAATATTCTATGGAAAGAAAAGCGCAATGTTGTTTTTCTCCAAGAAACCCATTATAAGCACAATAACTACCCTAACCTTTCCTATTCCAAATTTCCGCTATGGTATCACTGTGGTGCAGATGGTGCTGCCTCAAGAGGGGTCAGTATTGGGTTTTGCAGAGGCACCCCCTTCACCTATCTAAACCATATCCAAGATTCAGAAAGCCGTTACATCATCCTGAAAGGTCTAGTTGGCCAGGTTCTTTACACATTTGTTAATGCCTATGCACCCAATACTGATCAATCACGTTGGATTGCCGAACTTCTATCCTTAGTGGAGACTCATAGGGAAGGCATCCTTATCCTAGCAGGAGACTTAAATTTAGCTCTCAACCCCTTGATCGACACCTCCTCAAAGAAATCTGCCCTGTCATCTAGGGCTATCAGTGCTACTCTGGCTAGACTGTATAATCTAGGATTAACCGATGTATGGAGATGTTTGAACCCTACTGCCATTGACTACTCTTTTTATTCCCCAGCTAACCACTCTTACAGCAGAATTGACTACATTCTGGTGTCGAAGGAGCATCTACAACTCTGTTCCTCAGCAGAAATTGTTATGACTCTCTCCGATCATGCACCTGTTTTTTGCTCCCTCCGTCATCCCACGGGACCGGGTAGGTCACCCTGCTGGAGGTTCAACGAGTCCATCCTGGGTAAAGATTTCCATAAAAATCGTATATCGTCCCTACTGAAAGAATACATCACCATTAACCTATCCCCTTCCATTTCTCCCAATGTGCTTTGGGATGCACATAAAGTCTTTATTAGAGGCCAAATCATTAGCCTATGCTCCTTTATAAAAAAGGAATCTGAAAAGAAACTAAACTCCCTCCTCTCACAGATTAACTCTTTGGAAAAAAAACACATAAGATCTCCCTACTCCAGCTCCATTTGTCTGAACTGACATCTCTTAAAACTGAACTTAAAAATATGCTTAATGAACGTTCTGATAGGTTTTACTTATCATCACAACAAAAGATTTTTGCCCATGCCGATAAAGCCACTAAATTCCAAATGCAGAGAATTAAACGTAGGAAACTTTCTAACTTTGTCCAAAACATCACTAGCTCTTCAGGTAAGACACTTTTTAAATCAGAAGACATAGCAGAAAACTAAAGACTTTACTATGAATCCCTCTACATCCTCCCTCCCCCCCCCTTCCAGACCCTAGATATGATAAAGAGAATAACATCTCTTCCTTCCTTAAACCTCCCAGCTCTCACTCCTCCCCAGCAGGATAAACTTGCCGCTCCTTTCGCGCTGTCTGACCTAATGGAGGTGCTCAATTCCTCTTCCACTGAGAAATGCCCAGGACCCGACGGTCTCCCTCTATCTTATTACAAATCCTTTTCAGATACTCTGCTACCTCATTTTCTTCCAGTATGTAACGGAGCAGTACTCAGTTCCCCTGTCTCTGCAGATATGTCTAGAGCCACTATAACTATTATCCCCAAACCTGGTAAGGATCCATCTTCCTGTTCTAATTACCGTCCCATTTCCTTATTAAACACTGACCTTAAACTTCTGGCTAAAATGTTAGCTAATAGACTGCAGAAATTACTACCCTCCCTGATTCATCCAGACCAGGTAGG
This sequence comes from Bufo bufo, assembly GCF_905171765.1. Taxonomy (NCBI): domain Eukaryota; kingdom Metazoa; phylum Chordata; class Amphibia; order Anura; family Bufonidae; genus Bufo; species Bufo bufo. Next base: position 156,940,553 of record NC_053392.1, on the reverse strand, counting down.
ATTTGTCAAAGGAAGAGAAGGTAAAGATAACGTAATGAAAATTTTAAACGCCCTATACTTCTCATCCCATAAGGTGATCCCATTGGTCATGCTTGGCACAGACGCCGAGAAAGCCTTTGATAGAATTGATTGGTCATATATCAGGCTCACTCTTGCAAGGTCTGGTATCCCAGATCCATTCTCTAATGCAGTTGCGGCCATGTACCATTCTTCCTCGGCGTCTGTGTCAGTGAATGGCATCCTTTCTCCTTGCTTTCATATCAAAAACGATACTAGGCAAGGTTGCCCCCTTTCCCCCCTTATTTTCATACTGGTTATGGAGACATTATTGCAAGCCTTAAGGCAACAGAATGATATTATTGGTCTTTGTGTTGGGATCAGGAAATCAAACTGGCAGCTTTTGCTGATGACCTTCTAATCCTCACGACAAACCCCCAAAAATCCCTCCCAACTATCTTATCCATACTAGAACTATTCGGCTCCCTCTCCAACTTCAAAATTTACCCAGCCAAATCCCAACTTCTTCATAGGGGATTCTCCCCGTTGGCTATTAGATCACTCCAATCTCAATCTCCATTCAACTGGTCCACACAACAACTAACATATCTAGGTGTAAAACTTTCCCCCAATTTTGCGGACTTATATAAACTTAACTACCTCCCACTCCTACAATCTATGGTTGCTCAGCTGGACTCGTTGGACCTTCCGTACCTCTCCTGGTTTGGCAGAAAGAACATGGTATCTGCTCTAGTTCTTCCCAGACTGACATACCTTATGCAATCCCTCCCAATTAAAATCCCAAAACCCTTTTTTATTACTTTCAATAGAGCAATTTGCAAGTTCCTCTGGAAGGATCGACGCCCTAGAATCTCCTCCAACACCCTTACTAAACCTAAACGGCTGGGAGCAATTGTACTTCCTGACCCAGAAATGTATATGAGAGCTATACATCTAGCCAGAGTAGTAGACTGGATCAGATCCCCTCCCCATAAAGTTTGGGTTGGCATGGAAAAAGCTTTTCTCCCCTCCTCTCCTCGAGCTTTTCTGCTATCAGCTAAACCTCCCCCACCACTACAGAAAGTTCCAAATCCCATGATACAGAGCACACTATCAGTCTGGAACTGGTTCTCCTCATATAACAAATTATTAACAACTCCCTCACCCCTCCTCACCCTGAGAGACTTGATTGATCTAGCCCCGAATGCTCTGAAAGAGAGCTACCTCCTCCCAATCAAACTCTCAACTACACCCCTTCCTGATCTGTTAGATAATGAAGGTTGTATTAAACCCTTACAGACCCTCATTGAAAACTTGAGGAATCCTGCACCTCTTATCTTCCTACAAAGGTTCCTCAATTCTGAAATCACTTCGTTGCTTAAAGAATCCCCGCTATCGCCCCTGTCCTCTTGGTTTGACATGATATTGGGTGCAAAGCAACCCCCTAAAAGAACTATTTTGACTATATATAGTCACCTGAAATCACCCTTATCCCTTATTAAGCCAGCTATAATTGGTTCCTGGGAGAAAGATTTGGGACGCTTTCTATCTCCTACAGAGATTTCTACAGCACTTATAACCCCTCACAAGATATCTAGATACATATGCATTCAAGAAAATGGCTATAAAATTCTGATGAGATGGTATAAGACTCCCAAATCGATCTCTCTCTATTCCCTTAACTGCTCTGGCTTATGTTGGAGATGCAAGTCCTCTAAGGGTTCTTTTTTCCATATTTGGTGGAAATGCCAAACCATTAATGACTGGTGGCGCATTATAATTAAAAAATGCAACCTTATATGCCAATCCACTCTTTCCTGCTCTCCTGACCTAACCCTCCTAAATCTAGGCCTCAAGGGTTTAAGCAAATGACGAAGATCCTTATTCCTCATGATATTAGCTGCTGCCAGACTTCTAGTAGCGTTTTATTGGCTCTCCCCTGAGGTTCCTGATGTGGCTAAATGGACCCAGAGAGTATACCAGATTTATAGGCTAGAAGAGCTCTCTCATTGGGAACTCCGCTCCCGGTCTACCTTTCTAGCTATCTGGTCTCCCTGGAAACAATATAGAGGTTTTCACTGACCCTTTGACACTACAACTACGTTTACATATCATCCTGTTTATGTTCGATCAATCTCCCCTCTTGGTCGTACCTGTGACTTCATGGCTTATACTGCATTATTAATGCCTCTTTTGTTATTTCTTTTTGTTCATTTTATATTTTTTCTTCATTGTGAAAAATTTCAATGTGACACCATTACTACATTTATGTGTTCTTCATCGAGCTTAACTTAATTAAGGAGTCTTCTATGTGACTTAAGTTTTAATGTAATCAATCTGATACTGTCATATCATTGCTCTGTATACACTTAACAGCTGTATCTTATTGTTTACTATCATATGTCTTATGACTTTAAAAAACAATAAAAATTGTTAATAACAAAACAGCTGGGGGAAAAAAAAAAAAAAGCAGCAATAGTGCCAGTAATAGTGTCTGTGTAACTAGCTGGGTGGGAGGAGCTATAAACTAGCTAGGTGTTGTTAGGGGCGGTGCTAAAGATGTGGTAGAGAAAGGAGAAGTGTATCATGGGTTTGGTTGGACACAGCAACAGGAAGTGCTACGTACATGATGGAAACAAACTAGAGGGATTGTTTTACATAGTGAAAATGTGTCCAAATTGAAAAAAAAAAAACATGGGGTAAGCAACTACATGAGCGTATCAATTAAAGACACATAGTAATTCTGGCAAACCCCTTTAAGACAGACACAGAAAGAAGAGGAACTTCAACCATAATAATCTTCAGGCTTGTTATCCTGGAAAACTCCATGTAAAAATGTCTACACTAAGACTGGTTCTTATTCATTTCAATAGGTATCTGCACCCTCCTCACTCTCTGCTATGTGCACCCCCAAACACACCACCACCACCACCATAGCCCCTCCACTCGAGTCAGAGGAATTATTTTCCCATCCATTCTCAGACCTTACCGCTGCGCAGTCATTCTTGGCATCGGATGAGGAAGAGGAGGTAGCAACGGCCGCCACCCAGCGGTCTGACAACAGTACCCAGATCAGCCCAAGGAGGGTGGTCCCCGCTGTTGCTGCCTACTCCGAGATCTCTAATGTCAGTGGTGGTGAAGGTGACAATGATAACGTGTCGATGGATGTCACGTGGGTGCCCACAAGAGAGGAAGAGTAGGGGAGTTCAGAGGGATAGATGGAGCAGCAGATAGGGAGTAGAATGAGGAGAAGCAGGCAGAACTCGCAGTGCACAGGAGGCAAAAAGCAGACTGCAAATGTATCTGGAGCGAGCCATCCTCCATGCACGGTCACATTGTGCGATCTCAGGACGCCGGCACATGGCTCCGCAGTGTGGGATTTTTTTAACGTGTCAGCTGCTGATAATAGTGTTGCCATCTGCAGCCTGTGCTGTCAACACAACACTCACCTAGGGACGACTGCCTTAAGAAGGCACTGGCCTCCCATCACCGAGCCCAGTGGGAGCAACGCTGTCAGGACCCACAAAGCCACACTCATGGTGCTTCACGTCCTGCCTCTTCTCCTTCTTCAATCTCCTCCCTTTTGTCCTCCACTCCACCTTCCACCGTGCCATCGTCGCGTTCATCTGGCACTAGGCAGGCTACCATGGCCCAAATGTTTGAGCGTAAAAAAATGATGACGCCGGTTAATCCTCTTGCCCAACGGTTGACCGCTGGCTTGACGGAACTGCTAGCCTGCCAACTACTTCCTCTGGCTTTGCTCATCTCTCCAGGATTCAAAGGATAGTCTGATAGCGGACATCCATGGTCAACATATATCTCCAATGCATCTGCATGTTATTCAGATGAGATGCATTTTCAGTTTGTAGGGCTAAAATGAGTATGATGAATAACGAAAGAAATTGCAATTTTAAGAAGAAAGTGAGCAGCACTAAATTATTAAACCTATCCATGATGACTGCTTTGCTAACCCTTGCTGTTTAATTATACATGAAAAAACACCACTGGGCAATCATTTGAAGACCTTAATTGGTATTTATGAACTAACACTGTCATTATCTTTTTATCTTATCTGTTTGTGACATAAAAATAGAGTGTATAGAAATTTTTGAGAAGATGCAATTTTTCTTCAATGTGTGATGTGTCAATTAAGCATTGCTACCTTTACATTAAGTGTGATTAATAGAATTGAATGAAACCAGAAGTCTAACTGTAAATTCTCTCCATTAATCATTGCACTAATAGGCAAACTGCAATGCATTAATGTGGTGCATTAGCCTAGAACATTATTAGGCACTCAGCTCATTCCTTAGATGAAGAAATAATTTCCTCCTCTAGATAGTATTGAACAGGGCTGATTATTGGGTAGGTATTATTTCCCTCATCGTTGTATCATTCCAGATAACACTTGTAAACAAATTATTGAGAATAATGCATTTGATGTCAGCAACAATCACTTAATTGAGTATAATATTTTTTTTATCAAATAAATAATGCATTGTGTGGCAATCAGATTTGTTAAAGTGCATTAGCTTGTGAAATACATAATGATATTCCATGCCACACAGTGAAAAGATATTTAGCTTTTTATCTATTGCAATAAAACAAGAATCTGCAGAAACTAGCACTATGTTCACAAACTTTTAATTGTGTAATAATTGGCTTCATAAAAATGAATAGCAAAACTTTTAGTACGAGCAGGTGGCATGCAATTTAGTTGAGATTGATCGCTTCTCAATAAACTTTTGTTAATTGTTATAGACAGTATAACAAACCAAAAATACTGGTCCAGATTTACTAATCTTATAGATGGCGTAAACGTAGACAGGCTCTCCAGATCTGCACCAGATTTATCACAGGGGCCCAGAGGCTAACACTTTTGTCTACCTCTGTATCAACTGTTGGTTGACTGACTTTAAGATTTTTTTTTACACTAGAATTGTGGTACAATATAGGTGCAAAATTCTATATTTAAGGCTACGTGCTTTAAGCAAAGCCATGCTCCCATTTCAAGCAAATCAGAAAAAAAGTGTAGAAACACTAATCGTACCAAACTGTGCAAAAAATTGCCCAATTTGCACCAATTTTAGACAGATTCCATGTGAAAATTAGTAAATCTGGGCCATTGCAGTAAAGACTAGCATGGATGAGGAGCAGGTACAAATGAGTACAAATAAGTCCTGTCACTCTTATTGTAGGGCGCACAAGGGCATACCCCCATCAATTACTGGGTGGGGTTGCAAATGCTGTTGATCAGCATGAGAAATTGAGGATTTGCAGCTGTTACATTCAACTATTTATAAAAATATTTATATATGCGTGTGTATACAAGCAGAGCCCTTGTAGCACTCAGTGGATGTTCTGCTGGAGTAGGGTTCCCACCCCTTTAACAATAGATACAAAGACTCCAACTAAGTCGTATTTTGATGCAACTTGTTTATTTTGCGTGGCGAAGTGACGTTTCGGCAACTCTGTGCCTTCATCAGACTAGTGCCGCTAGTGGGAGAAGATGTCACATGGCGCCTCTATCTCCCAGCGGTACTACCGCATGTTACATCCTTTACTGCATCCACACCAACGTGACTTCTTCTCCCACTAGCGGCACTAGTCTGATGAAGGCACAGAGTTGCCGAAACGTTACTTTGCCGCAGCAACCACCTATATGTGTGTGTATTTATTTATTTTTTATTCTAGTGTCAGGTTTTTCCACAGAGGTAGCATTTGCTTGCCTAATACCTTCATTAGCATTCAAACCCATGTATATACCAATCCACCCCTGTCTCTTTGATACTTGCCAGAACAAGACTAGTAAGCAGTAGACCCACTGTTCAGTATATATCCCTCTTCTGCCAAGTACGTAGAGCTCATCCATAATGCATAGCCAGTCCCTAGCCTCTATGGCTTGTTGGAGCCAAAAGGAAGAATATAGAGGAGGAAACACACCTCAAATATGTTAGCAGGTTGCAATAATATACAAAGCATCTGATATGTTGACAATGAGGCAATTTCTTTTAGACTTTATAACTACTATAGCAGAAATTAAGAACATTTCAATAAACCCTGTATCAAATATACTCTCAATATAGTTATTTTTTTAGCAGCTGTTGAAACAGCTGTAGACCCCAGCAGATAAAATCCCTAACGTAACAGGAAATTGGAAGTTGGGAACTCAAAAAATTTGAGGATGACTTAATCTGCTAAGTAATAAAATGAGTTATATTTACTTTTATTCCAAGCATAAGCTAACATGCCATCTGATCCAGTTCTTTCCCTAGACTATAATAAAACAAACATGAGAGACCATAGTAAATAAAAAGAGTTTTAATTAATGTGCATTGAATAAACTGCATTTTGTACTTGACATATGGCTCTGTACATGCATTTTAATTAAGAACTGTGCAAAGCTTGCTGAATAATTATGCAGTTGTTGCTGTGTAACATCAATACATGTTTTGTTTATTTCAGAACCCTCTGGGACATACTTCAGCTCGAATTGTGTGTGGAGCATTAAGGAATAGACAGTCCTTTTTTAATGAAGATTATTATGTATAGCATAACTCTTGTCTCCTGCCATACATTCAAGATGAAAAATAAGAACAAGTCAACAAGAAGACAGCTAAAAAGAGTATAACTACTGTTTCAAGGCTTATATTACTGGAAAAAAAAAATGTCAAAGGTGTGTTCCAGCTAACCGAAAACAGTTGACAGGGAGATTTTAAAACATAAAAATCTCACTGTCAACTGTTCATCAATTTCAGATCCATGGAGGTTCGACACCCGGCACCCTGCCGATTAGCTGTATGAAGAGAAGGCTTGTGCCGTATGCGCGTGCCGTCTCCTGTTTCTCTACCTGCTTGCCACTGCTATGTCAACAGCAAGCAGGAAGAGAGACAGAAGACAGCACTAGCGCATTGCGCGTGCCTTGTCTTAATATAGTAGATCGGCGGGGGTGCCGGGTGTCGGATCCAATCTGATATTGATGACCTATACTGAGGTCATGGTCAAAAGCCTGGAAAACCCCTTTAACCACCTCAGCCCCCAGTGCTTAAACACCCTGAAAGACCAGGCCACTTTTTACACTTCTGACCTACACTACTTTCACCATTTATTGCTCGGTCATGCAACTTACCACCCAAATGAATTTTGCCTCCTTTTCTTCTCACTAATAGAGCTTTCATTTGGTGGTATTTCATTGCTGCTGACATTTTTACTTTTTTTGTTATTAATCGAAATTTAACGATTTTTTTTTGCAAAAAAATGACATTTTTCACTTTCAGTTGTAAAATTTTGCAAAAAAAACAAGATCCATATATAAATTTTGCTCTAAATTTATTGTCCTACATGTCTTTGATAAAAAAAAAATGGCCAGACAGTACAAACACCCCACAAATGACCCCATTTCGGAAAGTACACACCCTAAGGTATTCACTGATGGGCATAGTGAGTTCATAGAACTTTTTATTTTTTGTCACAAGTTAGCGGAAAATGATGATTTTTTTATTTATTTATTTTTTTATTACAAAGTCTCATATTCCACTAACTTGTGACAAAAAATAAAAAGTTCTTTGAACTCACTATGCCCATCAGCGAATACCTTGGGGTCTCTTCTTTCCAAAATGGGGTCACTTGTGGGGTAGTTATACTGCCCTGGCATTCTAGGGGCCCAAATGTGTGGTAAGGAGTTTGAAATCAAATTCTGTAAAAAATGACGAGTGAAATCCGAAAGGTGCTCTTTGGAATATGGGCCCCTTTGCCCACCTAGGCTGCAAAAAAGTGTCACACATCTGGTATCTCCGTATTCAGTAGAAGTTGGGGAATGTGTTTTGGGGTGTCTTTTTACATATACCCATGCTGGGTGAGAGAAATATCTTGGTCAAATGCCAACTTTGTATAAAAAAATGGGAAAAGTTGTCTTTTGCCAAGATATTTCTCTCACCCAGCATGGGTATATGTAAAATGACACCCCAAAATATCTTGGCAAAAGACAACTTTTCCCATTTTTTTATACAAAGTTGGCATTTGACCAAGATATTTATCTCACCCAGCATGGGTATATGTAAAATGACACCCCAAAACACATTCACCAACTTCTACTGAATACGGAGATACCACATGTGTGACACTTTTTTGCAGCCTAGGTGGGCAAAGGGGCCCAAATTCCTTTTAGGAGGGCATTTTTAGACATTTGGATACCAGACTTCTTCTCACGCTTTGGGGCCCCTAAAATGCCAGGGCAGTATAAATACCCCACATGTGACCCCATTTTGGAAAGAAGACACCCCAAGGTATTCAATGAGGGGCATGGCGAGTTCATAGAAAAAAAAAATTTTTGGCACAAGTTAGCTGAAATTGATTTTTTTATTTTTTTTTCTCACAAAGTCTCCCTTTCCGCTAACTTGGGACAAAAATTTCAATCTTTCATGGACTCAATATGCCCCTCAGCGAATACCTTGGGGTGTCTTCTTTCCAAAATGGTGTTATTTGTGGGGTGTTTGTACTGCCCTGGCATTTGAGGGTCTCCGCAATCATTACATGTATGCCCAGCATTAGGAGTTTCTGCTATTCTCCTTATATTGAGCATACAGGTAATGAGATTTTTTTTTTCCGTTCAGCCGCTGGGCTGAAAGAAAAAAATGAACGGCACAGATTTCTTCATTCGCATCAATCAATGTGGATGAAAAAATCTCTGCCAAAAAAAGAAAAAGGAGGGGAAAGGCGTCTGCCAGGACATAGGAGCTCCGCCCAACATCCATGCCCACTTAGCTCGTATGCCCTGGCAAACCCGATTTCTCCATTCACATCAATCGATGTGGATGAATAAATCATTGCCGGGATTTTTTTTTTTATATATACAAAGTGTTTGCCAAAGTATATGAACACCGCCACCTCCTCAGCTCATATGCCTCGGCAAACGTATCTTTTACTGCAGAGGAGAAATCTCGTCTTGCAGCGCCGCATACACCGACTTGCGTGTAATCTGACAGCAGCGCAATGCTTCTGTCCGAATGCACATCAGTGCTGCAGCTAGTCGATCGGTTGGTCCACCTGAAAGGTAAAAAAAAAAAAAAAAAAAAGAAAAAACCAGGCCGCAAAGCAATAACTTTATTAACTTTAGAACAGAACATATTAACTTTTTTTAACTTTTTTAACTTTTTTACTTACCGGTAATTTTTTTTTTGTTTAGTTTTTTTTACCTTTATAGAACAAACCTCTCCTTCCCCATGGGACAATGTGCAAAGCGCAAATCGCCCAAAGATGTGGCGAAGTACGTTATGCACTTTATCCCAGGTGAAAGGAGAGGTTTGCAGCAGCTGTGAGTAAAAGGGCCCTAATAGCCCTGTGTGCCTGTCCTGTGAGATGCAATCCCTATGCTAGGTGTACCTGTGTGTGGTACTTCCGGAAACACTCACCTAAGCATAGGGCAGGGTGGTCAGGGCAGTCAGGACAGAAATAGCGGGTGTCACGCCTTATTCCACTCCTGCTACAGACAAGACATTTTTTTCGGGGTGGCGGTTGGGTTGAGGTACCAGCAACGACACTGGGGAAATGTCGCTCGTGTAGACGGCTAACTACACTGGTGGATGGGGCCACGGAACCTCCTGGGTAAAGGAGGTTCGCGATGATCTCTTCCTGGAATTTGAGGAAGGATCCTGTTCTCCCAGCCTTACTGTAGAGAACAAAACTATTGTACAGCGCCAATTGAATTAAATATACAGACACCTTCTTATACCAGCGTCTGGTTCTGCGGGAAACTAAATAGGGAGCCAACATCTGGTCATTGAAGTCCACCCCTCCCATGAGCGCATTATAGTCGTGGACTGAGAGGGGCTTTTCAATGCCACGGGTTGCCCTTTCAATTTGGATTGTCGTGTCTGCGTGAATGGAGGAGAGCATGTAAACGTCACGCTTGTCTCTCCATTTCACCGCGAGCAGTTCTTCGTTACACAAGGCAGCCCTCTCCCCCCTTGCAAGATGGGTGGTTACAAGCCGTTGGGGGAAGCCCACGCGACTAGTTCGCGCGGTGCCACAGGCGCAAATCCGTTCTAGAAACAAATGCCTAAAGAGGGCCACACTTGTGTAAAAATTGTCCACATAAAGATGGTACCCCTTGCCGAATAAGGGTGACACCAAGTCCCAGACTGTCTTCCCACTGCTCCCCAGGTAGTCAGGGCAACCGACCGGCTCCAGGGTCTGATCTTTTCCCTCATAGATCCGAAATTTGTGGGTATAGCCTGTGGCCCTTTCACAGAGCTTATACAATTTGACCCCATACCGGGCACGCTTGCTTGGGATGTATTGTTTGAAGCCAAGGCGCCCGGTAAAATGTATTAGGGACTCGTCTACGCAGATGTTTTGCTCAGGGGTATACAAATCTGCAAATTTCTGGTTGAAATGGTCTATGAGGGGCCGAATTTTGTGGAGCCGGTCAAAAGCTGGGTGGCCTCTGGGACGGGAGGTGGTGTTGTCGCTAAAATGCAGAAAACGCAGGATGGTCTCAAATCGTGTCCTGGACATAGCAGCAGAGAACATGGGCATGTGATGAATTGGGTTCGTGGACCAATATGACCGCAATTCATGCTTTTTTGTCAGGCCCATGTTGAGGAGAAGGCCCAGAAAAATTTTAAGTTCGGAAACTTGGACTGGTTTCCACCGGAAAGGCTGGGCATAATAGCTTTCCGGGTTTGCGGTTATAAATTGTGTGGCATGTTGGTTGGTCTCTGCCACGACTAAGTCCAAGAGCTCCGCAGTCAAGAACAGCTCAAAAAATCCCAGGGCCGAAGCGATTTGAGCCGTCTCAACCCGAACTCCAGACTGGGCGGTGAAAGGGGGAACTACAGGTGCGGCTGAAGTTGGTGACTGCCAATCAGGGTTTGCCAGCACCTCAGGGACTCTAGGGGGTCTACGGGCCTGTCTGCGCGGTGGCTGCGACGGGGTAACTACTGCATGTGCCACCGTACCAGCTTCAACTGCCCTTCTGGTGCTCGCTACTTCACCAGGTTGTACGGCAGTGCTGGTACTAGGTCCAGGAAGGGCTGCGCTGCTGGTGTATGCCTCACCACGTGATCCGGCAGCGACAGCCCCACTCTGCTGCTCTTGAAGCGGATCCTGCGTAACCTGTGGTCTAGCGACACGGGGCCGGGTACGCCTGGTGCTGCCAGGGACCTCAACCTCCTCGTCCGAACTTTGGGTCAGAGAGCCACTGCTTTCTACAGGTTCATATTCTGACCCGCTAGATTCGTCAGATGAGGGTTCCCACTCCTCATCCGACTGGGTCAGAATCCTGTAGGCCTCTTCAGAAGAATACCCCCTGTTTGACATTTTGGACTACTAAATTTAGGGGTATTCCCTGAGACTACCCAAGAAAAAAAGCAAACCTGTCTTACAAAGGGGAGGCTAGCGAAGTACCGGAGGCCGCTGCGGTTGATAAAAAATATCAAAACAGATTTTTTTATCGCCGCAGTGCGTGTAAAGTGAATGTGCAGTGATCAAAAAATAATAATTTTTTGTCACTGCGGTGGGGCGGGCGTGGGTGAACGCACGTGTGGGCGACCGATCAGGCCTGATCGGGCAAACACTGCGTTTTGGGTGGAGGGCAAACTAAAGTGACACTAATACTATTATAGATCTGACCGTGATCAGTTTTGATCACTTACAGATACTATAAAAGTACAAATGCTGATTAGCGATACGCTAATCAGCGAATAAAAGTGACTGCGGTGCGGTGGGGTGGGCGCTAACTGACGCTAACTACCTAACCAAGGGGCCTAAACTATCCCTAAAACCTAACAGCCAATACCAGTGAAAAAAAAAAGGTGACAGTTTACACTGATCACTTTTTTTCCTTTCACTAGTGATTGACAGGGGCGATCAAAGGGGTGATCAAAGGGTTAATTGGGGTGCAGGGGGGTGATCTGGGGCTAAGGTGTGCTGTTTGGTGTACTCACTGTGAAGTCTGCTCCTCTGCTGGATCCAACCGACGAAAAGGACCAGCAGAGGAGCAGAGAAGCCATATAACAGATCATATTTACTAATATGATCTGTTATCTGGTTTGTGATTCGATTTTTTAAAAATCAGCAACCTGCCAGCGACGATCATTGGCTGGCAGGTTGCTGATGCAACTCTCCTCGAACTTTTGCCGGCCCGCGATGCGCATGCGCGGGCCGGCTGTGACCGAAATCTCGCGTCTCGCGAGAAGACGCGCCGGCGCGTCCACTCGGAATGAAACAACCACCTCCAGGACGCGTCTGTGCGTACAGCGGTCCGGAGGTGGTTAAATACAAAAAAGGAAACAAAATAAACTAAACCTTGAAGTGACGGAAATGTTCTTTTGTGAAAGACTAAATGCTCTATGGGAGAGATTAAAGACAATAGAATAAAATATATTTTTAGATTTCAGTGACATATTATATTTGAGAAGATGAAACAAAAAATGCTACAGTAAGTAAAAATGTGATAGAAAAAGGTCAACAAGAAAAAAGAAAATAGAAAAAGTCTTTTTCTCCCAATATTTTATCTTTATCTCCAAGATAGAATAGGATAAATTCATTAAAGTGATACTCCAGACAAAACTTACAAAAAAGATATGCCCAGTGAAGTGCCTGAGGGTATTCAGTGCATGACAGAGATTCAAAGAACATCAATGAGACAATCACTACATTTTGTACAAATTTCCCAGCCGCTGTACTAGACACAGCATAGTAAGTATTGCCTGTATTGTTCCTTTATAGGGAAATAACCAATCAAAACATTTTTTCTAACCTGCTTTTATTTTCTTATGCTCGATTTTTATTCTATTTTTTACATGTTTATGGTGGCAGCCATCTTGCCTAACCTGCTCCTTTTACCTGAGAACTGCATTTTCAAGATTTGTTTTACAACAGTCACATTGACATAAAAAGTCTGTCAGAAAATGACCTTTTGTTCTCTATGGAGTCATATGCTGTGTAGTGTAGAGGTTCAGAGACCAGGAGGGGTGTCGGTGAAAACCATACAGCAAATGAATTCCATATGTGTTCAGTAAATTTTTTCATGAAACAGTGCTAGGTAATTAATCCATAAATGCCCTAATTGATAGGGTGGACCAAAATGGGACGGGTGGACCAAAATGGGACCCATACTTTTTTATTTGCACACACAATTGGGCAAAATGGACACACGAAATACAAAAAGATGCACCACAGATAAAGTCATAGGTAAAAAAAACTGACTTTGACTTGTACAGCAGTGCGTGGAGACCAGCAACTTCAGACTACGGAGTCATACAGCCTATATGGATTTCTGTACATGCTCCAGATACAGGGGATCAGCCCTAAATACTGATTAAGTCTTGCTCTGGTACAGCTTCTGTGTGCTGTGTTGTTAATATGCTGTGTGTGGAGAAATGAACAAATAGATTCTAAATGAATTGAATTAATCAAGAATTTCACAAAAATTGCAGCGCCAGTGTAGGGATTGTGAATAAGATATACTTAGGTACAATGAATTACTACAATAAAATGAAATAAAATGAGTCACTAGATTTCAACGGTACTTGCGCTGCTGGTCTCCCGAAATGAAGTGGGTTCTTCACAAATGCAAAGTGTTAATATAGTGGGACCGCGCTGCTCCTTGTTCACACAAGGCGTTTTTCCAGGAATGCAGATAATCACTTTCTCTGGCTCAAGACAGACACCCTTCAGTTGGATAGTGGTGTGCTTCAACCCAGATTGAAGCTCAGCAAATCTATGCTGGATCGTTAAAGGCTTTTCTGCAAGATGTCATAAATCACACAATAGTGAGAGTACCTCCGGCACAGTTAAAACTTTCTGTTTTATTATACTCACAGAAGTAAAAAGGTTATTCAGCATATCAATATGATAGTATTCTTTCCGCACAGCCCGACCCGGGTTTCACATAAAGCTTCGTCAGGGGCGAGTATCTTTTAACTGTGCCGGAGGTACTCTCAATATTGTGTGATTTATGACATCTTGCAGAAAAGCCTTTAACGATCCAGCATAGATTTGCTGAGCTTCAATCTGGGTTGAAGCACACCACTATCCAACTGAAGGGTGTCTGTCTTGAGCCAGAGAAAGTGATTACCTGCATTCCTGGAAAAACGCCTTGTGTGAACAAGGAGCAGCGCGGTCCCACTATATTAACACATTGAATTACTAGGTAGAAAGTCAGGTTTTATTATCAGGGATAGCATAGGGGAAGTGAGTGTACTGTGTGTCGTGTCTTACAGTCAGGGCTGGAGCTGGTTATAACTTTATGTGTTGCACAAAGATCATTGCATAAACCAGCATTTTATGTCCAAAAACCTGATTCAAAGCTCTATAAGTGTTTTAACAGCATATTTCCAGCATCACCAGCAGCATATGCGGTGACCCCATGGTTCACTACTAATGGGTTAATGTTATGGTTAATGTTTTTATGTTAAAAGTTAATGTTTTAATATAGTATGGTTCACTTTTAAAGTGGGGGTGTTTACTGAGATACTAGCTATGCACTTTCAGTGGTACAATTGGCAAATGTGACTTTCCTATGCCTTATGTATTCCAAAAGGCAAATAATTAACTTTCAGTCCTTAGTCTTAGTTGCTGAGCAGTTGGCTGGCACCACTTTTTCCTGCCTAGACAGTTCTTGACAAGTCAGCCAAGAGTAAGGACGTGTGCTGTTACTGATGTGTAAACAAGACAAGCTGAAGAGGGAGGAAAGAAAACTTCTGCAAGGATACACCATCCCTGTGAGTGAAAAGTTGCCAGAAAAGGTGCAAATTCTGGCAGAGAACAGTCTGCCAGAATTCTCTGGATCTGTGCACAGAATGCCCGCCCCAAAATTTAACGCATTCTGCAGTTTGTGTCTGGCCAATTCCCGGCATTGTGTGCCGGATCGTAGTGCCGCAGGTGTGAAAGTAGCCTAAGAACCAACTTCTGAGGGAAAGAAGCATTACATTTTTATAGGAAAGTGCTTGAGCATAGTCAGTAAAGGTAATGCGCATATATGGCTGTAGATGTTACTGCACGTGGCCTAGATTATAAGTACAGATGAGCAAATTTCTCAAAAATTCGATTCAATTGGTTCGTCGAATTTTCCAAAAAGATTTGATTCGATCCGAATTTATTTGTTACAAATCACGTTAAAAAATAGCTATATCCTGGCTGCTGAGAGCCTGTATAGTAGTGTATAACACTCTGCATTGCAGAAACATGCATAGGGAGCCCGCTGTGCTAGTGAAACAGTACTGTGAGTCAGTATGACACGCAGATGATTGGCTTTACTATTAGAATCACATCACACTTCAGTTATTTGGCCAAAACTGACCAAATGACTCAAGTGTGAACTCAGCCTTACAGGTCAGTGTTAGCGTCAAGAAGATGCGCACTCCTTTTACACAGTTGTCAGCTGATTCCACATAGATTTCCACAGAACCTGTTCTGTTACACGCTGAAACAAGTAGTGCCACCATGACCAAGTGGTGACGTGGCAACAGCATGAGGAGTCCCCTGACGAAGCTTAAGGCGAAGCCCGGGTCGGGCGTATAAAAGGCTGCTGTGTTTTATTTCTGAACTGCTTATACTTATATGGAATTTGTGAGTATAATAAATACTTGTTTTATATATATTGGAGACGGTGCTTCACTATTAGAGCAAACTCCTTATAGGATTACCATCGGGAAGGAGGACCTTAAACTGATCGCTTCTATTGCGCTTGTCTGAATACTACCATGCGCCTGTGAGTATAATATCAGGTGTGCATACAACTGACAGTTGTATGCAACTGACAGTAGCAGTACTATCAGTGTGATTTTTGGCATCCCATAGGAATCATTGGAGGAGGAAGATTCCTGTGGAGACTAATAATTTACCCATACAGTAGGTGTAGAAGTGGATACTCTAACTTGGAGTGGTTGCCTTGAAAATTGCGCAATCTGTTAAAACGCATTTAACTTAGTGTGAATTGTACCCACATCACCTTTGGACCCACTGCGGCTATTTATCCAGGCAACGTATCAGAAGATTTTATTTTTGTTTTTATAAAGCATGAGGCGTCAACACAGTGGCTCAGTAACAGAGTTGTGAGTTTGGGAATCGCATGAGAAATCGCATGAGGAATTGCATGAGTCGTCAACACAGTGGTCCAGTCACAGAGTGGGCCATGATGATTGTCCTCTGGCACCTTGATGAAAAATTCCCACACCGCCTAGTATGGAAACACAGTGCCCCAGTCACAGAGTAATGAGGGTGGGAATCGCATGAGAAATCGCATGAGTCATCAGCATAGTGGCCCAGTCACAGAGTGATGAAGTGGCAGCAACATGAGGAGACCACAAAGTGGCCCAGTGGCAGAGTGTTGAGGTAACAGCAGCATGAGGAGACCACTGTGTGACCCAGTAACAGAGTGGTGAGGTGGCAGCAGCATTTGGAGACCACTGAGTGGTGAGGTGACAGCAGCATGAGGAGACCACAGAGAGGTGAGGTGGCAGCAGCATGAGGAGACCACAGAGTGGTGAGGTTGAAGCAGCATGAGGAGACCACAGAGTGGCCCAATGACAGAGTGGTGAGGTGGCAGCAGCATGAGGAGACCACATAGTGGCCCAATGACAGAGTGTTGAGGTGGCAGCAGCATAAGGAGACCACATAGTGGCCCAGTGAAAGAGTGGTGAGGTGTAAGCAGCATGAGGAGACCACAGAGTGGCCCAGAGACAGAGTGGGGAGGTGGGGGGCAAAAGCCTAGCCAGTACCAGCACAAGATGTTGGGTGGCAGTATGATCACCTGGCAGCAGGTGTGTGGCATCAGGAGGGTGGCAACATCAGAATAGTAGCTGAAGCAGGTAGCCAGAAGAAACAGGTCTCTTTTGACAAAGTTTGGGTGTGGCACCATGGATGATCTAGTCTGATGCATCAGGCATTGGTGTGTGGAAATTGTAACGGACCGTTCAGCACACAGCTCCGTTCAGACGATATCCTCCTTTCCAATGCACAGGCAGTTACTGCAAGCACCAGTCTGCCGAACTGCAAACTACGCGAATCCTTCAACTCCGGAACAGGAAACACACGAACGCTGGAAACAGCTGAACAGGAAAAGCATACAATCCAATTCCCCCAATAACGAGACGGCACTTCGTTTTGAGGTCAAGCAGAACTGACTGTACTGGCACATACAGCCTCTTTTATTCACAATCCACAAACATAGTACTGCCCACAGGGTTTTGAAATACAACCAATCAATCCGTACAATACACACAGACACTCCCACACAAAATCCTCCCCTCTGCCTGTGATATGATTACTGAACACAATGGCTAATATAATTATCACAGGCAGAGAAATACAGTTTTATAAAACATATCACAGGAACCCCAAAACATGCAATAACCCCATAGCAATATATCCTCGGAACCGGGGGATCTGGGTGAACCACATATCCAAAATTCACCCAGATCCATTCAGTAGTTTGGAAGATACAGTTTAATGCACATTCCGCAGAACATATACAGGCTATATAAAAAATAATTACTGTATAATATGTCCCCTGTTGTATAGTTTAAAACTACTGCCCGATGTCTTTGTGCACCAAATACCGGCGAGATGGCACCGTGTAGAAAAGTCCAAACAGTGTCTGTGAGTTAAAATGGCCGCCATCCATTGTTCTCACCATGTGCTTCATCCATTGTTCTCACCATTTGCCTCTGATACATGAAATCGTGGCCATCCAGTAACTCCACAGTATGTCCCCAGATGATTTTTAAAGGGCCGTAATCCAGAGGCAGGAGGCGGGCAAACAGCCCCCTCCAAAACACCGTGGCGAAGTGGCTTTCGCCACAGAAATCCTGGCTGATTCACGCCTGAGTCATCTTCACAAAGCTCAGTTTCTGCTTGGGGAACTATGGCCCCGCCACACTAAACACCCACTCTGATGCTACACTACTGGCCAGGAAGGAAAGCTTGTCCATGGCAAACTTGGCCAGTTGAGGCCCCAAATCAAGTTTGGCTGCCCAGTAGTCCAGGATATCTTTGATGTGGGGTGGCAGGGTGCAGTCCAAGTATGCCACCATCGGCTCCATGTCTAGCTGCTGCTGCACGACCAACATGAGAACGTGGAGGCGGCAGCAGAGTCACCTGGCCAAGTTGCTAGTGTGGCTGGCCAGGAACCACATTTACCCAGTGGGCCGTAAAGGACATATATTGTCCTTGACCGTGGTTACAGCTCCACACGTCGTTGCTGCCGTGCACTTTAGCAGACACCGACAGGCTCAAGGACTCGCCCACTTTCTGTTCAACATAGGTGTGCAGGGCTGGTACTGCCTTTTTCACAAAGAAATGACACCTTGGGACTCTCCACCTCGGCTTAGCAGAAGCCATCAGTTCTCTGAAAGGTGCAAAGTCCACGACTTCGAAAGGGAAGGACTGCAGTACCAGCAACTTGGCCAGGAGCACGTTCAGCTTCTGCACCGTTGGATAAGTGCACGCATACTGTTGAAATGAGTGACGAGTTGTAGGAGGACGAAGAGCAGGAGCATCAGGACCAGTAGATGATAGGAAATAAAGACAGCTCGCTTCAGCTCAGGTGATAGAGCCTTGACTGCAGGAAAAGGGGTGCGGGCAACTGGGTGATGCAGCAGTTACTGAGGCAGGCTGGACCACTAAATCGGAGCCATGGTTCTCCCAGGCCACTTTATGGTGACACTGCATGTGTTGTCGCAGGGCCATGGCCACACTTCACCTTCTGCCCACAGATTCGGCAAATGGCCTTTTTCACCTCCTCGGGTGGCTTGATGAAAGTATGGCATTTTCCCCACAACACTCCACACTGACTGCTTCCTACCGCTGCCTCCGTGAACCCCTGCACCATTACTTTCTGGGCAGGTAGGTTCCTGCGAAGCGGGCAGTCTACCCCAGGCATGTTTGGCTCCCGACCTCAGACTACTGCCACCCTGCTGACTCATGACTACGCTACCACCTTGCTGGCTCAGCCGCTGCCTCACACGCTAGCTGTTACCCTCTTCTCCTGATGATGATGAAGCCCCTTCTTCTCCTGGCACCCAAGTGCGATTGGCTACATCATCACCCACCACTGTCTGCACATCACTGATGTCCCCCTCAACGGTCTCATGGCCAGGAGCCTGACCGCTCGCAACCCCAGCTCCCATGCGACTCTTATCATCACTACTTGACCGCCTACCAGAGGAAGCGGCGGATCTCTCCTCCAGATCTTGGCGGGGCAGTAGCTGCTGACTGTTCTCTAGAAGCTCGTCCTTGCTGAAAAGTGGAGCTGAGCCTACAGCATTTAACACTTCTCGAGCTGAAAGAACTGAAAATTACAGAGAAAGGTTCAGGACAGGTGGGGGCAAAGGCCATGCCAACTAAGAGTGATGTCAGAGGAACACACCGTCTCTTGGCTGGGGGTGTCTGATGTCACTTGCGACGAAGTAGAAGACCGAGTCAACCATTGAAGCACCGCTGGGTTGCTGGTCAAGACACAACCGCTAGATGACTCCTGCTGCTACCTCCCCTTTATCTGCTGCTACTTCGGCCTGCGGAAGAAACATGTTGCACACTGCCCCTTCCCTTTAAATGGCCTGTCACTTGTCTATCTGACATACTGTAAAATAAAAGAAATAAATTAAATTAAAATTAAACACCTCAAAAATGGCTGTATCACAAGGTAATTTCACCGCAGAATGACTAATAAGTAGTGTTGAGCGAACCCGTACTGTAAAGTTCGGTTTCGTACCGAACTTTAGGATTTTTGGACCCCGGACCCGAACATTTCCGTAAAAGTTCGGGTTCGGTGTTCGCCGCTTTCTACTTGCCCCAAGAGGCTATCACAGCCATGCCTACTAATGGCATGGCTGTGATTGGCCAGAGCAGCATGTGACCCAGGCTCTATATAAGCTTGAGTCACGTAGCTCTGCACGTCACTCTGCTGTTACAAGTGCAGGGAGAGGATGCTGCTGGACTTGTGATTTCAGAGAGAGAATAGCAGAGAATCTAACTCAGCGATCTACCTAGAAATAGTTGTGTGGGTGCAGGACACAATTGTTTTACTCTGCCCTGAGGCCATTGACCAAAAAAAAAAAAAAATTGATAATTCTGTCAGTTCGGTGGGTGGTGGCGGCCATTTTATGCATGCTCAGTGCACCAGCACTGCATCTGAGCATTTACGACATTTCAAATCACCATTTTTTGGGGGCAAACTACAACATCTGGATTAGTCAGTGTGCAATTTAAGGTAGAAATACACTCATCATTTTCTGGGGTTTGAAAAAAACACTTTTTTTTTTTTCTTCAAAAAACAGTGTTTTCCAGATCTGTGAGTGTTAAATTCAAGTTTAATATATACAGCTTTTATATTCTGTTACCAAGAAAGACTTTTTTGGCAATCTACAACATCTGGATTAGTCAGTGTGCAATTTAAGGTAGAAATACACCCATCATTTTCTGGGTTTTGAAAAACACACTTTTTTTTTTACAAAAAACACTATTTTTCAGGCCTTGCAGCATCAGCATGTGTGAAATTACAGGCTTATATACTGCTGTCAAATTCAGTTGTTAAACAAACACTCGTTTGGGAACAAAAAAATTAGTTGCCAGCCTTTGATGCAGATGTCATTGTGAGATACAGAGGTTTAAATCAGGCATTTGAAATACAGCCATTTGAAATACAGCCATTTTGTGCAAAGATATATTTACTTCAGGCCTACACTGATTCAGGGCATGTGTGATCCCCCCTATACATACAGGGGTTTGATTCAGCTATTTGAAATACAGCCATTTGAAATACAGCCATTTTGTGCAAAGAAATCTTTACTTCAGGCCTACACTGATTCAGGGTGTGTGAGATCCCCACTATACATACAGGGGTTTGATTCAGCCATTTGAAATACAGTCATTCGAAATACAGCCATTTTGTGCAAAGATATATTTACTTCAGGCCTACAGTGGTTCAGGGCTTGTGAGATACCCCCTCTACATACAGGGGTTTGAATCATCCATTTGAAATACAGCCATTTGAAATACAGCCATTTTGTGCAAAGATATATTTTCTTCAGGCCTACACTGGTTCAGACCGTGTGAGATACCCCCCTACATACAGGGGTTTGAATCAGGCATTTGAAATACAGCCATTTGAAATACAGCCATTTTGTGCAAAGATATATTTACTTCAGGCCTACACTGATTCAGGGCATGTGTGATCCCCCCTATACATACAGGGGTTTGATTCAGCCATTTGAAGTACAGCCATTTGAAATACAGCCATTTTGTGCAAATAAATCATTACTTCAGGCCTACACTGATTCAGGGCGTGTAAGATCCCTCCTATACATACAGGGGTTTGATTCAGCCATTTGAAATACAGCCATTTTGTGCAAAGATATATTTCTATATTAAATCAGGTGTGCACTGCGCAACGCCATCTGTGGCAAGGTGCACCTGACTACGGATACGTGGACCAGTAAGAACGGTCAGGGCCGTTATATCTCCATAACAGCACACTGGGTAAATGCAGTGGCGGCTGGACCTGAGGTGGATAGCAGTTTGGCGCATGTCCTTCCACCACCGAGGATTGCAGGGCGCTTCAGTTTGCCTACTGTTGCTTTCTCCTCCTACTCCGCTTCCTCATCCTCTACTGTCTCCTAATCCGGTCAGTGTAACACCTTCACCACCAACTTCAGCACAGCCAGGGGTAAACGAATCTGTTTGGGGGACAAACCCCACACCGCGCAGGAGCTGTGGACGGGCCTTGAACAACAGACCGATGAGTGGTTGGTGCCAGTGAGCCTCAAGCCTGGCCTGGTGGTGTGCGATAATGGGCGAAATCTCACAGCAGCTCTGGGACTAGCCGGTTTGAGCACATCCCTTGCCTGGCGCATGTGCTGTATTTGGTGGTGCAGAGGTTCCTTAACCACCTCAGCCCCCAGTGCTTAAACACCCTGAAAGACCAGGCCACTTTTTACACTTCTGACCTACACTACTTTCACCGTTTATTGCTCGGTCATGCAACTTACCACCCAAATGAATTTTACCTCCTTTTCTTCTCACTAATAGAGCTTTCATTTGGTGGTATTTCATTGCTGCTGACATTTTTACTTTTTTTGTTATTAATCGAAATTTAACGATTTTTTTGCAAAAAAATGACATTTTTCACTTTCAGTTGTAAAATTTTGCAAAAAAAAACGACATCCATATAGAAATTTTGCTCTAAATTTATAGTTCTACATGTCTTTGATAAAAAAAAAATGTTTGGGTAAAAAAAAAATGGTTTGGGTAAAAGTTATAGCGTTTACAAACTATGGTACAAAAATGTGAATTTCCGCTTTTTGAAGCCGCTCTGACTTTCTGAGCACCTGTCATGTTTCCTGAGGTTCTACAATGCCCAGACAGTACAAACACCCCACAAATGACCCCATTTCTGAAAGTACACACCCTAAGGTATTCGCTGATGGGCATAGTGAATAGTCTCATATTCCACTAACTTGTGACAAAAAATAAAAAGTTCTATGAACTCACTATGCCCATCAGCGAATACCTTGGGGTCTCTTCTTTCCAAAATGGGGTTTGAAATTCTGTAAAAAATGACCTGTGAAATCCTAAAGGTGCTCTTTGGAATATGGGCCCCTTTGCCCACCTAGGCTGCAAAAAAGTGTCACACATGTGGTATCGCCGTATTCAGGAGACGTTGGGGAATGTGTTTTGGGGTGTCATTTTACATATACCCATGCTGGGTGAGAGAAATATCTTGGCAAAAGACAACTTTTCCCATTTTTTTATACAAAGTTGGCATTTGACCAAGATATTTCTCTCACCCAGCATGGGTATATGTAAAATGACACCCCAAAACACATTCCCCAACTTCTCCTGAGTACGGCGATACCAGATGTGTGACACTTTTTTGCAGCCTAGATGCGCAAAGGTGCCCAAATTCCTTTTAGGAGGGCATTTTTAGACATTTGGATACCAGACTTCTTCTCACGCTTTGGGGCCCCTAGAATGCCAGGGCAGTATAAATACCCCACATGTGACCCCATTTTGGAAAGAAGACACCCCAAGGTATTCAATGAGGGGCATGGCGAGTTCATAGAAATTTTTTTTTTTTGGCACAAGTTAGCGGAAATTGATATTTTTTATTTTTTTCTCACAAAGTCTCCCGTTCCGCTAACTTGGGACAAAAATTTCAATCTTTCATGGACTCAATATGCCCCTCACGGAATACCTGGGGGTGTCTTCTTTCCGAAATGGGGTCACATGTGGGGTATTTATACTGCCCTGGCATTCTAGGGGCCCTAAAGCGTGAGAAGAAGTCTGGAATATAAATGTCTAAAAAATTTTACGCATTTGGATTCCGTGAGGGGTATGGTGAGTTCATGTGAGATTTTATTTTTTGACACAAGTTAGTGGAATATGAGACTTTGTAAGAAAAAAAAATAAAAATTCCGCTAACTTGGGCCAAAAAAATATCTGAATGGAGCCTTACAGAGGGGTGATCAATGACAGGGGGGGTGATTAATGACAGGGGGGGTGATCAATGACAGGGGGGTGATCAATGACAGGGGGGTGATCAATGACAGGGGGGTGATCAGGGAGTCTATATGGGGTGATAACCACAGTCATTGATCACGCCCGTGTAAGGCTTCATTCAGACGTCCGGATGCGTTTTGCGGATCCGATCCATCTATCAGTGCATCCGTAAAAATCATGCGGACATCTGAATGGAGCTTTACAGGGGGGTAATCAATGACAGGGGGGTAATCAATGACAGGGGGGTGATCAGGGAGTCTATATGGGGTGATCACCACAGTCATTGATCATGCCCCTGTAAGGCTTCATTCAGACGTCCGGATGCGTTTTGCGGATCCGATCCATCTATCAGTGCATCCGTAAAAATCATGCGGACGTCTGAATGGAGCTTTACAGGGGGGTAATCAATGACAGGGGGGTGATCAGGGAGTCTATATGGGGTGATCACCACAGTCATTGATCACGCCCCTGTAAGGCTTCATTCAGACGTCCGGATGCGTTTTGCGGATCCGATCCATCTATCAGTGCATCCGTAAAAATCATGCGGACATCTGAATGGAGCTTTACAGGGGGGTAATCAATGACAGGGGGGTGATCACCACAGTCATTGATCATGCCCCTGTAAGGCTTCATTCAGACGACCGGATGCGTTTTGCGGATCCGATCCATGTATCAGTGCATCCGTAAAAATCATGCGGACATCTGAATGGAGCTTTACAGGGGGGTGATCAGGGAGTCTATATGGGGTGATCACCACAGTCATTGATCATGCCCCTGTAAGGCTTCATTCAGACGTCCGGATGCGTTTTGCGGATCCGATCCATCTATCAGTGGATCCGTAAAAATCATGCGGACGTCTGAATGGAGCTTTACAGGGGGGTAATCAATGACAGGGGGGTAATCAATGACAGGGGGGTGATCAGGGAGTCTATATGGCGTGATCACCACAGTCATTGATCACGCCCCTGTAAGGCTTCATTCAGACGTCCGGATGCGTTTTGCGGATCCGATCCATCTATCAGTGGATCCGTAAAAATCATGCGGACGTCTGAATGGAGCTTTACAGGGGGTTGATCAATGACAGGGGGGTAATCAATGACAGGGGGGTGATCAGGGAGTCTATATGGGGTGATCAGGGGTGATTAGGGGTGATCAGGGGCTAATAAGGGGTTAATAAGTGACGGGGGGGGGGGTGTAGTGTAGTGTAGTGGTGCTTGGTGCTACTTTACTGAGCTACCTGTGTCCTCTGGTGGTCGATCCAAACAAAGGGGACCACCAGAGGACCAGGTAGCAGGTATATTAGACGCTGTTATCAAAACAGCGTCTAATATACCTGTTAGGAGTTAAAAAAAACACATCTCCAGCCTGCCAGCGAACGATCGCCGCTGGCAGGCTGGAGATCAACTCTCTTACCTTCCGTTCCTGTGAGCGCGCGCGCCTGTGTGCGCGCGTTCACAGGAAGTCTCGCGTCTCGCGAGATGACGCGTATATGCGTGACTGTGCGCAGCGCTGCCACCTCCGGAACGCGATCCTGCGTTAGGCGGTCCGGAGGTGGTTAAAATTACCCCGACATGTCAGAGCTGCTGCATAACGTGTGGGCCGTCTGTGCGTGCTTTCGGCGTTCTCACCCTGCTGCTGCTCGCCTGTCAGCGCTGCAGTGTAACTTCGGCCTTCCCGCTCACTGCCTCATATGCGACGTGCCCACAAGGTGGAACTCCACCTTGCAAATGCTGGCCAGACTGTGCGAGCAGCAGCAGGCTACAGTGGATTTTCAGCTGCAGCATGCACGGGTGAGTCTCTCGGTGGAACAGCACCACTTCACCACCAATGACTGGGCCTCCATGCGAGACCTGTGTTCCTTGTTGGGCTGCTTCGAGTACTCCACCAACATGGCCAATGCCGATAACGCCGTTCTCAGCGTTACTATCCCACTTCTATGCCTACTTGAAAAAATGCTCCTGGCGATGATGGAAGAGGATGTGGCACAGGAGGAGGAGGAAGAGGGATCATTTCATAGGGTTTCCGGCCAATCATTCACAAGTGGCTTCGAGAGTGGGTTCCTGCACCCACAAACGACAATTGTCCAGACAGGGTACAGTTCTGGAGGATGATGAGGTGGAGGATGAGGAGATGGAGGAGGAGGAACCGAGTTCACAGCAGGATGGCACCCAAACCAGCTCATGGATATTACTGGTGCGTGGCTGGGGGGATACAGAGGACACAGACGATACACCACCCACAGAGGACAGCTTGTCGTTGCCTCTCGGCAGCCTGGCACAAATGAGCGATTACATGCTGCAGTCTCTCCGCAACGACCGCCGAGTTGCCAACATTCTAACTTGTGCTGATTACTGGGTGGCCAAGCTACTGGATCGCCGTTACAAGGACAACGTACCGTCCTTAATTCCATCACTGGAGCGCGATCGTAAGATGCGCGAGTACAAGCGCACGCTGGTAGACGCTCTGCTGGTGGCATTCCCACCTGAGAGCGGGGGCACAGTGGAAGCACAAGGCGAAGGCAGAAGAGGAGGAAAAGGTCGCTAATGCAGCTTGGGCACCACCAGCACCTCAGAAGGCTGGGTTAGCATGACCGAAATGTGGAAAAGCTTTGTCAGCACGCCACAACAACCAGCACCACCAGCTGATATGGAACGTCTTAGCAGGAGGCAGCATTTCACCAACATGGTGGAGCAGTATGTGTGCACACGCCTACACGTACTGAATGACGGGTCTGCCCCCTGCAACTTCTGGGTCTCCAAATTCGACACATGGCCTGAGCTTGCCCTTTACCCTTTGGAGGTGCTGGCCTGCCCTGCAGCCAGTGTATTGTCTGAACGTGTGTTTAGCATTACTGGAGGGGGTTATCACAGGTAAAATTTCCCAATGTTTTGGGGTGTATCCTAATTTTAAAAATAAAATTTAAAACCAAAAACCAGTGTAGGCTACCGCCTCCTCCACCGCCGCTTCCACCGACACCGCCACATCCACCGCCTTCTCAACCTCCTACTCCATATGGACCTGGTCCTCCTAGATCAAGATTATTATTTTTTATTTTTACGTATATTATGTTATTTAAAGTCATTTCCATATCCACATTTGTTTGCAGAGCACTTGCCATGCTCTTAACCACATTTTGACGCCATTTGCAGCCCTTTAGCCCTTTCCATGACATATTACAGCCATTTTAGTGTTCAAAAGTTCGGGTCCCGATTGACTTCAATGGGGTTCGGGTCCCGAACTCGAACTTTTTTCCGAAGTTCGGCCGAGCCCGTCGAACCCAAACATCCAGGTGTCCGCTCAACTCTAGCTATGAAATAATTCCTTTCCTTTTTTCTGTTTTTTTTAAACCCCTTCAGGACACAGATATTTTTCACCTTAATGACCAGGCCAAATTTTGGAAATATGACATATCCAGGCCATTCTGAGATTGTTTTCCCATGACACATTGTACTTCATGATAGTCATAAATTTGAGTCAATGTATTTCACCTTTATTTATGAAAAAATCCCAAATTTACAAAAAATTTAGAAACATTAGCAATTTTAAAAATTTTTATTTCTCTGCTTTTAAAACAAAAAGTGATACTTCATAAAATATTTCCCATATGTCTACTTTATGTTGGCATAATTTTGTAAATGTCATTTTTTTTTTTTTAAGACGTTAGAAGGCTTAGAATTTTTTAAGCAATTCTTAAAATTTTTAAGAAAATTTCCAAAACCCACTTTTTAAGGACCAGTTCAGTTCTGAAGTTACTTTGTGGGGCTTACATAATGAAAACCCCCCTATAAATGACCCGATTGTAGAAACTACACACCTTAAGTTGCTCAAAACTGATTTTACTAACTTTGTTAACCCTTTAGGTGTTCCACAAGATATAAAGGAAAATGGAGATGACATTTCTAAATTTCACTTTTTGGCAGATTTTCCATTTTAATCCATTTTTTTTCTTTAACATATCGAGGGTTAATAGCCAAACAAAACTCAATATTTATAACCCTGATTCTGCGGTTTACAGAAACACCCCACATGTGGTCGTAAACTGATGTAAGGACACACAGCAGAGCGCAGAAGAAAATGAACGCCATATGGTTTTTTGGAAGGCAAGTTTTGCCTGACAGTTTTTTTGTTGACATGTCCCATTTGAAGCCCCCCAAATGCACATTACAGTAAAAACTCCCTAAAAGTACAGCCATTTGAAATACAGCCATTTTGTGCAAATAAATCATTACTTCAGGCCTACACTGATTCAGGGCGTGTAAGATCCCTCCTATACATACAGGGGTTTGATTCAGCCATTTGAAATACAGCCATTTTGTGCAAAGATATATTTCTATATTAAATCAGGTGTGCACTGCGCAACGCCATCTGTGGCAAGGTGCACCTGACTACGGATACGTGGACCAGTAAGAACGGTCAGGGCCGTTATATCTCCATAACAGCACACTGGGTAAATGCAGTGGCGGCTGGACCTGAGGTGGATAGCAGTTTGGCGCATGTCCTTCCACCACCGAGGATTGCAGGGCGCTTCAGTTTGCCTACTGTTGCTTTCTCCTCCTACTCCGCTTCCTCATCCTCTACTGTCTCCTAATCCGGTCAGTGTAACACCTTCACCACCAACTTCAGCACAGCCAGGGGTAAACGAATCTGTTTGGGGGACAAACCCCACACCGCGCAGGAGCTGTGGACGGGCCTTGAACAACAGACCGATGAGTGGTTGGTGCCAGTGAGCCTCAAGCCTGGCCTGGTGGTGTGCGATAATGGGCGAAATCTCACAGCAGCTCTGGGACTAGCCGGTTTGAGCACATCCCTTGCCTGGCGCATGTGCTGTATTTGGTGGTGCAGAGGTTCCTTAACCACCTCAGCCCCCAGTGCTTAAACACCCTGAAAGACCAGGCCACTTTTTACACTTCTGACCTACACTACTTTCACCGTTTATTGCTCGGTCATGCAACTTACCACCCAAATGAATTTTACCTCCTTTTCTTCTCACTAATAGAGCTTTCATTTGGTGGTATTTCATTGCTGCTGACATTTTTACTTTTTTTGTTATTAATCGAAATTTAACGATTTTTTTTGCAAAAAAATGACATTTTTCACTTTCAGTTGTAAAATTTTGCAAAAAAAAAACGACATCCATATAGAAATTTTGCTCTAAATTTATAGTTCTACATGTCTTTGATAAAAAAAAAATGTTTGGGTAAAAAAAAAATGGTTTGGGTAAAAGTTATAGCGTTTACAAACTATGGTACAAAAATGTGAATTTCCGCTTTTTGAAGCCGCTCTGACTTTCTGAGCACCTGTCATGTTTCCTGAGGTTCTACAATGCCCAGACAGTACAAACACCCCACAAATGACCCCATTTCTGAAAGTACACACCCTAAGGTATTCGCTGATGGGCATAGTGAATAGTCTCATATTCCACTAACTTGTGACAAAAAATAAAAAGTTCTATGAACTCACTATGCCCATCAGCGAATACCTTGGGGTCTCTTCTTTCCAAAATGGGGTTTGAAATTCTGTAAAAAATGACCTGTGAAATCCTAAAGGTGCTCTTTGGAATATGGGCCCCTTTGCCCACCTAGGCTGCAAAAAAGTGTCACACATGTGGTATCGCCGTATTCAGGAGACGTTGGGGAATGTGTTTTGGGGTGTCATTTTACATATACCCATGCTGGGTGAGAGAAATATCTTGGCAAAAGACAACTTTTCCCATTTTTTTATACAAAGTTGGCATTTGACCAAGATATTTCTCTCACCCAGCATGGGTATATGTAAAATGACACCCCAAAACACATTCCCCAACTTCTCCTGAGTACGGCGATACCAGATGTGTGACACTTTTTTGCAGCCTAGATGCGCAAAGGTGCCCAAATTCCTTTTAGGAGGGCATTTTTAGACATTTGGATACCAGACTTCTTCTCACGCTTTGGGGCCCCTAGAATGCCAGGGCAGTATAAATACCCCACATGTGACCCCATTTTGGAAAGAAGACACCCCAAGGTATTCAATGAGGGGCATGGCGAGTTCATAGAAATTTTTTTTTTTTGGCACAAGTTAGCGGAAATTGATATTTTTTATTTTTTTCTCACAAAGTCTCCCGTTCTGCTAACTTGGGACAAAAATTTCAATCTTTCATGGACTCAATATGCCCCTCACGGAATACCTGGGGGTGTCTTCTTTCCGAAATGGGGTCACATGTGGGGTATTTATACTGCCCTGGCATTCTAGGGGCCCTAAAGCGTGAGAAGAAGTCTGGAATATAAATGTCTAAAAAATTTTACGCATTTGGATTCCGTGAGGGGTATGGTGAGTTCATGTGAGATTTTATTTTTTGACACAAGTCAGTGGAATATGAGACTTTGTAAGAAAAAAAAAAAAAAATTCCGCTAACTTGGGCCAAAAAAATATCTGAATGGAGCCTTACAGAGGGGTGATCAATGACAGGGGGGGTGATTAATGACAGGGGGGGTGATCAATGACAGGGGGGTGATCAATGACAGGGGGGTGATCAATGACAGGGGGGTGATCAGGGAGTCTATATGGGGTGATAACCACAGTCATTGATCACGCCCGTGTAAGGCTTCATTCAGACGTCCGGATGCGTTTTGCGGATCCGATCCATCTATCAGTGCATCCGTAAAAATCATGCGGACATCTGAATGGAGCTTTACAGGGGGGTAATCAATGACAGGGGGGTAATCAATGACAGGGGGGTGATCAGGGAGTCTATATGGGGTGATCACCACAGTCATTGATCATGCCCCTGTAAGGCTTCATTCAGACGTCCGGATGCGTTTTGCGGATCCGATCCATCTATCAGTGCATCCGTAAAAATCATGCGGACGTCTGAATGGAGCTTTACAGGGGGGTAATCAATGACAGGGGGGTGATCAGGGAGTCTATATGGGGTGATCACCACAGTCATTGATCACGCCCCTGTAAGGCTTCATTCAGACGTCCGGATGCGTTTTGCGGATCCGATCCATCTATCAGTGCATCCGTAAAAATCATGCGGACATCTGAATGGAGCTTTACAGGGGGGTAATCAATGACAGGGGGGTGATCACCACAGTCATTGATCATGCCCCTGTAAGGCTTCATTCAGACGACCGGATGCGTTTTGCGGATCCGATCCATGTATCAGTGCATCCGTAAAAATCATGCGGACATCTGAATGGAGCTTTACAGGGGGGTGATCAGGGAGTCTATATGGGGTGATCACCACAGTCATTGATCATGCCCCTGTAAGGCTTCATTCAGACGTCCGGATGCGTTTTGCGGATCCGATCCATCTATCAGTGGATCCGTAAAAATCATGCGGACGTCTGAATGGAGCTTTACAGGGGGGTAATCAATGACAGGGGGGTAATCAATGACAGGGGGGTGATCAGGGAGTCTATATGGCGTGATCACCACAGTCATTGATCACGCCCCTGTAAGGCTTCATTCAGACGTCCGGATGCGTTTTGCGGATCCGATCCATCTATCAGTGGATCCGTAAAAATCATGCGGACGTCTGAATGGAGCTTTACAGGGGGTTGATCAATGACAGGGGGGTAATCAATGACAGGGGGGTGATCAGGGAGTCTATATGGGGTGATCAGGGGTGATTAGGGGTGATCAGGGGCTAATAAGGGGTTAATAAGTGACGGGGGGGGGGTGTAGTGTAGTGTAGTGGTGCTTGGTGCTACTTTACTGAGCTACCTGTGTCCTCTGGTGGTCGATCCAAACAAAGGGGACCACCAGAGGACCAGGTAGCAGGTATATTAGACGCTGTTATCAAAACAGCGTCTAATATACCTGTTAGGAGTTAAAAAAAACACATCTCCAGCCTGCCAGCGAACGATCGCCGCTGGCAGGCTGGAGATCAACTCTCTTACCTTCCGTTCCTGTGAGCGCGCGCGCCTGTGTGCGCGCGTTCACAGGAAGTCTCGCGTCTCGCGAGATGACGCGTATATGCGTGACTGTGCGCAGCGCTGCCACCTCCGGAACGCGATCCTGCGTTAGGCGGTCCGGAGGTGGTTAAAATTACCCCGACATGTCAGAGCTGCTGCATAACGTGTGGGCCGTCTGTGCGTGCTTTCGGCGTTCTCACCCTGCTGCTGCTCGCCTGTCAGCGCTGCAGTGTAACTTCGGCCTTCCCGCTCACTGCCTCATATGCGACGTGCCCACAAGGTGGAACTCCACCTTGCAAATGCTGGCCAGACTGTGCGAGCAGCAGCAGGCTACAGTGGATTTTCAGCTGCAGCATGCACGGGTGAGTCTCTCGGTGGAACAGCACCACTTCACCACCAATGACTGGGCCTCCATGCGAGACCTGTGTTCCTTGTTGGGCTGCTTCGAGTACTCCACCAACATGGCCAATGCCGATAACGCCGTTCTCAGCGTTACTATCCCACTTCTATGCCTACTTGAAAAAATGCTCCTGGCGATGATGGAAGAGGATGTG
This sequence comes from Bufo bufo, assembly GCF_905171765.1. Taxonomy (NCBI): domain Eukaryota; kingdom Metazoa; phylum Chordata; class Amphibia; order Anura; family Bufonidae; genus Bufo; species Bufo bufo. The sequence goes on along the minus strand of NC_053392.1, from coordinate 156,908,605 downwards.
GCACAGGAGGAGGAGGAAGAGGGATCATTTCATAGGGTTTCTGGCCAATCATTCACAAGTGGCTTCGAGAGTGGGTTCCTGCACCCACAAACGACAATTGTCCAGACAGGGTACAGTTCTGGAGGATGATGAGGTGGAGGATGAGGAGATGGAGGAGGAGGAACCGAGTTCACAGCAGGATGGCACCCAAACCAGCTCATGGATATTACTGGTGCGTGGCTGGGGGGATACAGAGGACACAGACGATACACCACCCACAGAGGACAGCTTGTCGTTGCCTCTCGGCAGCCTGGCACAAATGAGCGATTACATGCTGCAGTCTCTCCGCAACGACCGCCGAGTTGCCAACATTCTAACTTGTGCTGATTACTGGGTGGCCAAGCTACTGGATCGCCGTTACAAGGACAACGTACCGTCCTTAATTCCATCACTGGAGCGCGATCGTAAGATGCGCGAGTACAAGCGCACGCTGGTAGACGCTCTGCTGGTGGCATTCCCACCTGAGAGCGGGGGCACAGTGGAAGCACAAGGCGAAGGCAGAAGAGGAGGAAAAGGTCGCTAATGCAGCTTGGGCACCACCAGCACCTCAGAAGGCTGGGTTAGCATGACCGAAATGTGGAAAAGCTTTGTCAGCACGCCACAACAACCAGCACCACCAGCTGATATGGAACGTCTTAGCAGGAGGCAGCATTTCACCAACATGGTGGAGCAGTATGTGTGCACACGCCTACACGTACTGAATGACGGGTCTGCCCCCTGCAACTTCTGGGTCTCCAAATTCGACACATGGCCTGAGCTTGCCCTTTACCCTTTGGAGGTGCTGGCCTGCCCTGCAGCCAGTGTATTGTCTGAACGTGTGTTTAGCATTACTGGAGGGGGTTATCACAGGTAAAATTTCCCAATGTTTTGGGGTGTATCCTAATTTTAAAAATAAAATTTAAAACCAAAAACCAGTGTAGGCTACCGCCTCCTCCACCGCCGCTTCCACCGACACCGCCACATCCACCGCCTTCTCAACCTCCTACTCCATATGGACCTGGTCCTCCTAGATCAAGATTATTATTTTTTATTTTTACGTATATTATGTTATTTAAAGTCATTTCCATATCCACATTTGTTTGCAGAGCACTTGCCATGCTCTTAACCACATTTTGACGCCATTTGCAGCCCTTTAGCCCTTTCCATGACATATTACAGCCATTTTAGTGTTCAAAAGTTCGGGTCCCGATTGACTTCAATGGGGTTCGGGTCCCGAACTCGAACTTTTTTCCGAAGTTCGGCCGAGCCCGTCGAACCCAAACATCCAGGTGTCCGCTCAACTCTAGCTATGAAATAATTCCTTTCCTTTTTTCTGTTTTTTTTAAACCCCTTCAGGACACAGATATTTTTCACCTTAATGACCAGGCCAAATTTTGGAAATATGACATATCCAGGCCATTCTGAGATTGTTTTCCCATGACACATTGTACTTCATGATAGTCATAAATTTGAGTCAATGTATTTCACCTTTATTTATGAAAAAATCCCAAATTTACAAAAAATTTAGAAACATTAGCAATTTTAAAAATTTTTATTTCTCTGCTTTTAAAACAAAAAGTGATACTTCATAAAATATTTCCCATATGTCTACTTTATGTTGGCATAATTTTGTAAATGTCATTTTTTTTTTTTTAAGACGTTAGAAGGCTTAGAATTTTTTAAGCAATTCTTAAAATTTTTAAGAAAATTTCCAAAACCCACTTTTTAAGGACCAGTTCAGTTCTGAAGTTACTTTGTGGGGCTTACATAATGAAAACCCCCCTATAAATGACCCGATTGTAGAAACTACACACCTTAAGTTGCTCAAAACTGATTTTACTAACTTTGTTAACCCTTTAGGTGTTCCACAAGATATAAAGGAAAATGGAGATGACATTTCTAAATTTCACTTTTTGGCAGATTTTCCATTTTAATCCATTTTTTTTCTTTAACATATCGAGGGTTAATAGCCAAACAAAACTCAATATTTATAACCCTGATTCTGCGGTTTACAGAAACACCCCACATGTGGTCGTAAACTGATGTAAGGACACACAGCAGAGCGCAGAAGAAAATGAACGCCATATGGTTTTTTGGAAGGCAAGTTTTGCCTGACAGTTTTTTTGTTGACATGTCCCATTTGAAGCCCCCCAAATGCACATTACAGTAAAAACTCCCTAAAAGGGACCCCATTTTAGGAACTAGGGTATAAGCTGCCAGTTTTATTGGTACTATTTTTGGGTACATGTGATTTTTATTTGCTCTATATTATGTTTTTTGTGATGCAAGGTAACCAAAATATGGCTGTTTTTATTTTTTATTTTTGACAACATTCATATGACAGGGTAGATCATGTGCTTCAGTTTGCTTCAGTTTTACATAATAAAGCATTTTTGAAAAAAAAAATATGTTTTTACGGACGCGGAAATACCTAATATGTCTACTTTTTTCTATTTATTTCACTTTAACACAATAATAGCAGTTTTGAAGCAAAAAAAAAAATCATATTTTAGTGTCTCCATTGTCTAGATTCATAGTTTTCTTATTTTTTGACTGAATGTCTAGGTAGCATCTAATTTTTTGCGGGATAAGGTGACGGTTTTATTTGTACTATTTTGGGAGGTATACACCTTTTTGATTGCTTGGTGTTGCAATTTTTATGATGCAAGGTGACAAAAAATGGCTTTCTTGGCACTGTTTTTATTTGAATTTTTTTTACGGTGCTCATCTGAGGGGTTAGGTCATGTGATATTTTTGTATAACAGGTTGTTACAGATGCGGCAATAAATGATATGTCTACTTTTTCTTATTTATTTACGTTTTACACAATAATAGCATTTTAGAAAAAAAAAACATGTTTTTGTGTCTCCATTTTCTGAAGGCCATATTGTTTTAATTTTTTGGGCGATTGCTTTCTTTTTCTGACGGCTTGATTGATACTCTTTTGGGGTACATATGACTTTTTGATCACTTTTAATATATATTTTTTTGGAAGTGAGGTGGGAAAAATTTCAATTCCATTATAGTTTGTCTCTTTTGTTTATGGTGTTCACCGTGCGGGGGAAGTAACATGATCCTTTTATAGATCCGGTCATAACGGACGCGATGATACCAAACATGTGTAGTGTGTTATTATATATTTTTTTTTAATCAATTATAAATGTGTGGCTATAAGAAGAAATTAGATTTTTTTTTTCCTTTTTTTTTCCTCATCAGCTATACCATGGCAAGGGGTTATCCTGAGGGGTTAGGTCATGTGATATTTTATTAGACCTGGTTGTTACAGACACGGCGATACCTAATATGTCTACTTTTTTATTTTATTTCACTTCAACACAATAAAAGCAATTTTGAAACAAAAAAAATCTTGTTTTAGTGTCTCCATATTCTGAGAGCCATAGTTATTTTTTATTTTTTGGGCGACTGTCTTATGTAGGGGCTCATTTTTTTTTGTATGAAATGTCGGTTAGATTGGTACTATTTTGGGGTGCATATGACTTTTTGATCGCTAGGTATTACACTTTTTGTGATATAAGGTGACAAAAAATATCTTTTTCAACACAGTTTTAATTTTTTAAATTTTTTACGGTGTTCACCTTGGGTGGTTAGGTCATGTGATATTTTTATATAGCAAGTTGTTACAGATGCGGCGATACCTAATATGTCTACTTTTTTATTTATTTAAGTTTTACACAATAAATGCTTTTTTGAAACAAAAAAATTCATGTTTTAGTGTCCCCATATTCTGAGAGCCATAGTTTTTTTTATTTTTTGCCCAATTGTTTTATTTAGGAGCTCATTTTTTGTGGGATGAGGTGACGTTTGATTGGTACTATTTTGGGGGCATATGCCTTTTTGATCGCTTGGTGTTGCAGTTTTTATTTAATTTTTTCTACAGCGTTCAGGTGAGGGGGTGGATCGTGTCATATTTTTATAGAGCCAGTCATTACAGGCGTCACCATACTCAATATGTGTGTTTTTTTATTTTGGGATTATTTAAATTTTTTTTTTACTTGAAACTTTTTTTTATTATGAAAAACACTTTTTTTACTTTTTATTTTTGTCTTACTATGGGAATTCAACTTTTGGGATCTGATCCCCTCTGCAATGCATTACAATACAACCTGTATTGTAATGCATTGGCTGTCAGCCTGCCTATGAGACAGCCTGCTTATGCTGACAGCCTGCCTATGAGACCCAGCCTAAGGGCTGGATCTCACAGGCTTCTGTAGGAGACAAGCCCCAATGCCAATAGAAGCTATAGGGCTTGCCTTCTCTGCCACGGGTCCCCACCACTGAAGCTCAGGGACCCAATGGAGATGCAGAGGGTACGGGCCTCTGAATGCCGGCATATGCAGCAGGGACCCAGCTGTCAGTGACTTTCAGATCGATGCCGCTGATCGAGCTGGCGCAGCTCTATCAGCCCATCGTACATGTACGTTGCTGGTCCTTAAGTCCCATCCAGCTGTGACGTACATGAATGGCAAGGGTCCTTAAGGGGTTAAATAGACTATTTTTTAACATTGACAACCATGCATTTACTCATAGCTATATATATCAATGTCACTCATTACTTACTATTGCTATCTATTGCTCTCTCTGCTTCTCCCTGCCCCATCCTTTCAAAGAGGTTGAAAGGATGGGGTGTGGGAGAGAGAAAAAAACATTAAAAAAGGAAAGAAAATCAAGAAAGACAAGAGAGGAAACATATGATTTGTTAGAATCAGACCAGAAACAAATTTCCAAAAATTCACTCACCTCTTGTTTTATGTTCTGTTTTAATTTTTTTATTTTTTTATAGCACCAGCATTTTGCCCTCTGTAGATCAGTAAACTTTCCATACCCTACTGCTTGTGTCAATCTTTACGCATGGTTGTTGCTAATGCCTACGTTTGCGTAGTGCTTCTTTTTCCGAGTCATGTATACTTTATTGACTAACCCTTTTTGCTTGAATTTTGGAGCACGGATGTGAGGTTATTCAATTGTTTCTTGTACATTATACGTGTTCTCAATTATATTATGTATCAAAAGGCTAGGGAGTCCATGAAGAACAGTGTGATTGGAATCCTGCTGAAAATTGACTCATCTATTTTTTACACAAAAAAAATAAGACTGCACATATTGAATATAAAGTTCACTATGTCCGGGTTGCCTTTGAAATAACCTACTAAAAAAAACGATTTCAAAGAATTGGAGAGAAATGTTACTTCAATCAAACTATTTATCTTTTATATGGCCCCAGCATTCAAAATCCTTATAATATGAAAATTCTGATTCTACATTGACATCTTATTTTGAACAGTCTGAATTCTTTGTGGAACAATTTTATTAATTTGTTTACCTGATTATATCATGCATTTGCTGTAGGTTGTTGCTACACATTTATCTTCCACTACACCAGATTCTGAAGGGGTTCCAGGAATCTTATTACAGTGCACGCCATAAGAGGAAGACTTCTTATCATCAAGAGATTGGGTTTAGATGATGTGCTTGGTGAAATTGTGCATTATCCTTTCATAAATAAAAATAGAAATATAATGAATCTGCAACCACTTAGTAAGGTAATATATATGACACAAATACAAAAAGATGTTAAAGAGGACCTTTTACTTCTCCTGAGATTTCAGTTTCAGTAAATACAGTACTTGCAATCACCATGCAATGACAATTCTGGGACTTCTATTATTATGTCTCTGTGTTGTGCTACACTTCTATTATTCCATGCAGATGTTTTTGAATGAAAGGCAGGCTGTCTGAAGTAAAGGTCCAACTGGTTATTAACAGTTGGGAGTGTGTCCCTATACAACATGACATTATCCAATCAGTGCTGCCAGTCTGTTCAGGGACAGCCCCCTTCCCCATTTCTGGTAACATCCTGATGGACTTTTATTGCAGATTGCTGGCAATACATTCATAAACCTCTAGAAGGAATAAGAATAGATGCTTCAGAATTTGACTACAAGTAATAGTTACTAAAACAGACAAGTCAGGAAAGATGACAGGTCCTCTTCAAGCATACAATAACCACATAGAAGGACTGTGCACACCCATGTTAGCCATGAGTCATGTTCCCAAGGGGTGTTTTTATATACAGTAGTTTCGTTTTGATTTTGTTAAATACTGCAAGGGACCTTTTTTGGTGTATTTGTGCTGTGGCTTGAAAGGGATGCACATGATCAAGAGCAATCTTTTAGAAGGATGTGGCATTTAACCGCCTCCGGACCGCCTAACGCAGGATTGCGTTTCGGAGACGGTCGATTCATTCCTCCTGGATGCGCCGGCGCATCATCTCGCGAGACGTGAGATTTCCTGTGAACGCGCACACACAGGAGCGCACGTTCACAGAAAATGCAGGTAAACGAGCTGATCTACAGCCTGCCAGCGACGATCATTCGCTTGCAGGCTGTAGATCCGATTTTTTTAACCCCTGAAAGGTATATTAGACGCTGTTTTGTTAACAGCGTCTAATATACCTGCTACCTGGTCCTCTGGTGGTCCATTTTGCTTGGATAACCCACCAGAGGACACAGGCAGCTCTGTAAAGTAGCACCAAACACCACTACCCTACAACCCCCCTGTCACTTATTAACCCCTTATTAACCCCTGATCACCCCATATTAAACTCCCTGATCACTCCCCTGTCATTGATCACCCCCCTGTAAGGCTCCAATCAGATGTCCGTATGTGTTTTGCGGATCCACAAATCGGATCCGCGGATCCGCAAAATACATACGGACGTCTGAATGGAGCCTTACAGGGGGGTGATCAATGACAGTGGGGTGATCACCCCATATAGACTTCCTGATCACCCCCCTGTCATTGATCACCCCCCTGTAAGGCTCCATTCAGACGTCCGTATGTGTTTTGCGGATCCACGGATCCGCGAATCCGCAAAACACATACGGACGTCTGAATGGAGTCTTACAGGGGGATGATCACCCCATATAGACTCCCTGATCACCCCCCTGTCATTGATCACCCCCCTGTAAGGCTCCATTCAGACGTCCGTATGTGTTTTTTCTTTTTATTGTTTTTTTTTTTTTCTTACAAAGTCTCATATTCCACTAACTTGTGACAAAAAATAAAATCTCACATGAACGCACCATACCCCTCACGGAATTCAAATGCGTAAAATTTTATATTTATATTCCAGACTCCTTCTCACGCTTTAGGGCCCTTAAAATGCCAGGGCAGTATAAATACCCCACATGTGACCCCATTTTGGAAAGAAGACACCCCAAGGTATTTCGTGAGGGGCATGGCGAGTTCATGTAAAATTTAATTTTTTGTCACAAGTTAGTGGAATATGAGACTTTGTAAGAGAAAAAAAAAATTTCAAATCATTTTCCGCTAACTTGTGGCAAAAAAAAAATATTCTAGGAACTCGCCATGCCCCTCACGGAATAGCTTGGGTTGTCTTCTTTCAGAAATGGGGTCACTTGTGGGGTATTTATACTGCCCTGACATTTTAGGGGACCTAAAGAGTGAGAAGTAGTTTGGAATCCAAATGCGTAAAAAAGGCCCTGTGAAATCGTAAAGATTCTCATTGGAATTTGGGCCCCTTTGCGCACCTAGGCTGCAAAAAAATGTCACACATGTGGTATCACCGTACTCAGGAGAAGTAGGGCAATGTGTTTTGTGGTGTATTTTTACATATACCCATGCTGGTTGAGAGAAATATCTCTGTAAATGACAACTTTTTAACAAATGTTATACAAAGTTGTCAATTTACAGAGATATTCCTCTGACCCAGCATGGGTATATGTAAAAATACACCCCAAAACACATTGCCCTACTTCTCCTGAGTACGGCGATACCACATGTGTAACACTTTTTTGCAGCCTAGGTGCGTAAAGGGGCCGAAAGTCCAACGAGTACCTTTAGGCTTTACAGGGTTGCTCACAATTTAGCCCCGCCCAAAATGCCAGAACAGTAAACACACCCCACAAATGACCCCATTTCGGAAAGTAGACACCCCAAGGTATTCGCTGAGAGGCATATTGAGTCCATGAAAGATTGAACTTTTTGTCACAAGTTAGCGGAAAGGGAGACTTTGTGAAAAAAAAAAAAAAAAAACAATTTCCGCTAACTTGTGCCAAAAAAAAAAACTTCTATGAACTCGCCATGCCCCTCACGGAATACCTTGGGGTGTCTTCTTTCCAAAATGGGGTCACTTGTGGGGTATTTATACTGCCCTGGAATTTTAGGGGCCCTAAAGCGTGAGAAGAAGTCTGGAATCCAAATGCCTAAAAATGCCCTCCTAAAAGGTACTCATTGGAATTTGGGCCCCTTTGCGCACCTAGGCTGCAAAAAAGTGTCACACATGTTTTATCGCCGTACTCAGGAGAAATAGGGCAATGTGTTTTGGGGTGTCTTATTACATATACCCATGCTGGTGAGATAAATATCTCTCTAAAATGACAACTTTGTATAAAAAAATTGGAAAAGTTGACTTTTACAGAGATATTTATCTCACCCAGCATGGGTATATGTAAAAATACACCCCAAAACACATTGCCCTACTTCTCCTGAGTACGGCGATACCACATGTGTAACACTTTTCTGCAGCCTAGGTGCTCAAAGGGGCCCAAATTCCAAAGAGTATCTTTACGATTTCACAGGGCATTTTTTAGGCATTTGATTCCAGACTTCTTCTCACTCTTTAGGTCCCCTAAAATGCCAGGGCAGTATAAATACCCTACAAGTGACCCCATTTTGGAAAGAAGACACCCCAAGGTATTTCATGATGGGCATAGTGAGTTAATGGAAGTTTTTATTTTTTGTCACAAGTTAGTGGAATATGAGACTTAGTGAGAAAAAAAAAAATCATAATTTTCCGGTAACTTGTGACAAAAAATAAAAACTTCTATGAACTCACTATGTCCATCAGCGAATACCTAAGGCTGCGCTCACACGGGCGAGATTTCCGTGCGGGTGCAATGCAGTAGGTGAACGTATTGCACCCGCACTGAATCCCGACCCATTCATTTCAATGGGGCTGTTCAGATGAGCGGTGATTTTAACGCATCACTTGTGCGTTGCGTGAAAATCGCAGCATGCTCTATATTCTGTGTTTTTCACGCAACGCAGGCCCCATAGAAGTGAATAGGGTTGCGTGAAAATCGCAAGCATCCGCAAGCAAGTGCGGATGCGGTGCGATTTTCACGCATGGTTGCTAGGTGACAGTCTATTCACTGTATTATTTTCCCTTATAACATGGTTATAAGGGAAAATAATAGCATTCTGAAAACAGAATGCTTAGTAGTTGATCAATTGAGGGTTAAAAAAATAATAAAAATTAACTCACCTTCTCCTCCTTTAGCCCACAGCTCATCATTAAAGAAGTAAAGAAGAGACCGGTAACTACGCGATCAAGAGGAGAAGGTGAGTTAATTATTTTATTTTATCCGATATGTAGCAGTCGGTTTTTTATCACGCTGTATTTTATTTTATCCGATATGCAGCAGTCGGTTTATTATCACGCGCGTGCAAAACACATTGCACACGCGCGATAAAAACTGAACATCGGAACGCAATCACAGTCAAAACTGACTGCAATTGCGTTCCTACTCGCGCGGGTTTGCCGCAATACATTGGGACGCATCCGGACCTAATCCGGACACGCTCGTGTGAACCCAGCCTTAGGGTGTCTACTTTCCGAAATGGGGTCATTTGTGGGGTGTTCTTACTGTCTGGGCATTGTAGAACCTCAGGAAACATGACAGGTGCTCAGAAAGTCAGAGCTGCTTCAAAATGCGGAAATTCACATTTTTGTACCATAGTTTGTAAACGCTATAACTTTTGCGAAAACCAATAAATATACACTTATTGCATTTTTTTAAATCAAAGACATGTAGAACAATAAATTTAGATTAATGACAACAAAAGTAAAAATGTCAGCAGCAATGAAATACCACCAAATGAAAGCTCTATTAGTGAGAAGAAAAGGAGGTAAAATTCATTTGGGTGGTAAGTTGTATGACCGAGCAATAAACTGTGAAAGTAGTGTAGTGCAGAATTGTAAAAAGTGGTCTGGTCATTAAGGGGGTTTAAGCTAGGGGAGCTGAGGTGGTTAAACAATAAAGGGGATGGATTGAAAACTTAAAGGGGTTGTTCCCTTTTTGTTATTGATCAATGGGAGTCTGACTTCTCTTCAAGCAGCTGATCGGCCAGGTTGCATTCTGAGCATAGGTTATCAATAGTAAAAATCAGACAAACCATTTAAAGTGGCCCTAGAACAAAAATCTAAAATAAATTGCATATTTTAGGTGGGCAGCACATGGGGCCAAGAAAGTGGGGTTCAGTAAATAATCAGCCATATAGACATTTATGATACGGGGTAGGTGGGGCCAATGCAATATTTCGGTGGAATACTCATTCAAAACATGAGAAAGAGCCCCCTCATCTTTATGTATAGCTCTATAGTAAAATATGGAACACTATCCTTTTATATACAGCACTATAGTGATACGTGGACCCCTGGCATTACATATACAGCCCTCAAGTGAGACGAGCACCATAACTTAATGTACAGCTCTATAGTCAGATATGATGCAAAGCAATTATATAAATATATATATATATATATATATATATATAATATTAGATATATTTATATATACATAGCTCTAATGTGATATATAGAGCACTTTTATTACACAGCAGCCCTATAGTAGTACACAACACTCTACACTTACCATAGGCTGGCTTAAAGATAATTAATGATATGCAGCAGTTTTTTGGAGTGGGTGGCCTTATGACTAGGGATGAGCGAACCCGAACTGTATAGTTCGGGTTCGTACCGAATTTTGGGGTGTCCGTGACACGGACCCGAACCCGAACATTTTCATAAAAGTCTGGATTCGAGTTCGGTGTTCGGCGCTTTCTTGGCACTTTTTGAAAGACTGCAAAGCAGCCAATCAACAAGCATCATACTACTTGCCCCAAGAGGCCATCACAGCCTTGCCTACTATTGGCATGGCTGTGATTGGCCAGTGCAGCATGTGACCCAGCCTCTATATAAGCTTGGGTCATGTAGCGCTGCACGTCACTCTGCTGATACAAGTGTAGGGAGAGGTTGCAGCTGCGACATAGGGCGAGATTAGGCAGTGATTAACTCCTCCAAAAGACTTCATTCAGTGATCGATCTACAGCTGTGGATCATTTAACTGCTGCTATTCAATTGCTCAGTGTTTTTAGGCTGCCCAGAGCGTTTTTCAGTCACTTTTTTCTGGGGTAATCGGCGGCCATTTTGTGGCTTGTGGTGCGCCAGCACAAGCTGCCAACAAGTACATTTAACCATCAATAGTGTGGTTATTTTTTGCTATATCCTACATCAGGGTCAAGCTGTCATAAAGTGCATTTAACCATCAATAGTGTGGTTGTTTTTTGGCCATATACTACATCAGGGGCAAGCTGAGCCTGTCCCCCAAGTGCATTTAACCATCAATAGTGTGGTTATTTTTTGCTATATCCTACATCAGGGTCAAGCTTTCATCAAGTGCATTTAACCATCAATAGTGTGGTTATTTTTTGGCCATATACTACATCAGGGGCAAGCTGAGCCTGTCCCCCAAGTGCATTTAACCATCAATAGTGTGGTTATTTTTTGCTATACCCTACATCAGGGTCAAGCTTTCATCAAGTGCATTTAACCATCAATAGTGTGGTTATTTTTTGGCCATATACTACATCAGGGGCAAGTTGAGCCTGTCACAAAGTGCATTTAACCATCAATAGTGTGGTTATTTTTTGGCCATATACTACATCAGGGGCAAGTTGAGCCTGTCACCCAGCGCCTAAAAAATAGGCCTCACATTTATATTCATCCAAATCTGTCATTACTGTTTTAGCTGGTCAAGTTATTTTTAGTGTCCGTCAAAACACAGTTTTTGTTCTGGGTTGAAAAACAATTCCCAATTTTGCAATTCTCAAAATTAGTGGTTTCTGCTGTATCAGGCCTACTTTAAATCTATCCCTAAAAGGGTAGATTATATTCAAGGTGCTGATAGGGTCATTCTCAAGAACTTCACACACACGCTACAGTGCAGATCCAAGTCTAATTCTGTGATTAAACGTATACCTGTCACCCAGCGCCTAAAAAATAGGCCTCACATTTATATTCATCCAAATCTGTCATTACTGTTTTAGCTGGTCAAGTTATTTAGTGTCCGTCAAAGCACAGTTTTTGTTCTGGGTTGAAAAACAATTCCCAATTTTGCAATTCTCAAAATTTGTGGTTTCTGCTGTATCAGGCCTACTTTAAATCTATCCCTAAAAGGGTAGATTAGATTCAATGTGCTGATAGGGTCATTCTCAAGAACTTCACACACACGCTACAGTGCAGATCCAAGTCTAATTCTGTGATTAAACGTATACCTGTCACCCAGCGCCTAAAAAATAGGCCTCACATTTATATTCATCCAAATCTGTCATTACTGTTTTAGCTGGTCAAGTTATTTAGAGTCTGTCAAAGCACAGTTTTTGTTCTGGGTTGAAAAACAATTCCCAATTTTGCAATTCTCAAAATTAGTGGTTTCTGCTATATCAGGCCTACTTTAAATCTATCCCTAAAAGGGTAGATTAGATTCAATGTGCTGATAGGGTCATTCTCAAGAACTTCACACACACGCTACAGTGCAGATCCAAGTCTAATTCTGTGATTAAACGTATACCTGTCACCCAGCGCCTACAAAATAGGTCTCACATTTATATTCATCCAAATCTGTCATTACTGTTTTAGCTGGTCAAGTTATTTAGTGTCCGTCAAAGCACAGTTTTTGTTCTGGGTTGAAAAAAAATTCCCAATTTTGCAATTCTAAAAAAATTTGTGGTTTCTGCTGTATCAGGCCTACTTTAAATCTATCCCTAAAAGGGTAGATTAGATTCAAGGTGCTGATAGGGTCTGATAGGATATATGTGACTCCATTTTGTCTCATTTAGCCACGTGTATTTCATTTGGTTAGTGTACTACAAAATACCCCTTCCCCCTATGGAATGTGAGACACTTCCTTAAACTGTTTCAGGAAATCCATACATGTTGAAAGTTTGAACAGCCTTCCTACCATAAAAGGCCATCTGGCTCAACTGTATGCTAGCCTATGTGTATATACCTGATTGGTCAAATGCTGTTACTAGGAGTCAGCTATTATGTTAATGCAGAGCTTATGTGTGACCATACTATTGGTCAAATACTAATGCTAACATATGATTGGATGTCAAGGAAGCTCAACCCCCTCTATTAAAACTGTTTGCCAGCTGTGAATAAACCAGAATGGATTGGAAATAGACATGTGTTCATCTGGTCAATCTAGTTCATTCTCCCGGTACCGGTAAGACTTAATTCAAGCTGGCCACTGAAATCATGTGTCAGGGAAACACCGTTAGGCAAGAGAGTAAATTTTCCTAACAGATCTGGGGTCTCAGTCCGGGATTGGGAGGGTCAACTCTTCAGGTCTACCGTGAAAGACATCAATTCTTGTCCGCCTTGGACCTGGGAGCAATGACCAAAAATCCCGTTCAAGTAAGTCGAACCATCTATTTAGGATTTCAGTGATGCGATGTCTGGGACACGCAAATGTTGATTTTAAGCGGCTCATATCATTGAGTCCATATCGTTAGGTATAAAATGTTGATTGTAAGAGGCTCATTTGGGTCCGTATCGTTAGATAGTGCACTATATATAAGAATAATCTGTTCCGGGAACAGAAGGATACAAGCTTGAATTAACTCTTATATATATATATAGTATAAGTATTTTAGAAGTAATAAGATTATCTGTTTGTGTGAGATATTGATCGGTTGGTAAGTGTACGGTCGCATCCCACTGTTATTATCAAATTGATGTATTTTGGGTTAACTACTGTTAATGTGTAAAATTGTTTGTGTTGTGGAGGACTGCAAGACGCCCCAGTTTTTCGGCTAAGAGTGATCTGTTGACCCGGAAAATTTGAACGCAAGTGGCAGTCCGAAACAACAATAGTCGATAGGGGTCCAAAGAGTATAGAGAGACATTAAGATACAAATCAGCTGATCAGTTGACAGGTCTTGTCGGCGCTATTTCAGTGCAGTACAGCCAGTCCTGACAGTGATTGTCTCACTTATTCTTTGAACTATAAATACTAACATGGGAGGACAAGGGTCTAAAACTAAATTCCCTAAACCAGAACCAGGAGAAACTTGTAAAATCTATGTAGCCCGTGTTAGTCCAACAAACTATTACCTGATCAACCCGTGGGTAGATAATCTAGCAGGCTGGACTGAGGTAATGGATGCTGCAGATCCATTCCCCAGGGACGGTGATAATAGTATTTATCATATGGATATGGTCAAAGGACTATGTCTAGGTGATAAAACAGCCTGGCCGCATTTCGATGCGGATCCTTCCTGGGACATGGATTACATGTCCAGGAGTGCAGAACAATGGCTGGAAATAGCCCCCCACTGGTATGATGCAGGTAATAGCAAGAAGAATAAGAATCTAAAAAGTCCCAAAAATGATAGGTCTCTACATGAAATAGAACAGGAGGTAGGTACAAAGAAGAGAAGTCAGAAATCCCCTCCACCTTATAATAAATCCACCCCCACGGCACCTCTGTATCCAGTTCTGACTCAGATTGAGGAAGATGCTGTAACAGCGGTTATACCATTAAAACTAGAAGAAAAATACCGACCCCCCATGCCAACATTTGGAAACATAATGGAGCGCGGTCTAAATATTGGCACACCGCATACTAGTTATACTACACGCAGTACAAGTAGAATAAAATGTGAAACAGAATGTTATGCCCGGCTGGCAACAGGGATGAAAATCAGTTACATCAGAACTCCCGTGATTGTGAAGGGGGGTTAGGGTGAGTGACAAGACACAGCAGAGTCAGGAAGTTAATTCATGGCAAGGGAAAAAGTGTCTCAGTGTTTGCAATTAGAAAGGGCTTGTGTTAAACGTTCAGAAATGAACTGGTTAAGTTTTGTTGCCCTAATGATCTGTGTGTGTTTAAATAGTGACGATTTATAGTCCCTGGAATTAGAGATTACAGCACTAAAAGATGGATAGTTAATGCATAAGTGTATTGATAGTTGAAGAGAGAAGTTGTTGAAGGATAATAATAGCCTGGTGCAAGCTGAGTGATGGTGAAAAAGTGTATATGGAAGTGACTGAGAGAACTTGAAGTTAGAGAAATGAAATGAGCAGCATTTCTTATTTCAAGATGGAGGATTTTGAATCCTATAGAGAACAAAGAAGTTGCCATGAGGCATCCCTCCCCCCACCACCACATCTGCAGTAAACTCCAAAATGTCACTTGTAGTCCCACAAAAAAAAAAAAAAAAAAAAATTCTTCCTGTTCTGTCTGAGATGTGTTTTCAGAGAGAGCCCCCTCCCATCTCACCCCCCTCCTCTGCTCAGGAATTTCATATGGGGGTTGAGGGGGAGGGGGGCTGCTAATTGGTAGATGCATCAGCAGAATGTGAAGATACTAACCTGTGTTATTTCTAAGATATTCCAGACAGGGCTCCAGTATTGGATTAGATCTTTCCCAATTGTATGTTCCGATGGTTTAAAATGTGCCTGCAGTGATGATGCTAATTGGAAGTGTCCACTCGTATCAATCTAAGGTTGCACCCAATAAGTCCTTATTCAGATGTGAGTAAAAGTTTGAGGAACATGTGGTACAGCTGAACGTCTTGATGTATTGCTTTACTTCCCCTGTTTGAACACTCCTGAAATGGGAGATGCAAGACAAGAGGAAGTAGAAGGCATGGTTGTGTACGGTGGGGGGCGATGTGTGTAACACTAAACAAAAAAACTACATGGCATATAAGATGATTTGTTAATTTTAACAAAATGACTGTATGATTAACATGTACATTGTTTTACAGTGACAGACCATCAGCAATTCTGGGTGTGGTATGAATATCTGCTTCCCGGAAAGCTGTGTTAGTCTGTGCTGCAAATTTTGGAATGTAACAAAGAGATTTTGTGATTGGGTGAAAGATACATGATTCAGTGGAATGTGAATGGGTGTGGCTCTGAGTTGTATGTACGTAGCAGAGCTGTGTGTGTGCAATTCATATTTTATGTATAAGGGCGTGGTTATGAGCTGGTTTGTGAAGATGAGTACATGAAAATGTATATGAATGCGTATGGAATACGGTATTTGTTTTTAAATATGCGCATTAAGAATTTTATTTTATTTTATTGGAAGTTTTTTTGGTTTTTTATTGGTACCAACAGCATTGATCAAGCTGTACATTTTTATTTCAATGAAAAGTTTTTATGGGCCCTTTGTGTGTTCATGTCTGTATTGTCAGATCTGTTTGTTTCAATGTTTGCAGTTACATGTTACATGTTCAGTGTTGTGCTTAACATCAGAGCTCTGCTCGTATGGACAGCTAAGATACTAATGGCAGAACAGAAGACAGACCAAAGCGTCCGACTGAAAGGGGCGGACTTAGGTGACTCAGAGTGTCAGGAAGGAAATGTGAGCCCTCTATGGGAATAAATGGGGTACTGACAAGGACATACAGAACAGATTCCTTACCAGTAGAAACCATGGACAGGGAATACATCATGTCATGTATTTAGCATTATACTAGATTGCCCAGTCAGCCTATTAGGGAGAGATTTGTTCATTAAGCTTGACTTGCAGGTATCAGCAAAGAATCAGGACATAAGAGTACACTCAGGTCTCATTCCAGTCTCTACACCAGTGCCACTGATTCTTGCAAACATACAGGACCACCCAGAATAACATTAACCCTGCATTATGGTCCTCAAATGAATATGACACAGGATTCATAGATTGCACACATTACACAGCTACTGTGGAACCAGGTGTCATCTCAGTGTTCCAGAAACAATACCTGCTGTTAAAAGAGAAACTTGATGGGCTTAGGCCAATGATAAAGGAATTCCTACAAAAGGGAATCCTGGCAGAGGTGATTTCACCCTACAGCACGCCCCCGTGAATCCAGTGACAAAGGCAGATGGTGCTACCCGCTTTGTACAGGATTTAAGGGCCATCAACAACATCATTGTGCCTATAGCCCCTGTTGTACCTGATGTCACTTAATTATTATCTGCCATTCCAGCAGACGCTGTTTGGTTCAGTGTGATAGATCTGAAAAATGCATTCTTTTCTATCCCAGTTGATAAGATAACCAGACTACTTTTTGCTTTTTCCTTTGACAGACGCCAACTGACCTGGTGCAGAAATGCCCCAGGGATATGCTGATTCACCTGTAGTGTACAGCATAGTCCTCCGAGCGATGTTAGAGTCATGGTACATCCCCCCAAGGTTCTGTGCTGCTGCAATATGTCGATGATTTATTACTGTGTAGCATGTCAGCGGAGGCCAGCATTCAGGATGGTTTATCACTGTTATAATGGTTGTCAGGATGTGGTCACAAAGTGACACTTAAGCAAATGCAATGGTGTAAAATGCAGGTTGAATACTTGGGCTTTGTCCTCACAAAAGGTGAACGGAGAATCAGCACAGAAAGAGTCCAGTCTATTGCGGGTTTGGTCGCCCCGCACACCAAGAAAGAAATGTTATCTTTTCTTGGTATGATAAACGGTAGACAATGGATTACTGATTGCTCCCACTATTGACAATGTTTTGAGGCAAGCCACTCTGGATGGAAATCCAGATTTGATTAAATGGTCTTCTGAAATGTACAATGCATTTGATTATCTGAAATGTTCGCTCATGTCGAGTCCAGGGCTGGGCCTCCCTGACTATAATATGCCCTTCCACATGTTTGCACGCCAAACTTGTAAAACCATGGCGGGTGTACTGACACAAGAAAACGGAGGCAAGTTGCGTCCTTGTGTGTTTTTCTCAAAGGTAATGCCCACCTCTGTCCAGGGGATGCCGGCATGTCTGCGTTCTCTTGCAGCCTGTGCTATGATGGTAGAGTCGGCAAATTCTTTCACAATGTGACATTACACCATTTTGCACACCACTCATGATGTTGTAGGCCTACTCAAGGACATCCGCACTCAACACAGCAGGCAGCTGAGCTTATTGCACTCACTAGGACATGTATTCTACATGCTGATAGACATGTCACCATTCATACTGAGAGTAGGTACACACATGGGGTAGTGTGGGACCATGGTATGATCTGTCAGAGGAGAGGATTTACGGCAGCAGATTGTAAGGATCATGTCTCACAGGGCAATGCGCTGGCAGTTAAGATGGCGAAATGAGTGGCCAAAAGCAACCTCACAGGTTTGTATAACCATTAGGAGATGCCATGTTTGGCACCTCCAACCCCTGAGATGTTGCAAATGCTTACTGATCTTCAGTGGTATGCCACTGAACAGGAACAGCAAGACTGGTGTTATCCAGTATTGCAGAAAAATCCTAAAACAGGATTAGAATTAGTCTGCAAAGAGGGGAATTTATGCATTCCCCCAATACAGTGCTTCCATCTTAAGTAGCACATTTCCACAGAGTAGGACATAAACAGCATTGAGATACTCATGGGTAGGCCTTTCCCCACACCATGGGCAAGACGCCCCCTGGTAGTACAGGAAGGGGACTTGGACCTGATCAGGGAGGAGTATGTTACTAATCTGATCAAAGTCCTCAGTAAAACTGAAGAATAAGTTGCTTGTAAGTCTCCTTCTCTTTCACAGGAATCAACCCGTCCATTCCGGATAGGCGACCAGGTGATGATCAAGATCTTAAAGAAGGGAAAGGAACCAGGAAGCTTCACCTACGGACAACCCACCGAGGTAGTCGTGATCACCAGAACAGCAGTCCTCACTGAACAATCGCCCACGTGGATCCACGCCACAAGGATTAAGTTGGTGAAGAAAAGAGAGGTACTAACGGGGGCAGATAGCCCTGACCTCCAACGAGGCCCAGAGGTACTAACGGAGGCAGACAGCCTTGACCTCGAAGAAGATACAGAAGGGGTACTAACGGAGGCAGACAGCCTTGACCCCCAACAAGATTACGCAGTCGGGAAATTCCTCGAGATGGCTGAGATGTAGTGCCTTAATAATTGTAATTTTGTGTCTCCTACTTACTGTCCCATGGCTGTGGAACAGACAGATATACCTGAAAACAGAATGCAGAGGGGAAGACAATCTGTGGAGAAGACAAAGGAGAACTTATGGCTGTACCTGGCCAAAACTCTGAACTTAACTGACTTTTGTCTCCAAACCACTTTATCGGCATCTAACATTTTGGAGACATGTCTGGTAGCGGTCCCCACTCCAGTAGATGTATGGACGGAGCTCCTACGTTCCCAATGGAATGACGCAGATATGGAGGATCATGATGTTAAATATGGATATGTAAATCCTTATCATGCTTGTTATGACTGTCCTACATATGAGACTCTGCAGAGTAATATGATAGAAGTAATTACAGGTCTTGTCACAGCAGCAGAAATATGTTATAACTTCACCTGTGATGAGACACTATTGCCCCCCTGCATACAAGCAAAAAATGCAGAACAAGACTAAACCAAATATTTGTGATAGAGATTTAGGTAGTTGTAAAAAGATAATATCAGGAAAGAATATGCAATGTAATATTACAAAAACAGTACCATCCCTAGACAAACATGTACCTCTACCAGCAGGATGGGTATTGGCCTGTGGGAATACTAGTCACACATATATACCGGCCAATATTACAGAGGGACCCTGTACAATAGCCAGGCTGACATTAGCAATGATACCACTATTCCCAGCAATGCAGACACGACACACGAGAGACACTTCCCTACAGTTACCAGAAAATTGCGATTATAATGTGAATCTCCTCTCTAGATCAGAATATATGAGTTTAGGGGTATCTATGATAGGAGTACCAGGTTTGGCCATATATAACCACAGGACAATATCAAAACTTGCCTGTTGTATGGTAAAACAGATAAATGTCACTAGTGCAGTTCTGCAAGATATGCTGCTGGATATACAATCGTATAAAAAGGCTATCTTGCAGAATAGGGCAACTATTGACTATTTTTTTGTTCCAACATGATATAGGATGCTCAGCGTTCGCAGGGATGTGTTGTTTCAATTTATCAGATCACTCCAGTGGAATAAAAGATAAAATAGGCCAGCTAGAGGAGATGAGAAAACATATAAAACAGGATGTTGACCAAGGTTGGTGGGACTGGCTTTTTGGCTGAATACCTGACTTTGGTCAAATAAGGTATGTTTTAGGAGTGGCATTTGCCGTGGTCGCTGCAATAGTGGGTCTCTGCTGTTGTCTGCAGTGTGTGCCCTCCCTTCTAGCCATATGTCAAAAAGGTGGCCGAAAGAGGGGTACACTCAACATTCCTCTATACACCGGTAGAGGTAGAAGAGGTAAACACAACCTCAACAAAGCCTGAGGATTATATTCCTGAAGGGTATATGGAATACCTAAAGGCTTATAAGCAAACCAAGGAAGAGCAGAGAAAGAACCATATAGTATTAGGTATATATATAAGGTTCTAAGAGGGGATTTGATGGGATATATGTGACTCCATTTTGTCTCATTTAGCCACGTGTATTACATTTGGTTAGTGTACTACAAAATACCCCTTCCCCCTATGGAATGTGAGACACTTCCTTAAACTGTTTCAGGAAATCCATACATGTTGAAAGTTTGAACAGCCTTCCTACCATAAAAGGCCATCTGGCTCAACTGTATGCTAGCCTATGTGTATATACCTGATTGGTCAAATGCTGTTACTAGGAGTCAGCTATTATGTTAATGCAGAGCTTATGTGTGACCATACTATTGGTCAAATACTAATGCTAACATATGATTGGATGTCAAGGAAGCTCAACCCCCTCTATTAAAACTGTTTGCCAGCTGTGAATAAACCAGAATGGATTGGAAATAGACATGTGTTCATCTGGTCAATCTAGTTCATTCTCCCGGTACGGGTAAGACTTAATTCAAGCTGGCCACTGAAATCATGTGTCAGGGACACACCGTTAGGCAAGAGAGTAAATTTTCCTAACAGGGTCATTCTTAAGAACTTCACACACACGCTACAGTGCAGATCCAAGTCTAATTCTGTGATTAAACGTATACCTGTCACCCAGCGTCTAAAAAATAGGCCTCACATTTATATTTTTCCAAATCTGTCAATACTGTTTTAGCTGGTCAAGTTATTTAGTGTCCGTCAAAGCACAGTTTTTGTTCTGGGTTGAAAAACAATTCCCAATTTTGCAATTCTCAAAATTAGTGGTTTCTGCTGTATCAGGCCTACTTTAAATCTATTCCTAAAAGGGTAGATTAGATTCAAGGTGCTAAATAGGGTCATTCTCAAGAACTTCACACACACGCTACAGTGCAGATCCAAGTCTAATTCTGTCCGTAAACGTATACCTGTCACCCAGCGCCTAAATAATAGGCCTCAAATTTGTATTCAGCTAATTCCAGTGGTGGGTGACGTGAAGCCTGATTCTCTGCTATGACATGAAGACTGATTCTCTGCTGACATGAAGCCTGAATCTCTGTTATGGGACCTCTCTCCTCTGCCTGGGTGCCTGGGCCTAAATATGTGACAATGGACTGTTCCAGTGGTGGGTGACGTGAAGCCTGATTCTCTGCTATGACATGAAGACTGATTCTCTGCTGACATGAAGCCTGAATCTCTGTTATGGGACCTCTCTCCTCTGTCTGGGTGTCGGGGCCTAAAAATATCTGACAGTGGCCTGTTCCAGTGGTGGGTGATGTGAAGCCTGATTCTCTGCTATGACATGAAGACTGATTCTCTGCTGACACGAAGCCAGATTCTCTGTTACGGGACATCTCTCCTCTGCCTGGGTGCCTGGTCCTAAATATCTGACAATGGACTGTTCCAGTGTTGGGTGACGTAAAGCCTGATTCTCTGCTATGGCATGAAGACTGATTCTCTGCTGACATGAAGCCAGATTCTCTGTTACGGGACCTCTCTCCTCTGCCTGGGTGCCTGGGCCTAAATATCTGACAATGGACTGTTCCAGTGTTGGGTGACGTAAAGCCTGATTCTCTGCTATGACATGCAGACTGATTCTCTGCTGACATGAAGCCAGATTCTCTGTTACGGGACCTCTCTCCTCTGCCTGGGTGCCTGGGCCTAAATATCTGACAATGGACTGTTCCAGTGTTGGGTGACGTAAAGCCTGATTCTCTGCTATGACATGCAGACTGATTCTCTGCTGACATGAAGCAAGATTCTCTGTTACGGGACCTCTGTCCTCTGCCTGGGTGCCTGGGCCTAAATATCTGACAATGGACTGTTCCAGTGTTAAGTGATGTAAAGCATGATTCTCTGCTAGGACATGCAGACTGATTCACTGCTGACATGAAGCCAGATTCTCTGTTACGGGACCTCTCTCCTCTGCCTGGGTGCCTGGGCCTAAATATCTGACAATGGACTGTTCCAGTGTTGGGTGACGTAAAGCCTGATTCTCTGCTATGACATGCAGACTGATTCTCTGCTGACATAAAGCCAGATTCTCTGTTACGGGACCTCTCTCCTCTGCCTGGGTGCCTGGGCCTAAATATCTGACAATGGACTGTTCCAGTGTTGGGTGACGTAAAGCCTGATTCTCTGCTATGGCATGCAGACTGATTCTCTGCTGACATGAAGCCAGATTCTCTATTACGGGACCTCTTTCCTCTGCCTGGGTGCCTGGGCCTAAATATCTGACAATGGACTGTTCCAGTGTTGGGTGACGTAAAGCCTGATTCTCTGCTATGACATGCAGACTGATTCTCTGCTGACATGAAGCCAGATTCTCTGTTACGGGACCTCTCTCCTCTGCCTGGGTGCCTGGGCCTAAATATCTGACAATGGACTGTTCCAGTGTTGGGTGACGTAAAGCCTGATTCTCTGCTATGACATGCAGACTGATTCTCTGCTGACATGAAGCCAGATTCTCTGTTACGGGACCTCTGTCCTCTGCCTGGGTGCCTGGGCCTAAATATCTGACAATGGACTGTTCCAGTGTTGGGTGATGTAAAGCATGATTCTCTGCTAGGACATGCAGACTGATTCTCTGCTGACATGAAGCCAGATTCTCTGTTACGGGACCTCTCTCCTCTGCCTGGGTGCCTGGGCCTAAATATCTGACAATGGACTGTTCCAGTGTTGGGTGACGTAAAGCCTGATTCTCTGCTATGACATGCAGACTGATTCTCTGCTGACATAAAGCCAGATTCTCTGTTACGGGACCTCTCTCCTCTGCCTGGGTGCCTGGGCCTAAATATCTGACAATGGACTGTTCCAGTGTTGGGTGACGTAAAGCCTGATTCTCTGCTATAACATGCAGACTGATTCTCTGCTGACGTGAAGCCAGATTCTCTGTTACGGGACCTCTCTCCTCTGCCTGGGTGCCTGGGCCTAAATATCTGACAATGGACTGTTCCAGTGTTGGGTGATGTAAAGCATGATTCTCTGCTAGGACATGCAGACTGATTCTCTGCTGACATGAAGCCAGATTCTCTGTTACGGGACCTCTCTCCTCTGCCTGGGTGCCTGGGCCTAAATATCTGACAATTCACTGTTCCAGTGTTGGGTGACGTAAAGCCTGATTCTCTGCTATGACATGCAGACTGATTCTCTGCTGACATGAAGCCAGATTCTCTGTTACGGGACCACTGTCCTCTGCCTGGGTGCCTGGGCCTAAATATCTGACAATGGACTGTTCCAGTGTTGGGTGATGTAAAGCATGATTCTCTGCTAGGACATGCAGACTGATTCTCTGCTGACATGAAGCCAGATTCTCTGTTACGGGACCTCTCTCCTCTGCCTGGGTGCCTGGGCCTAAATATCTGACAATGGACTGTTCCAGTGTTGGGTGACGTAAAGCCTGATTCTCTGCTATGACATGCAGACTGATTCTCTGCTGACATGAAGCCAGATTCTCTGTTACGGGACCTCTGTCCTCTGCCTGGGTGCCGGGGTCTAAATATATGACAATGGACTGTTACAGTGGTGGGTGACGTGAAGCCTGATTCTCTGCTATGGCATGAAGAGACTGATTCTCTGCTGACATGAAGCCAGATTCTCTGCTATGGGACCTTTCTCCAATTGATATTGGTTAATTTTTATTTATTTTATTTTAATTTTAATTCATTTCCCTATCCACATTTGTTTGCAGGGGATTTACCTACATGTTGCTGCCTTTTGCAGCCCTCTAGCTCTTTCCTGGGCTGTTTTACAGCCTTTTTAGAGCCGAAAAGTTCGGGGCCCCATTGACTTTAATGGGGTTCGGGACGAAGTTCGGGTCGGGTTCGGATCCCGAACCCGAACATTTCCGGGAAGTTCGGCCGAATTTCTCGAACCCGAACATCCAGGTGTTCGCTCAACTCTACTTATGACATAACCTGAGCATTTAATTGGGTTTTCTCCCTGTAGGGTAAGTGGCCAGTCTACCCCTGAATGTATGCCAAAATATTTCAGTACACTATCCCCCAACAGCCAGAGTTATGGAAACAATATACATTGGTTTCTTATAGTTAATGCCAAATTCTGACCGTCCATCTGCATGGTTAAACATCTGTATAGTTTTGAATAATCCAACCCCACTAAAACATATTGGATGACAGAAATTACAATCTTCTGATGTAGACTAGAAACGCAAATACTCCTAAATACTGTGCATTTATACAGGGAGTGCAGAATTATTAGGCAAGTTGTATTTTTGAGGATTAATTTCATTATTGAACAACAACCATGTTCTCAATGAACCCAAAAAACTCATTAATAGCAAAGCTGAATATTTTTGGAAGTAGTTTTTAGTTTGTTTTTAGTTTTAGCTATTTTAGGGGGATATCTGTGTGTGCAGGTGACTATTACTGTGCATAATTATTAGGCAACTTAACAAAAAACAAATATATACCCATTTCAATTATTTATTTTTACCAGTGAAACCAATATAACATCTCAACATTCACAAATATATATTTCTGACATTCA
Organism: Bufo bufo; assembly: GCF_905171765.1. NCBI lineage: Eukaryota > Metazoa > Chordata > Amphibia > Anura > Bufonidae > Bufo > Bufo bufo. The sequence continues at coordinate 156,883,660 of NC_053392.1, read as the reverse complement.
AAAACAAAACAAAAACAAATCAGTGACCAATATAGCCACCTTTCTTTGCAAGGACACTCAAAAGCCTGCCATCCATGAATTATGTCAGTGTTTTGATCTGTTCACCATCAACATTGCGTGCAGCAGCAACCACAGCCTCCCAGACACTGTTCAGAGAGGTGTACTGTTTTCCCTTCTTGTAAATCTCACATTTGATGATGGACCACAGGTTCTCAATGGGGTTCAGATCAGGTGAACAAGGAGGCCATGTCATTAGATTTTCTTCTTTTATACCCTTTCTTGCCAGCCACGCTGTGGAGTACTTGGACGCGTGTGATGGAGCATTGTCCTGCATGAAAATCATGTTTTTCTTGAAGGATGCAGACTTCTTCCTGTACCACTGCTTGAAGAAGGTGTCTTCCAGAAACTGGCAGTAGGACTGGGAGTTGAGCTTGACTCCATCCTCAACCCGAAAAGTCCCCACAAGCTCATCTTTGATGATACCAGCCCAAACCAGTACTCCGCCTCCACCTTGCTGGCGTCTGAGTCGGACTGGAGCTCTCTGCCCTTTACCAATCCAGCCACGGGCCCATCCATCTGGCCCATCAAGACTCACTCTCATTTCATCAGTCCATAAAACCTTAGAAAAATCAGTCTTGAGATATTTCTTGGCCCAGTCTTGACGTTTCAGCTTGTGTGTCTTGTTCAGTGGTGGTTGTCTTTCAGCCTTTCTTACCTTGGCCATGTCTCTGAGTATTGCACACCTTGTGCTTTTGGGCACTCCAGTGATGTTGCAGCTCTGAAATATGGCCAAACTGGTGGCAAGTGGCATCTTGGCAGCTGCACGCTTGACTTTTCTCAGTTCATGGGCAGTTATTTTGCGCCTTGGTTTTTCCACACGCTTCTTGCGACCCTGTTGACTATTTTGAATGAAACGCTTGATTGTTCGATGATCACGCTTCAGAAGCTTTGCAATTTTAATAGTGCTGCATCCCTCTGCAAGTTATCTCACTATTTTTGACTTTTCTGAGCCTGTCAAGTCCTTCTTTTGACCCATTTTGCCAAAGGAAAGGAAGTTGCCTAATAATTATGCACACCTAATATAGGGTGTTGATGTCATTAGACCACACCCCTTTTCATTACAGAGATGCACATCACCTAATATGCTTAATTGGTAGTAGGCTTTCGAGCCTATACAGCTTGGAGTAAGACAACATGCATAAAGAGGATGATGTGGTCAAAATACTCATTTGCCTAATAATTCTGCACGCAGTGTAGATACTGTTCTGCATACCACTGTTGAGAAATATGGTTATTGAGCTATTATCACCTTCCTGGCAGTTTCAATTAATCTGATTGTTCTCCTTTATCTTACTCATTAACTGTCTCTTTACACTGTTCCCTGTAAATTCTTGAGACAAATTATTTTTTCTAGTAGGCGTACAGTTAGTAATAGATACGTAGTGGCCAACCCCTTTATTTACCATGTTTTCTTGTTTAGTAAGGACTCATGCACACGACCGTTGTGTGCATCCGTGGCCGTTGTGCCGTTTTCCGTTTTTTTCCGCAGACCTATTGACTTTCAATGGGTCCGTGGAAAAATCGGAAAATGCACCGTTTTGCAGCCGCATCCGTGATCCGTGTTTCCTGTCCGTCAAAAAAATAGGACCTGTCCTATTTTTTTGACGGACAACAGTTCACGGACCCATTCAAGTCAATGGGTCCGTGAAAGAACACGGATGCACACAAGATTGGCATCCGCGTCCGTGATCCGTGGCCGTAGGTTACTTTCATACAGACGGATCTGAAGATCCGTCTGCATAAAAGCCTTTTCAGAGATGAGTTTTCACTTTGTGAAAACCCATATCCGACAGTAAATTCTAACACAGAGGCGTTCCCAGTGATGGGGACGCTTCTAGTTAGAATATACTACGAACTGTGTACATGACTGCCCCCTGCTGCCTGGCAGCACCCGATCTCTTACAGGGGGCTGTGATCTGCACAATTAACCCCTCAGGTGCTGCACCTGAGGGGTTAATTGTGCATATCATGGCCCCTTATAAGAGATCAGGGGCTGCCAGGCAGCAGGGGGCAGACCCCCCTCCCTCCCCAGTTTTAATTTCATTGGTGGCCAGTGTGGCCCCCCCGGCCCCCCCTCCCTCTATTTTAATATCATTGGTGGCCAGTGTGTGGCCTCCCCTGGCCCCCCCTCCCTCCCTTTATTGTATTTTCATTGGTGGCCAGTGTGCAGCCCCCCGGCCCCCCTCCCTCTATTGTATTATCATTGGTGGCCAGTGTGCGCCCCCCCCCCCCCCCGGCCCCCCCTCTATTGTATTAATATAATTGGTGGCCAGTGTGCGGCCTCCCCTCTCCCCCCTGATCATTGGTGGCAGCGGAGAGTTCCGATCGGAGTCCCAGTTTAATCTCTCTGGGGCTCCGATCGGTAACCATGGCAACCAGGACGCTACTGCAGTCCTGGTTGCCATGGTTACTTAGCAATATTACAATATTAGAAGCATCATAGTTACCTGCTGCGCTGTCTGTGACCGTCCGGGAGCTCCTCCTACTGGTAAGTGACAGATCATTAAGCAATGCGCCGCCGCACAGACCTGTCACTTACCAGTAGGAAGAGCTGCCGGCCGGTCACAGACAGCGCAGCAGGTAAGTATGATGCTTCTAATATTGTAATATTGCTAAGTAACCATGGCAACCAGGCCTGCAGTAGCGTCCTGGTTGCCATGGTTACCGATCGGAGCCCCAGCGATTAAACTGGGACTCTCCGCTGCCACCAATGATCGGGGGGGGGAGGCCGCAACTGGCCACCAATGATATTACAATAGAGGGAGGGAGGGGGGCCGCACACTGGCCACCAATGATATTACAATAGAGGGAGGGAGGGGGGGCCGGGGAGGCCGCACACTGGCCACCAATAATATTACAATAGAGGGAGGGAGGGGGGGCCGGGGGGGCCGCACACTGGCCACCAATGATAATACATTAAAGGGAGGGAGGGGGGGCCGGGGGGGCCGCACACTGGCCACCAATGATAATACATTAAAGGGAGGGAGGGGGGGCCGGGGGAGGCCGCACACTGGCCACCAATGATATTACAATAGAGGGAGGGAGGGGGGGCCGGGGGTGGGGGCCGCACACTGGCCACCAATAATATTCAAACTGGGGAGGGAGGGGGGTCTGCCCCCTGCTGCCTGGCAGCCCCGATCTCTTACAGGGGGCTATGATATGCACAATTGTGCGGATCACAGCCCCCTGTAAGAGATCGGGTGCTGCCAGGCAGCAGGGGGCAGTCATGTACACAGTTTGTAGTATATTCGAACTAGAAGCGTCCCCATCACTATGGGAACGCCTCTGTGTTAGAATATACTGTCGGATATGAGTTTCACGATCTAACTCATATCCGACAGTATATTCTAACATAGAGGCGTTCCCATAGTGATGGGGACGCTTCAAGTTAAAATATACCAGAAGAGAAAACTCCGATCCGATGGTATAATAGGGACTCCTGACTTTACATTGAAAGTCAATGGGGGACGGATCCGTTTGAAATTGCACCATATTGTGTCAACGTCAAACGGATCCGTCCCCATTGACTTGCATTGTAATTCAGGACGGATCTGTTTGGCTCCGCACGGCCAGGCGGACACCAAAACGACATTTTTTTCATGTCTGTGGATCCTCCAAAAATCAAGGAAGACCCACGGACGAAAAAACTGTCACGGATCACGGACCAACGGAACTCCGTTTTGCAGACCGTGAAAAAATACGGTCATGTGCATGAGGCCTAAGACATACTTTTTTCCCCAGAAGTGTGGATAACATGGCATTGCATCTTATAAAATGAATGCTAGCGAGCGTTTCCATTACGGAAACACTCTCTAGTGTGCAGGAGGCAAGGGGAGCAGTGAGTGTACTCAACACTCTCTGGTTTTCTTGGGACCCGTGCTGCACTGTCCTGTGCGTCATCAGGTCATTGTGCAATGCTGGTCTAGAGAAGACCTGAATTGAGGGTCTGATCTGATATCTGATGAAGATTGGAGGTCTGATTTGGGAGTCTGATCTGAGGAAGAGTGGGTGTATAATCTGAGGTCTGATGAAGATTGGGGGTCTCATCTGATGTCTGATATGGGGGTCTGATCTGAAACCTGATCTGAGGTCTGATCTGAGGGTTTAATCTGAGGTCTGATATGGGGGTCTGAGCTGAGGTCTGATATGGGGGTCTGAGCTGAGGTCTGATGAAGATTGGAGGTTTAATTTGAGGGTCTGATGTGAGGCCTGATTTAACAACTGTAGATAGGGACAGATTAGGACAGTGAGTCCCTGAACTTTTGTAACTTGGTACATCATGAATCATATTGCCTTGTGTCATTACTATACTGTATGCTATCCACTTAAAAAAAAAAAAGGAAACATTTTTAAATAGAAAGTCATATATATTTAAATCTCCCATTGTTGTCAATGCATATCACAAATTGTGTCTGTTAAGTGAAATGTGACATAAAAAAACACATTATTTCCATAATAACACTTATACACTTATTGCTTGTGGTCTGGTATATATACAGTACAGACCAAAAGTTTGGACACACCTTCTCATTCAAAGAGTTTTCTTTATTTTCATGACTATGAAAATTGTAGATTCACACTGAAGGCATCAAAACTATGAATTAACACATGTGGAATTATATACACTGCTCAAAAAAATAAAGGGAACAGTTAAACAACACAATGTAACTCCAAGTCAATCACACCTCTGTGAAATCTAACTGTCCACTTAGGAAGCAACACTGAGTGACAATCAATTTCACATGCTGTTGTGCAAATGGGATAGACAACAGGAGGAAATTATAGGCAATTAGCAAGACACTCCCAATAAAGGAGTGGTTCTGCAGGTGGTGATCACAGACCACTTCTCAGTTCCTATGCTTCCTGGCTGATGTTTTGGTCACTTTTGAATGCTGGCGGTGCTTTCACTCTAGTGGTAGCATGAGACGGAGTCTACAACCCACACAAGTGGCTCAGGTAGTGCAGCTTATCCAGGATGGCACATCAATGCGAGCTGTGACAAGAAGGTTTGATGTGTCTGTCAGAGTAGTGTCCAGAGCATGGAGCTACCAGGAGACAGGCCAGTACATCGGGAGACGTGGAGGAGGCCGTAGGAGGGCAACAACCCAGCAGCAGGACCGCTACCTCCGCCTTTGTGCAAGGAGGAACAGGAGGAGCACTGCCAGGGCCCTGCAAAATGACCTCCAGCAGGCCACAAATGTGCATGTGTCTGCTCAAACGGTCAGAAACAGACTCCATGAGGGTGATATGAGGGCCCGACGTCCACAGGTGGGGGTTGTGCTTACAGCCCAACACCGTGCAGGACGTTTGGCATTTGCCAGAGAACACCAAGATTGGCAAATTCGCTACTGGCGCCCTGTGCTCTTCACAGAGGAAAGCAGGTTCACACTGAGCACATGTGACTGACGTGACAGAGTCTTGAGACGCCGTGGAGAACGTTCTGCTGCCTGCAACATCCTCCAGCATGACCGGTTTGGCATTGGGTCAGTAATGGTGTGGGGTGGCATTTCTTTGGAGGGCCGCACAGCCCTCCATGTGCTCGCCAGAGGTAGCCTGACTGCCATTAGGTACCGAGATGAGATCCTCAGACCCCTTGTGAGACCATATGCTGGTGCTGTTGGCCCTGGGTTCCTCCTAATGGAAGACAATGTTAGACCTCATATGGCTGGAGTGTGTCAGCAGTTCCTGCAAGACGAAGGCATTGATGCTATGGACTGGCCCGCCCGTTCCCCAGACCTGAATCCAATTGAGCACATCTGGGACATCATGTCTCGCTCTATCCACCAACAGACTGTCCAGGAGTTGGCAGATGCTTTAGTCCAGGTCTGGGAGGAGATCCCTCAGGAGACCGTCCGCCACCTCATCAGGAGCATGCACAGGCGTTGTAGGGAGGTGATACAGGAACGTGGAGGCCACACACACGCCTCATTTTGACTTGTTTTAAGGACATTACATTAAAGTTGGATCAGCCTGTAGTGTGTTTTTCCACTTTAATTTTAAGGGTGACTCCAAATCCAGACCTCCATGGGTTGAAAAATTTGATTTCCATTTATTTTTTATTTTTGTGTGATTTTGTTGTCAGCACATTTAACTATGTAAAGAACAAAGTATTTCAGAAGAATATTTAATTAATTCAGATCTAGGATGTGTTATTTTTGTGTTCCCTTTATTTTTTTGAGCAGTGTACATAACAAACAAGTGTAAAACAACTGAAAATATGTCATATTCTAGGTTCTTCAAAGTAGCCACCTTTTGCTTTGATTACTGCGTTGCACACTCTTGGCATTCTCTTGATGAGCTTCAACAGGTAGTCCCCTGAAATGGTTTTCACTTCACAGGTGTGCCCTGTCAGGTTTAATAAGTGGGATTTCTTGCCTTATAAATGGGGTTCGGACCATCAGTTGCGTTGAGGAGAAGTCAGGTGGATACACAGCTGATAGTCCTATTGAATAGACTGTTAGAATTTGTATTATGGCAAGAAAAAAGCAGCTAAGTAAAGAAAAACGAGTGGCCATCATTACTTTAAGAAATGAAGGTCAGTCAGTCAGCCGAAAAAATTGGGAAAACTTTGAAAGTAAGGGCTATTTGACCATGAAGGAGAGTGATGGGGTGCTGCGCCAGATGACCTGGCCTCCACAGTCACCGGACCTGAACCCAATCAAGATGGTTTGGGGTGAGCTGGACCGCAGAGTGAAGGCAAAAGGGCCAACAAGTGCTAAGCATTTCTGGAAACTCCTTCAAGACTGTTGGAAGACCATTTCAGGGGACTACCTCTTGAAGCTCATCAAGAGAATGCCAAGAGTGTGTAAAGCAGTAATCAAAGCAAAAGGTGGTTACTTTGAAGAACCTAGAATATTACATATTTTCAGTTGTTTCACACTTGTTTGTTATGTATATAATTCCACATGTGTTAATTCATAGTTTTGATGCCTTCATAGTCATGAAAATAAAGAAAACTCTTTGAATGAGAAGGTGTGTCCAAACTTTTGGTCTGTACTGTATATACACTGCGTGCAGAATTATTAGGCAAATGAGTATTTTGACCACATTATCCTCTTTATGCATGTTGTCTTACTCCAAGCTGTATAGGCTCGAAAGCCTACTACCAATTAAGCATATTAGGTGATGTGCATCTCTGTAATGAGAAGGGGTGTGGTCTAATGACATCAACACCCTATATCAGGTGTGCATAATTATTAGGCAACTTCCTTTCCTTTGGCAAAATGGGTCAAAATAAGGACTTGACAGGCTCAGAAAAGTCAAAAATAGTGAGATATCTTGCAGAGGGATGCAGCACTCTTAAAATTGCAAAGCTTCTGAAGCGTGATCATCGAACAATCAAGCGTTTCATTCAAAATAGTCAACAGGGTCGCAAGAAGCGTGTGGAAAAATCAAGGCGCAAAATAACTGCCCATGAACTGAGAAAAGTCAAGCGTGCAGCTGCCAAGATGCCACTTGCCACCAGTTTGGCCATATTTCAGAGCTGCAACATCACTGGAGTGCCCAAAAGCACAAGGTGTGCAATACTCAGAGACATGGCCAAGGTAAGAAAGGCTGAAAGACGACCACCACTGAACAAGACACACAAGCTGAAACGTCAAGACTGGGCCAAGAAATATCTCAAGACTGATTTTTCTAAGGTTTTATGGACTGATGAAATGAGAGTGAGTCTTGATGGGCCAGATGGATGGGCCCGTGGCTGGATTGGTAAAGGGCAGAGAGCTCCAGTCCGACTCAGACGCCAGCAAGGTGGAGGTGGAGTAGTGGTTTGGGCTGGTATCATCAAAGATGAGCTTGTGGGGCCTTTTCGGGTTGAGGATGGAGTCAAGCTCAACTCCCAGTCCTACTGCCAGTTTCTGGAAGACACCTTCTTCAAGCAGTGGTACAGGAAGAAGTCTGCATCCTTCAAGAAAAACATGATTTTCATGCAGAACAATGCTCCATCACACGCGTCCAAGTACTCCACAGCGTGGCTGGCAAGAAAGGGTATAAAAGAAGAAAATCTAATGACATGGCCTCCTTGTTCACCTGATCTGAACCCCATTGAGAACCTGTGGTCCATCATCAAATGATTGAGATTTACAAGGAGGGAAAACAGTACACCTCTCTGAACAGTGTCTGGGAGGCTGTGGTTGCTGCTGCACGCAATGTTGATGGTGAACAGATCAAAACACTGACAGAATCCATGGATGGCAGGCTTTTGAGTGTCCTTGCAAAGAAAGGTGGCTATATTGGTCACTGATTTGTTTTTGTTTTGTTTTTGAATGTCAGAAATGTATATTTGTGAATGTTGAGATGTTATATTGGTTTCACTGGTAAAAATAAATAATTGAAATGGGTATATATTTGTTTTTTGTTAAGTTGCCTAATAATTATGCACAGTAATAGTCACCTGCACACACAGATATCCCCCTAAAATAGCTAAAACTAAAAAAAAACTAAAAACTACTTCCAAAAATATTCAGCTTTGATATTAATGAGTTTTTTGGGTTCATTGAGAACATGGTTGTTGTTCAATAATAAAATTATTCCTCAAAAATACAACTTGCCTAATAATTCTGCACTCCCTGTATATATATATACATATATATTGTGGGGATTTTCTCTGGTAGGCAGGGTAAGCGGACGCAGAACAGAGGCAAAAGAAACAGTTTGTAAAACTTCTGTGTTTATTCATACAGGAGGAAAAAAACTAAGCAAAATTTTTCAGTCTTAGTGTTCATTCACACAAAGGAAAGTCCAAAGAACAAAACAGTCACCTTGTTAGCAGGTTTTTTCAGCGGTCCACAACAGGCTTTAGGGGGCCTGTTTCCCCGCATGCGGCTCTCAGCCCTCTAGCACGGCACCATGCCTCAGATCCCAAAACAGAGACCTTGATTCGGAGCCCAGCTGCCTATTTAAAGGACAGCCAGGTGCTGCCAAAACCCGGACCGGCACTTAAACTCCGGTCCGGTATTTGATCTCACCTGGCTGGAAATCAGTCCAGCCGCCCATTGAGAGGAAAATACCTGCCTTCCTAAACAAAACCCCTTGCTATGTCACATCCCTCCCCCCTTTGTTAAACCCTGAGGGGGTGAACACACGCCAAACAGTGTACCCGGGACAGGGCATCCACGTTTCCCTGTAACCGGCCTGTCCTGTTCTACTGTAAACTTAAAGTTTTGCAAGGACAAGAACCATCTGATGACCCAAGCATTCCTTTCTTTGGCCTGGCTCATCCACTTGAGAGGGGAGTGGTCGGTCACCAGACTGAACTTTCTCCCCAACATATAATAGCGGAGAGACTTGAGTGCCCACTTGATGGCCAGGCACTCTTTCTCCACTATACTATACCGGGTCTCGGCTGGAGTGAGCTTACGACTGAGGAAGACAATGAGATGCTCCTCCCCGTTGACTTCCTGAGACACTACTGCACTAAGGCCTACTTTAGAGGCATCGGTCTGTACTATAAACTCCCTTTTGAAGTCAGGCGTCACCAAAACCAGCGACCCACACAGGGCCGACTTCAAAACGGATAAAGCCTCTTCCGCCTGGTCAGGACAATCACGGACTTCCATCCCTCCAAGAGCCCTGTCAATGGAGCTGCTAAAGTGGCAAAATGGGGAACGAACCTCATATAATAGCCTACCATTCCCAGGAATAACTTTACTTGCCTAGAGGTGACAGGTCGGGGCCAATTCCTTATCATCTCTATTTTGTTTACTTGGGGTTTGATGACTCATGACATACCCTAAGTATTTGGTCTCCTCTAACCCTATCGCACATTTTTTGGGGTTAGCTGTTAGACCAGCCTTTCGAAGGGAGTCCACTACAGCCTGTACTTTGGGTAGGTGACTTTCCCAGTCGGTACTGTGAATGACAATATCATCCAGGTAAGCTGAAGTGTACCGCCGATGTGGACAAAGCAAAATGTCCATTAGACGTCGAAAAGTGGCAGGGGCGCCATGCAGACCGAAAGGTAACACCTTATATTGGTACAGCCCCTCTGGTGAAATGAAGGCAGTTTTCTCTTTGGCAGCCTCTGTCAAAGGTACCTGCCAGTACCTTTTGGTGAGGTCCAAAACAGAAAAATATCGGGCTTGGCCTAACCTTTCAATAAGCTCATCCACCCGAGGCATGTGATATGCATCAAATTTAGATATTTTGTTCAGCTTACGAAAATCGTTACAAAACCGTAACGTCCCGTCCGGCTTGGGTATAAAGACTATAGGACTGGCTCACTCACTTTTAGATTCCTCGATGACGTCTAGCCGCAGCATGAGCTGCACTTCCTCCGAGATGGCTTGTCGCCGAGCCGCGGGTACCCGGTATGGCTTGGTCTTCAGTACAGGTCTCCCTATCTTTCCAAGGTTTAAGTAAATTAACATGGTAAACCTGCTCCGGTTTCCACCGCCCTGGCTGGTGTACCTTGTAATTTACCTCTCCAACTTTCTCGAGTACCTCGTAGGACCCCTGCCATCTAGCCAGGAACTTACTGTCCACGGTCGGCACCAGAACCAAAACCCGATCACCAGGGTTAAAGATCCAGACCCGAGCCTTCGGATTATAGATCCGGCTCTGGGCTCGCTGAGCGGCCTCCATATGCTCCCTGACAAGAGGCAAAACGGTCTCTATCCGCTGTTACATCTTGATAACATACTCAAGGACACTTTTATGCGGAGTGGGTTGCTGTTCCCACGCCTCTTTGGCTACGTCTAACAGACCACGAGGATGTCTGCCATAAAGCAATTCAAAGGGCGAGAACCCAGTAGAAGCCTGGGGTACCTCTCACACAGCGAACATGAGATAGGGCAGAAGAAGGTCCCAATCCTTCCCATCTTTAGACACCACTAGAGTTGAGCGAACACCTAGAAGTTCGGGTTCGGGACCCGAACTTGATCTGAACTTGGACCCGAACCCCATTAAAGTTAATGGGGACCCGACCTTCACTTTATTATTTTCCGTTATAACATGGTTATAACGGAAAATAATAGTATTAGCTTTTTCAGATCTGAGTTTTCACGATCGTGAAAACTCAGATCCGACAGTATATTCTAACACAGAGGCGTTCCCATGGTGATGGGGACGCTTCAAGTTAGAATATACTAAGAACTGTGTACAAAACTAACCTCTGCTGCCTGGCAGCACCCGATCTCTTACAGGGGGCTGTGATCCGCACAATTAACCCCTCAGGTGCCGCACCTGAGGGGTTAATTGTGCGGATCACAGCCCCCTGTAAGAGATCAGGTGCTGCCAGGCAGCAGGGGGCCGTTATGTCCACAGTTCTCAGTATATTCTAACTTGAAGCGTCCCCATCACTATGAAAACGCCTCTGTGTTAGAATATACTGTCGGATCTGAGTTTTCACGATCGTGAAAACTCAGATCTGAAAAAGCTAATACTATTATTTTCCGTTATAACCATGTTATAACGGAAAATAATAAAGTGAAGGTCGGGTCCCCTTTGACTTTGGTGATGGGGACGCTTCAAGTTAAAATATACCATCGGATTGGAGAAAATTCAGATCCGATGATATATTAATATTACCCGAACACCGAACCCGAACCCGAACTTTTACTGAAATGTTCAGGTTCGGGTTCGGGTGCCGAACACCGTAAAGTTCGGTACGAACCCGAACTTTACAGTTCGGGTTCGCTCAACCCTAGACACCACCCTTTTTAACATAGTTTTTAGAGTTTTGTTAAACCTTTCAACCAGACCGTCCGTTTGCGGATGGTATACGGACGTCCGTAACTGTCTGATATGCAGCAGTTTACAGAGTTCCCTCATGACCTTGGACATAAAAGGGGTACCCTGGTCAGTCAGAACCTCTTTAGGTAGCCCCACTTGGGAGAACATCCCCATTAGCTCCTTAGCTATAAGCTTCGCCGATGTATGTCGCAGTGGCACCGCCTCCGGGTACCGAGTGGCGTATTCCAGGATGACCAAGATGTGTTGGTGTCCTCTAGCGGACTTCGGTACTGGGCCTACGAGGTCCATAACGATTCTTTCAAATGGTACCTCGATGATCAAGAGAGGTACCAAGGGACTGCGAAAAAGATGCTGGGGGCTAGTTGTCTGGCAGGTCGGGCAAGACTTAAAGAATTCTTCCACCTCCCTAAACACACTGGGCCAGTAAAACCATTGTAGTATCCGGTCCTGTGTCTTCTGCATTCCCAGATGACCCCTGAGAACATGTTGGTGAGCTAATTCTAACACAAGTTTGCGATAAGCCTGGGGCACCACCAACTGCTCAATGGATTCACCTCGTAGCTGGTTTACCCGCTACAACATCTCATGATGAACCACAAAACGGGGCAGCACTGACTCTGCCCTGGTTGATGTGGTTCACCATCTACTATTAATACATTTTCCCAGGACAAAAAGCAAAATTTGCAGCCTTTGCTGCATCTGTCAGTGTGAGATACACGCGTTAGATACTGGTATCTATTCTGTTATTAAAAAAACAACCATTTTGGGCAAAATACTTAATTTTGCAGCCTATGCTGCATCTGTCAGTGTGAAATACAAGCTTGAAATACTGCAATAATATTCTGGGTTTAAAAAAACACCCATTTTTGGCAATGTCCTACATCTGGGGCCTATGCTGCATTTGTTAGTGTGACATACAAGCTTGAAATACTGCAATAATATTCTGGGTTTAATAAAACACCAATTTTTGGCAATAGCCTACATCAGGGGCATATGCTTCATCTGTCAGTGTGAGATACTTGCATTAGATACTGGTGTTCTATTGTGTTTTAAAAAAAAACACCCATTTTGGGCAAAAAAAAATAATTTGCAGCCTTTGCTGCATCTGTCAGTGTGAGATACACGCGTTAGATACTGGTGTTCTATTCTGTTATAAAAAAAACACCAATTTTGGGCAAAATAATAAATCTGCGACCTTTGCTGCATCTGTCAGTGTGAGATACACGCATTAGATACTGGTGTTCTATTCTGCTATTAAAAAAACACCCATTTTGGGCAAAATACTTAATTTTTAAGCCTTTGCTGCATCTGTCAGTGTGAGATACATGCGTTAGATACTGGTGTTCTATTCTGTTATTAAGAAAACACCCATTTTGGGCAAAAAAACTAATTTTACAGCCTTTGCTGCATCTGTCAGTGTGAGATACATGCGTTAGATACTGGTGTTCTATTTGGTTATTAAAAAAACACCCATTTTGGGCAAGATCCTAATTTTGAGAAATATTAGGAGATCATCAAATGGGACGTGGCTCCGGCCATGGTGCTGCTGGTGGACCACCTGTTGCAGGGTGAGGACGTGGTCGATCTATGCCAGCTACACGCACAAGTGAAACACCTTCCTCAGGTGCGAGTAGGTGACAGAACCTGCAGCGGTATTTGGTCGGGCATAATGCAGCTCTACAAATGGTGAGCCAGAACAGGTACAGGCGATAGTAGATTGGGTTGCTGACAGTGCCTCCAGTTCCTTCACATTGTCTCCCATCCAGTCTCCTGCTGAAAGATCAGTTAGCACCTGCAGCCGATGTCCATCAGTCTTTCACCTCACCCCCTTGGAAATCAGCCAAGCAGTCTGAGCCCCAAGTCATGCAGCAGTCTCTTCTGCTTTTTTTTTTTTTAAACAAGCTTTATTAGGAGCTTAGCTTTATACATCAAATTTGTATAATAACATTGTTAAACAACATACAAAGTAACACATAAGTACAGTGAGTATTAGGCTACTTTCACACTAGCGTCGGGGCTCCGCTTGTGAGCTCTGTTAGAAGGGTCTCTCAAGCGGCCCCAAACGCATCCGTCCAGCCCCCAATGCATTCTGAGTGGATGCGGATCCGCTCAGAATGCATCAGTCTGGCAGCGTGCAGCCTCCGCTCCACTCAGCAGGCGGACACCCGAACGCTGCTTGCAGCGTTCGGGTGTCTGCCTGGCCGTGTGGAGGCAAACGGATCCGTCCAGACTTACAATGTAAGTCAATGGGGACGGATCCGTTTGAAGTTGACACAATATGGCTCAATTTTCAAACGGATCCGTCCCCCATTGACTTTCAATGTAAAGTCTGGACGGATCCGTCTGAACAACTTTAAGACTTAGAATTTTTTCTAAACTATAATCCCGACGGATCCGTTCTGAACGGATCCAAACGTCTGCATTATAGGAGAGGATCCGTCAGTGCAGACACTAGACGGATCCTCTCTGAACGCTAGTGTGAAAGTAGCCTTACACAGTGGGTTCCAATTCTATAATGATGACATAATATATCATGGTATAAGTGCGTACAGAGTAACACATGAGTGCAGAGAGTATTGTACAGTGGGTTCTACTACTATAACGATGACATAAAATATCATGGTATAAGTGAATAACGAGTTTTTTTCTGCTAAAATTTCTATATTGTTCCCAGGTTTTAAAAGTCGTTTTAAATTTAGGAAAGTTTTGATTCTCCCAGGCCGCCAATTTCTCGAATCTATGAATAGTGTTGACCTTTCCTATCCACTGCTCCATAGAGGGAAGCTCCTGTGTGAGCCAGTGTCTAGGTATTAAAAGGCGTGCACTGGTTAGTAGCTTATTTAATAGAGAAGGTTTTCCACCCCCAGAGTACAGGGCAGAAAAACCAAGCAGGGCCAGTTGAGGAGATACAGGGATTTTTGTATCACATATCTCATTACATTTAGTAAAAATTTCTTTCCACCAATTCTGTATCGGTGGTCATGACCACCATATATGATAAAAGGATCCTTTTTCGTCATGGCAGCGCCAGCAAATGTCATACCTACAAGTGATATCAGGGGTTCTATACCACCTAGTGAGAATCTTGTATCCGTTTTCCTGGGTCCTAACACATCTTGAAGTAGGGTATCAAGAATATATTGGAACATTCTTCTGGTGTGAAGGATATGCCCAAATCGCATTCCGAAGCACCCACATATGCTAATTTTGTTTTGAAGGGGGGGGGGGGGCATTAAGTACTTTGTATAGGTTTGAAATCGGTTTTGTCAATGGGGATGATCTAACTATTAGGCTTTCAAACCAGGTGATAGGTCGAAGGAGAGCTTGTTTTGGGATATGTTTGGATATGAATGCTCTAAGAAATGATATCAGGGGCAGATGTTTCTTTAAAATTGGGAAGACGGATACAAGGGTTTCTCCATCTAGCACTGAGCCTTTTTCATCGTAGAGGGAAAGTATTGGTATTTCCAATTGTCGAATGTCAATTGGAAGAGTTTGTCTCAATTCTAATGGGGCAGCATTAATCACGTCTCTCCATTGTATTAGCGGGGAAGGTAAGGGGAAGCCCCACTCAGAAGTCTGAAACCATTCCCAAGTATCCATGGTTGCTCCAACCACAGAGTTGGTTTGAGAGGGAGGTATTATAAGGTTTGTTGCACCTATCAAAAGAATCCTGGAGGGAATTGAGAGGTTGGCTGCTTCCATATCAACCCAGGATCTGTGTGGTGGTTGTCTAAACCAGTCTAATATTCTGGACATAAAGATAGCTCTGCCATATAATAATGGATTAGGAAGGCCTATGTCCCCGGAGTGCTTGGGTTTCTGCAGGAGTGCTGTAGACAATCGGGAGCTTTTACCACTCCAAATGAAGGAGCAGATAGTTTGGTTTAAGGATTTGTAGAATGATTTCGGTATCAGAATTGGGAGGACTTGTTGAAGATAGTTTAATCTGGGGGTTACTAGGGACATTACTAGGTTTTTGCGCCCATACCATGATAGTGTTGGAAAGTGTAGAGTGGAGAGTTGGTCCTGAATGGATTTCAGCAGTGGGAGATAATTAAGTTGGAATAGGTTATGTGGTTCAGGTCCTATCTTTACTCCTAGATAAGTAAGGTATGGGGCATTCCAATTGAAAGGGTATTTCATCTCAAGGTTTTTCTTTATATTGGGTTTGAGGCCTAGACTCAAAACATGTGATTTTTTTCATGTTGATCTTAAAGTTTGATAAGGGGCTAAATTCCTCTAATATGTCGTAAATGACAGGTAGGGATGTCTCTGGATTTGAGGTTATAACTAGGAGATTGTCCGCAAAAGCGGCTGTCTTATGTTCCTGAGAGCCTATTTTAAAACCATTGATCTTCCCATCTTGTCTAATGGCTTATAGAAGTGGCTCCATAATTAGGACAAAAATTTTGAGGGGAGAGGGGACAGCCCTGTCTAGTGCCATTTCTGATAGGAAAGGTAGGGGATAGGGTGTTGTTCACTATAATGGCTGCTGAGGCATTTCTGTACATTGATAAGATAGCTTCTACAAAAGGATCTGGTAGGCCGAATTTTTTAAAAGTAGTCTTCATAAATGCCCAGTTAACTCTATCAAATGCCTTCTCAGCATCAGTGCTTAAGAAGGCTAGTGGAAGAGAAAGTTTTTTGGCGTGGAATAGAATATTCAGTATTCTTGCTGTGTTGTCTCGGCCTTCCCTCCCCTTTACGAAGCCCGTCTGGTCTCTATGTATCAATGAAGGTAAATAGGCGGATAAACGGATTGCTAACATCTTAGCCAATAATTTTAAGTCTAAATTTAAAAGAGATATGGGGCGATAGTTTGCACAATAGCCTGGGTCTTTTCCTTCTTTAGGTATTATTGTTATATGGGCTCTAGTCATATCTGACGTAAGAGGGGATCCCTGCAATGAGTTGTTACATATGGCCAAAAGATGTGGGAGTAAAGTTTTACTGAAGGAGCGATAATAGAGGGCTGGGAGGCCATCAGGTCCTGGGGCTTTACCTTTGGGGAGACTCTTTATAGCATTTAGGAGTTCCTCTTCTGTAAAAGGGGATTGTAAAGTTTCTCTTTGGTTGTCCGTTAATTTGGGAAGTTTTAGGGATTCCAGGAAAATGTCAATGGGGCTTTGATTGGAGACTGGATCTATTTTGGATTCTTTGGGGGGAATGTTATATAGCTCACGATAAAATTTTGGAAATTAGTGGGCAATCTCTTTTGTTGTTATCGCTATATCTCCATTTGATTTGTGGATTCTACATATGTAATTCTGGGCTTTCCTCTGTTTAATTCGTCTCATCATAAATTTAGATGTTTTGTTGCCATGTGCGAAGAATTTATATTGGGAGTGTAGAAAGTATTTGGCAGATGCAGTATTAAGGAGGTTTATGAGTTCTGATCTGAGGTCTCTCAATTTGGCTAATTGGGAAGCAATTAAGGATTGTTTGTGGAGGAGTTCCAATTTATGTATCTCAGTTAATAGAGCATCCATCTGTGCTGTCCTTTCTATTTTGAGTCTAGCTCCCATGCTAATGAAATGGCCTCTTATGTATGCTTTGTTGGCATCCCACAGTACATCTCTTGGAGTCCATTTTCTTCAAATGGGAGAGGATTTGGCATCTCTTGGAGGGAGAATTAAAACCTCTCACATTATAAGAGGATATTTGGAGGTTAGCCATGGAATAATGTTTGTGAACTTGGGTGGAGCTTTTTTCTTAATTTGTATGTTTTACAATATAGGTTTTGTCGATGTATACTCATGAAGCGAAGGGAGTCCGCAGGGCTTCCACTGCAGCAAATCTGAAGAGTCGCATGTTAGGTAGCATTCACTGCAACGAAAAAAGGCATTAACACAAAATAACCAAAAACAGGGTGTAAATCGTAAGGCTATTTTCAACATGAGAAGCCTTTTTAGTAAGGTTTGAAACATTAGTAATTGAATATTGATAGTAGGTTGAGGAAGAGAGGGGTGGAGGTATAATCAGTATACACTACGTGCAGAATTATTAGGCAAATGAGTATTTTGACCACATCATCCTCTTTATGCATGTTGTCTTACTCCAAGCTGTATAGGCTCGAAAGCCTACTACCAATTAAGCATATTAGGTGATGTGCATCTCTGTAATGAGAATGGGTGTGGTCTAATGACATCAACACCCTATATTAGGTGTGCATAATTATTAGGCAACTTCCTTTCCTTTGGCAAAATGGGTCAAAAGAAGGACTTGACAGGCCCAGAAAAGTCAAAAATAGTGAGACATCTTGCAGAGGGATGCAGCACTCTTAAAATTGCAAAGCTTCTGAAGCATGATCATCGAACAATCAAGCGTTTCATTCAAAATAGTCAACAGGGTCGCAAGAAGCGTGTGGAAAAACCAAGGCGCAAAATAACTGCCCATGAACTGAGAAAAGTCAAGCGTGCAGCTGCCAAGATGCCACTTGCCACCAGTTTGGCCATATTTCAGAGCTGCAACATCACTGGAGTGCCCAAAAGCACAAGGTGTGCAATACTCAGAGACATGGCCAAGGTAAGAAAGGCTGAAAGACGACCACCACTGAACAAGACACACAAGCTGAAACGTCAAGACTGGGCCAAGAAATATCTCAAGACTGATTTTTCTAAGGTTTTATGGACTGATGAAATGAGAGTGAGTCTTGATGGGCCAGATGGATGGGCCCGTGGCTGGATTGGTAAAGGGCAGAGAGCTCCAGTCCGACTCAGACGCCAGCAAGGTGGAGATGGAGTACTCATTTGGGCTGGTATCATCAAAGATGAGCTTGTGGGGCCTTTTTGGGTTGAGGATGGAGTCAAGCTCAACTCCCAGTCCTACTGCCAGTTTCTAGAAGACACCTTCTTCAAGCAGTGGTACAGGAAGAAGTCTGCATCCTTCAAGAAAAACATGATTTTCATGCAGGACAATGCTCCATCACACGCGTCCAAGTACTCCACAGCGTGGCTGGCAAGAAAGGGTATAAAAGAAGAAAATCTAATGACATGGCCTCCTTGTTCACCTGATCTGAACCCCATTGAGAACCTGTGGTCCATCATCAAATGTGAGATTTACAAGGAGGGAAAACAGTACACCTCTCTGAACAGTGTCTGGGAGGCTGTGGTTGCTGCTGCACGCAATGTTGATGGTGAACAGATCAAAACACTGACAGAATCCATGGATGGCAGGCTTTTGAGTGTCCTTGCAAAGAAAGGTGGCTATATTGGTCACTGATTTGTTTTTGTTTTGTTTTTGAATGTCAGAAATGTATATTTGCGAATGTTGAGATGTTATATTGGTTTCACTGGTAAAAATAAATAATTGAAATGGGTATATATTTGTTTTTTGTTAAGTTGCCTAATAATTATGCGCAGTAATAGTCACCTGCACACACAGATATCCCCCTAAAATAGCTAAAACTAAAAACAAACTAAAAACTACTTCCAAAAATATTCAGCTTTGATATTAATGAGTTTTTTGGGTTCATTGAGAACATGGTTGTTGTTCAATAATAAAATTAATCCTCAAAAATACAACTTGCCTAATAATTCTGCACTCCCTGTACTGTTACAGCACCCTATACTAGAGTGAGGATCTGGTCAAACGCTCAGGTATACTAGATAGGTGGGATAGGAGAAGAGAGGAGTAGATATAATTGACAGGGCTTGAAAAGGAAAGGGAGATCATAGCCCTATTCAAGGGGTCGTGTCTGAGTAAGCACTGAAAGTAGGACAGGTAAAGCCAGTAAGAAATGCTTAATCAGGTCAGTCTCCTATTTGAAGCCTTCTGGGTGTAGTATTTCTTTTTTCTCTCTTTTCTCTTGCAGATTTGGGAGTACGTAGCCTTTCCCATGGGTCTTGTCTTGCGATTTCAGGAAGGTCCACCAGTTCTTGGACGGGATCCCAGTTGGGGATGGCCAGCGGGTGTATCTGTAATAGGTCGTATGCGGCATTTAGGTCACAAAAGGATGATATCTGAATTCTGCGACCCTCGTTTGAAAAGGATATGCCAAATGGAAAGGACCATCTATAGATAACTTTTTGAGACCTTAACTAGTCTGTCAGAGGTCTGAGTGCTCTTCTTTTTTTCAATGTTGACTGGAAAAGATCCTGAAAGACAGATATTTCATGGCCGTCCCAGATTATATTATTGGTATCTCGTGCTCTGGTTAAGATTAGAGTTGAGCGAACCCGAACTGTAAAGTTCGGGTTCGCACCGAACTTTAGGTTTTTCGGCACCCGAACATTTACGTAAAAGTTCGGGTTCGGTGATTTTTATGGCGCTTTTTGAAAGGCTGCAAAGCAGCCAATCAACAAGCGTCATACTACTTGCCCCAAAAGGCCATCACATCCATGCCTACTATTGGCATGGCTGTGATTGGCCAACTGCAGCATGTGACCCAGCTTCTATTTAAGCTGGAGTCACTTAGCGCGGCCCGTCATTCTGCTCGGATTAGTGTAGGGAAAGGCTGCAGCTGCTGTGAGGGAGAGATCAGGAAGCGATCTTATCAAGAACTGGTTTATGTACTCAGAAATCTACAGAAAAAGTGTTTTGTGGGTGCAGTGCACAATTTGTGACACAATAAGCTTTTCGGAAAGGGTGAAAAAAACCTCTAATATACTGCACATCTGGGATTACACGTGCATAAGTGACTGTCACATTTAGGACAGAAATACAGCTTTTTGGTTAGGGTGAAAAAACCCTCTAATATACTGCACATCTGGGATTAGACAAACATAAGTGACTGTAACATTTAGGCCAAAAATATGGCTTTTTGGTTACTGGGGTGAAAAAAGCCTCTGATATACTGCACATCTAGGATTAGACGTGCATAAGTGACTGTCACATTTAGGCCACAAATACCGCTGTCATATAGAATAAAAAAAATAAAAATAGAGTGCAATACCCTACATCAGGGTTTATATTGGTGGTTAATTATTTTTAACATACTTAACCACTTTTTACTTTGCTTTGTGAACGCTAACTATGAGGCAAACATCTAATAAGGGACGCGCTCATGGTCGTGGTGGTGGTGGTGGAGCCTCTGGTGCAGGGAGAGGATGTGGCTGTTCTGCCACAGCTACACGTCCTACAGAACCTACTACCTCAGGTCCCAGTAGTTGCCAGAATCTACAGCGATATTTGGTCGGGCCTAATGCCGTTCTAAGGATGGTAAGGCCTGAGCAAGTACAGGCGCTAGTCAATTGGGTGGCCGACAGTGGATCCAGCACGTTCACATTATCTCCCACCCAGTCTACTGCAAAAAGCGCACAGGTGGCACCTGAAACCCATGCCCATCAGTCTGTCACATCACCCCCGTGCATATCGGGGAACCTATCTGAGCCTCAAGTCATGCAGCAGTCTCTTATGCTGTTTGAAGACTCTGCTGGCAGGGTTTCCCAAGGGCATCCACCTAGCACTTCCCCAGGGGTGGGAAACATAGAATGCACTGACACACAACCACTTATGTTTCCTGATGAGGACATGGGAATACCACCTCTGCACGTCTCTGATGATGACGAAACACAGGTGCCTACTGCTGCGTCTTTCTGCAGTGTGCAGACCGACAAGGAGGTCAGGGAGGAAGACTGGGTGGAAGACAATGCAGGTGACGATGATGTCCTAGACCCCACATGGAATGAAGGTCGTGCCACTGACTTTCAGAGTTCGGAGGAAGAGGCAGTGGTGAGACAGAGCCAACAGCGTAGCAAAAGCGGGAGCAGGGGGCAAAAGCAGAGCAGCCGTCGCCAAAACTGTTCGCCTGCTACTGGCCACCGTCAACAGGGATCGAGAACACCAAAGGCAGCTTCAAGGAGTTCCCTGGCATGGCACTTCTTCACACAATGTGCTGACGACAAGACCCGAGTGGTTTGCACGCTGTGCCATCAGAGCCTGAAGCGAGGCATTAACGTTCTGAACCTTAGCACAACCTGCAAGACCAGGCATCTACATGCGAGACATGGGCTGCAGTGGAGTAAGCACCTTCAAAACCAAGAAAGGGCTGACGCAGAAAAAG
This sequence comes from Bufo bufo, assembly GCF_905171765.1. Taxonomy (NCBI): domain Eukaryota; kingdom Metazoa; phylum Chordata; class Amphibia; order Anura; family Bufonidae; genus Bufo; species Bufo bufo. The sequence continues at coordinate 156,861,903 of NC_053392.1, read as the reverse complement.
CGTTTGATAGAGTCAATTGGATGTTCATGAAAATGACTCTGCAACAGTTTGCCTTTCCAGATATGTTCATACAAGCAATCCTAACTCTCTATCAAAACCCATATGCTAGACTGAAAGTCAATGGCATGTTGTCACCGGCTTTCAACATTACAAATGGGACTAGGCAGGGTTGTCCCCTGTCCCCCTCATTGTTTATATTGGTGGTGGAAACACTTCTCCAGCTAGTCAGACAATCAACAGATATTAAAGGGGTTAGCTATGATCAAAGAGAATTGAAGTGCACTGCTTTTGCAGATGATTTGCTATTTTTGGTAAAAGACCCTGAAAAAGGGCTAGGTCCCTTGATGGACAAAATTGATATCTACAGCTCACTATCAGACTTTAAAGTCAATCACACCAAATCGGAACTCCTAAACATATCCTTACCTAAAGCCAAAGTAACTGCCTTAAGCAGTAGGCTTCTATTCCAGTGGGCTAAGGGTTCGATTAAATACTTGGGGATCCAAATTCCCAAAGACACTAACGACTTATATTTACATAATTATATTCCCCTTTTGAAAGAAATACAAGGACTACTCCAGAGATATAACCTACCGTATCTTTCTTGGATGGGACGGAAAAACATCTTAAAAGCCTATGTATTGCCCAAAATATTATATACTATGCAATTAGTTCCAATAGGACTTCCAAAATCCTTTCTCTTGAATGTGAAGAATATGTTCTCTAAATACCTATGGAATGGTAAGAAGGCTCGTATCTCCCATAAAATCTTGACCAGAAGTAAGGAGCAAGGTGGCTTGGGAATGCCTGACATCTCCAATTACTATAAAGCGATACAGCTTAATAGATGGCTAGAGCTGGTAGACCCTAAAAGACAAACAGATGTACATGCTATATGCAGATATAGTGCAGGCCAAAACTTCCAGAAACACTTATGGCTCCCTGATAGACAAATACACAAAGACATGAATGTAGATCCTATGCTCAAGGGGTTAGGGGAGGTATGGGAAGAAATGAACAAAACTCTTGCGCCAAACCCATCTCCCCTGATGCCAGTGAGCTTGATCCCAGATCTCTTGAATAAAAGCAACAGAGACAAACCGCAGCTGTGGTCTTACCTTACATCAACTAGACTCAGGGATGTCACGCCAGAGATGGAATCATCTATACTGAAAATACTTCCGAATGTGATGGTGGAATCACCTGGATTCTTTCTTATGAAATCTCATATTATAGCTGTGTGTGGAGAATTAAAAAAGCAGTACTCCCTCCAAAGGTCTTTGACTGACTTTGAGAAATTGATTTTATCACCGATTGCCAATGCAAGGAAGATTGCAAAGCTTTATCCTTTGGTGAGAGGCCTGGGTGAACCACTGAAACCCCTTTATCTTAGGAAGTGGGAAAGGGAATTGAACAAAACTCTAAATGATGCAGAGGTTAAAAAAGTGCTAATAAGCTCACATGGATTCTCTGCTTGTACTCGCTTGCAGGAGAATCATTTCAAACTACTGGCGAGATGGTACAGAACTCCTGATTTTCTCTTCAAGAGAGGCTTGAATGCTGTGAGAGAGTGTTGGAGGTGCGGTGGAGGAATAGGTACATTGTCACATATTTGGTGGGAATGTCCTCGGATAAAAGCTTATTGGAGAGAAATAGAAGCAACAATCCAGAAACTCACATCTCCAGAATTCAAGCTTAACCTAGAAATGGTAGTCCTGTCCCTTCCCACTCCTGATTATGCTCCTTCCAAGAGGAATCTAGCATCACACCTTATAGCAGCAGCCAAAATGATAATTCCCCTGCACTGGCTAGACACAGAACCCCCTTCCTTCTTTGAATGGAAGGCTAAGGTTAGCCAAATTTGTAAATTTGAAGAGATGACTAGTTGGATAAACAGATCTCATGATAGGTTTCTGAAGTTGTGGAATCCTTGGAGATCCCTGGCGGAGGTGCTCCCAGGTTAGTGAAGAGGCTACCCCCCTGGTTAATGTGATAGGTGACAGGGAGAGAAAACGAAGTCTATCAAGCTCCCCCCCCTCTCCCCTACCCCCTCCCCCCCGCTTTCTTATTACTCATTTTCTTTCCTCCCCCTCTTTTCTGCTGTTTTTTGTTGAACTCGTCCTTTCTTGGCCTAGTATCTATGTTCCTCTCTACGATACTAACATGGAGATCACGGGAGAATATTTAGAATGGCTCAAATTGTATAATATATGTTACCTCCCTCCCAATAAAGGAACAATGGGTAATTAATAGAATAATAATACATATCTGTTAAAGAGCAGATAAGTAGAAGATGTTTTATGCGATGTATGTATTTGATTCTTGATGGCCATATGTGTACATGCCATGTTACTCTGTCTTTTCTTTGAAAACTTGAAAATAAAGAATATATAAAAAAAAAAAAAACAAGAAAGGGCTCAGGCCCCTCCTGCTCCCTCTTCTGCTGCTGCCTCGGCCTCTTCCTCAGCCTCTGGAGGAACGTTGGCACCTGCTGCCCAGCAAACAGAGGATGTACCACCAACAACACCACCTCCAACACCAAGCATCTCCACCATGTCACACAGAAGCGTTCAGCTCTCCATCTCACAAACCTTTGAGAGAAAGCGTAAATTCCCACCGAGCCACCCTCGATCCCTGGCCCTGAGTGCCAGCATTTCTAAACTGCTGGCCTTTGAAATGCTGTCATTCAGGCTGGTGGAGACAGAAAGCTTCAAACAGCTCATGTCGCTTGCTGTCCCACAGTACGTCGTTCCCAGCCGCCACTACTTCTCCAGGAGAGCCGTGCCCTCCCTGCACAACCAAGTGGACCAGTAAGCACGGCCAGGGACGCTATATCTCCCTAACTGCACACTGGGTAAATGTAGTGGCGGCTGGGCCCCAGGCGGAGAGCTGTTTGGCGCACGTCTTTCCGCCGCCAAGGATCGCAGGGCATCATTCTTTGCCTCCTGTTGCCTCCTCTTCCTACTCGGCTTCCTCCTCCTCTGTTTCCATCTCCTCATCCGGTCAGCGACAGACCTTCACCACTAACTTCAGCAGAGCCAGGGGTAAATGTCAGCAGGCCGTTCTGAAACTGATGTGTTTGGGGGACAGGCCCTACACTGCCCGGCCTGGTGGTGTGCGATAATGGGCGAAATCTCGTTGCAGCTCTGGGACTAGCCGGTTTGACGCACATCCCTTGCCTGGCGCATGTGCTGAATTTGGTGGTGCAGAAATTCCTTCACAACTACCCCGACATGTCTGAGCTGCTGCATAAAGTGCGGGCCGTCTGTGCGCGCTTCCGCCGTTCTCAGCCTGCTGCTGCTCGCCTGTCAGCGCTGCAGCGTAACTTCGGCCTTCCCGCCCACCGCCTCATATGCGACGTGCCCACCAGGTGGAACTCCACCTTGCACATGATGTAGAGAGCGTGCAAGCAGCAGGCCATAGTGGAGTTTCAGCTGCAGCACGCACGTGTGAGTCGCACTGCAGAACAGCACCACTTCACCACCAATGACTGGGCCTCCATGAGAGACCTGTGTGCCCTGTTGCGCTGTTTCGAGTACTCCACCAACATGGCCAGTGGCGATGACGCCGTTATCAGCGTTACAATACCACTTCTATGTCTCCTTGAGAAAACACTTAGGGCAATGATGGAAGAGGAAGTGACCCAGAACGAGGAGGAGGAAGAGGGGTCATCTCTAACACTTTCAGGCCAGTCTTTTAGAAGTGGCTCAGAAAGAGGATTTTTGCAACAGCAGAGGCCAGGTACAAATTTGACCAGTCAGGGCCCACTACTGGAGGACGAGGAGGAGGAGGATGATGATGAGGAGGATGGGGATGAAGCATATTCACAGCGGAGTGGCTTCCAACGCATCTCGGGCCCATCACTGGTGCGTGTCTGGGGGGATACGGAGGACGCAAACGATACGCCTCCCACAGAGGACAGCTTGTCCTTACCTCTGAGCAGCCTGGCACACATGAGCGACTACATGCTGCAGTGCCTGCGCAACGAATGCAGAGTTGCCCACATTTTAACGTGTGCTGACTACTGGGTGGCCACCCTGCTGGATCCCCGTTACAAAGACAATGTGACGTCCTTAATTCCCTCACTGGAGCGTGATCGGAAGATGCGCGACTACAGGTGCACGCTGGTAGACGCGCTCCTGAGAGCATTCCCGACTGACGCCGGGGGACAAGTGGAAGCACAAGGCGAAGGCAGGGGCGGAGGAAGAGGTCGCCAACGCAGCTGTATCAGCACCAGCACCTCAGAGGGCAGGGTTAGCATGGCCGACATGTGGAAAAGCTTTGTCACCTCGCCGCAACAATCGGCCCCAACTGCTGATATGGAGCGTGTTAGCAGGAGGCAGCATTTGAACAACATGGTGGAACAGTACCTGTGCACACGACTACACGTACTGACTGATGGTTCTGCCCACTCAACGTCTGGGTCTCCAAATTGTCCACATGGCCAGAGCTTGCCCTGTATGCCTTGGAGGTGCTGGCCTGCCCTGCAGCCAGTGTACTCTCTGAACGTGTATTTAGCACGGCAGGAGGCGTCATTACAGACAGATGCAGCCGCCTGTCCACAGCCAACGTGGACAAGCTCACGTTCATTAAAATGAACCAGGCTTGGATCCCACAAGACTTGTCTGTACCTTGTGCAGAATAGACATTTATACCACCATCAAACATACATTCTTGTACTCAAGTCAAGTGCAATGATTCTTTGTTTTCTTTTCTTTTATTTGGCCCAATATTTTGGGGGCTACCTACCCAATAAAAAATAAAAAAAAACATTGGACTATTTTAAAGCCATTTTAATTTTAAAAAAGTGGCAATTTTTGTGCCCTAAATTGAAAAAATTCATATTTTCAATTGTCGGGTGACATTTTACCATTTTTGGCGTATACAAACCCCTGCTGTGCCTGGGTGACAGGGGCCTAAATCTCTCAAAATACTCAGTTGTATTGCTGGGTGACATGAACCCCCTTTTGCCGTGAATGAACCCCTGCTCTGCATTGCTGACAGGGGCCTAAATCTCTCAAAATCCTCTGTTGTATTGCTGGGTGACTAGTACCCCCTTTTGCCGTGAATGAACCCCTGCTCTGCATTGCGGACAGGGGCCTAAATCTCTCAAAATCCTCTGTTGTATTGCTGGGTGACATGAACCCCCTTTTGCCGTGAATGAACCCCTGTTCTGCATTGCTGACAGGGGCCTAAATGTCTCAAAATCCTCTGTTGTATTGCTGGGTGACATGAACCCCCTTTGATGTAAATGAACCCCTGCTGTGCCTGGGTGACAGGGGCCTAAATCTCTCAAAATCCTCTGTTGTATTGCTGGGTGACATGAACCCCCTTTTGCCGTGAATGAACCCCTGCTCTGCATTGCTGACAGGGGCCTAAATCTCTCAAAATCCTCTGTTGTATTGCTGGGTGACATGTACCCCCTTTTGCCCTGAATGAACCCCTGCTCTGCATTGCTGACAGGGGCCTAAATGTCTCAAAATCCTCTGTTGTATTGCTGGGTGACATGAACCCCCTTTTGATGTAAATGAACCCCTGCTGTGCCTGGGTGGCAGGGGCCTAAATCTCTCAAAATCCTCTGTTGTATTGCTGAGTGACATGAACCCCCTTTTGCCCTGAATGAACCCCTGCTCTGCATTGCTGACAGGGGCCTAAATGTCTCAAAATCCTCTGTTGTATTGCTGGGTGACATGAACCCCCTTTTGATGTAAATGAACCCCTGCTGTGCCTGGGTGGCAGGGGCCTAAATCTCTCAAAATCCTCTGTTGTATTGCTGAGTGACATGAACCCCCTTTTGCCATGAATGAACCCCTGCTCTGCATTGCTGACAGGGGCCTAAATCTCTCAAAATCCTCTGTTCTATTGCTGGGTGACATGAACCCCATTTTGCCGTGAATGAACCCCTGCTCTGCATTGCTGACAGGGAACTAAATTTAGTGAAAACATCTGTTACTGATCGGAAGATGCGCGACTACAAGCGCACGCTGATGATAGCATTCCCACCTGACAGCGGGGGCACAGTGGAAGCACAAGGCAAAGGCAGAGGAGGAGAAAGAGGTCGCCAACGCAGCTGGGGCACCACCAGCACCTGAGAAGGCAGGGTTAGCATGGCCCAAATGTGGAAAAGCTTTGTCAGCCTTGGAGGTTAAAAAATAACACAAATCAGTGTTGGCTACCTATTCCTCCTTCATCGCCGCTTCCACCTACACCGCCACGTCAACCTACACCGCCACATCCATTTATCCACCGCCTTCTCAACCTCCTACTCCTAGATCCAGATTGTTATTTAAAAATTTTCTGTATTTTATGTTATTTTAAGTCATTTCCCTATCCACATTTGTTTGCAGAACAGTTGCCATGCTCTTAAGCACATTTTGATGCCTTTTGCAACCCTCTAGCCCTTTCCAGGACTATTTTAGAGCCATTTTAGTGCCTAAAAGTTCGGGTCCCCAATGACTTCAATTGGGTTCGGGTTCGGGGTCAAGTTCGGGTCAAGTTCGGGTCCCGAATCCGAACTTTTTTTTCCGAACCTGCCGATCCCGAACATCCAGGTGTCCGCTCAACTCTAGTTAAGATGGCTTCTTTCACTGGAAAGCTCAAGAACTTGCAGATTATGTCCCTTTGTGGCTCGTGTGAAGGCGGTTTCGGGCGAAGGGCTCTGTGTGCTCTTTCTAGTATGATTTCATGGGCTGAATCTAGTCCTAGGAGTTGTAAACATATTTGGGTGATCGTATTAGGGATGTCGCTTGTGCCCACTAATTCTAGGATTCCGCGGAATCGCAGGTTGTTGCGTCTCCCCGATTTTCTTGATCTTCAATTGCGCTGAACATGGTGTTTAGATTATTTTGGACCACTTGCAGGAGTTGTGATACTGCATTTGTGAGTTTTCTAGCGAATCCACTCTTCTCCCTATCTGGAGGACATCTTGTTTTATGGCAGACAGATCTGCGCTCAGCAGTTCCAGCGCTGATGAGAGAGAGGATGTTAGTATATCTTTTAGGTAAGATCGGGATATATATGTCTGTATCACTCTCACCTTCACCAGCTGCTCCAGCATTCTCCGGTTGTCTCTGGCCTGCAGCTCATGGTGTTGCCGGCGCCATCTTGGAGTTTCTGGAGACATAAGCAGACGTGGCTTTCTTTATAAATTTCTCCATGTCTCCGCCGCTTATACCAGATTTTGTGTGGCCAGTAAGTTCCCCTGTCTTGGGGTTTCTGATTTTGACCAACGTCGATCTGATTGCTGTAATGCCAGGCTTTTAGGGCACTTTAGTACACAGAGCTAGTCTTTCATGCGGCCATCTCCGTTCGGCGCTAGCTCTGCCCCCCCTCTTTTGCTTTTTGATGACTCTGCTAGCAGGGTTTCCCAAGGCCATCCACCAAGCACTGCCCCAGAAGTGGAAGAGATTGAGTGCACCGATGCCCAACCACTTATGTTTCAAGAAGAGTACATGGGAGGACCACCGCAGCACGTCTCTGATGATGACGAAACATGCTGTGGCTTTCTGCAGTGTGCAGACCGACAAGAAGGACAAGGGTGAAGACTGGGTAGAAGATGATGTGGAGGACGATGAGGTCCTCGACCCCACATGGAATCAAGGTCATGCGAGTGACCTGTGTAGTTCGGAGGAATAGACAGTGGTCGCACAGAGCCACCAGCACAGCAGAAGAGGGAGCAGGGTGCAAAAGCAGAGCGGCGGTCCCCTAGACAGTACGCCTGCTACTGCCCAACGCAGCAAGGGACCGAGCACTCCAAAGCCAGCTCCAAGGAGTTTCCTGGCGTGGCAGTTATTCAGACAATGTGCTGACGACAAGACACGAGTGGTTTGCACGCTGTGCAATCAGAGCCTGAAGAGAGGCATAAACGTTGTCAACCTGAGCAAAACATGCATGACCAGGCTGCAGCGGAGTAGACATCTCAAAAATAAAGAAAGGTCTCTGGCTCCTCCTGCATCATCTTCTGCTGCAGTCTTGGCCTCTTCATCCATCACTGGAGTAACAGTGCCACCTGACACCCCGCAAACAGAGGATCTGCCAGCAACACCACCACCTGGGTCACAAAGCATCTCCACAATATCCCACGGAATCGTTCAGCTCTCCATTCCCAAAAACTGGTGTAGAAGAGGAAGTACCCCCCTACCCACCCGCGATCCCTGGCCCTGAATGCCAGCATATCAAAATTACTGTCCTTTGAAATGCTGTTATTCCGTCTGGTGGAGACGGAGAGTTTTAACAGCCTTATGGCGGTGGCTGTCCCACAGTACGTCGTGTCCAGCCGCCACTACTTTTCCAGGCATGCCATCCCTTTCCTGCACAACCAAGTGGGGGACAAAATCAGGTGTGCACTGCGCAACGCCATCTGTGGCAAGGTCCACCTAATTACGGATACGTAGACCAGTAAGCACGGTCAGGGACGTTATAGCTCCATAACAGCACACTGGGTAAGTGCAGTAGTGGCTGGGCCTGAGGCGTATAGCAGTTTGGCGCATGTCCTTCCACCACTGAGGATTGCAGGGCGCTTTAGTTTGCCTCCTGTTGCTTTCTCCTCCTACTCCGCTTCCTCATCCTCTACCGGCTCCTCATCCGATCAGCGTAACACCTTCACCACCAACTTCAGCACAGCCAGGGATAAATGACAGCAGGCAGTTTTAAAACTTATCTGTTTGGGGGGCAAACCTCACACCACGCAAGAGCTGTGGACGGGCCTTGAACAACAGACCGATGAGTGGTTGGTGCCAGTGAGCCTCATGCCCGGTCTGGTGGTGTGCGATAATGGGCGAAATCTCGTGGCAGCTCCTGGACTAGCCGGTTTGACGCACATCCCTTGCCTGGCGCATGTGCTGAATTTGGTGGTGCAGAGGTTCCTTAAAAATCACCCCGATATGTCAGAGCTGCTGCATAAAGTGCAGGCCGTCTGTGCGCGCTTTCGGCGTTCTCACCCTGCGGCCAGTCATTCACAAGTGGCTTCGAGGGTGGGTTCCTGCACCCACAAACGACAATTGTCCAGACAGGGCACAGTTCTGGAGGATGATGAAACATAGAAACATAGAATGTGTCGGCAGATAAGAACCATTTGGCCCATCTAGTCTGCCCAATAAGGTGGGCAGACTGCCCAATGAGGTGGAGGATGAGGAGATGGAGGAGGAGGAACTGTGTTCACAGCAGGATGGCACCCAAACCAGCTCATGGCCATCACTGGTGCGTGGCTGGGGGGATACAGAGGACACAGACGATACACCTCCCACAGAGGACAGCTTGTCGTTGCCTCTCGGCAGCCTGGCACACATGAGCGATTACATGCTGCAGTCTCTCCGCAATGACCGTCGAGTTACCCACATTCTAACTTGTGCTGATTACTGGGTGGCCAAGCTACTGGATCCCCGTTACAAGGACAACGTACTGTCCTTAATTCCATCACTGGAGCGTGATCGTAAGATGCGTGAGTACAATCGTACGCTGGTAGACGCGCTGCTGGTGGCATACCCACCTGACAGCGGGGGCACAGTGGAAGCACAAGGCGAAGGCAGAAGAGGAGGAAGAGGTCGCCAATGCAGCTTGGGCACTACCAGCACCTCAGAAGGCAGGGTTAGCATGGCCGAAATGTGGAAAAGCTTTGTCAGCACGCCACAACAACCAGCACCACCAGCTGATATGGAATGTTTTAGCAGGAGGCAGCATTTCAGCAACATGGTGGAGCAGTATGTGTGCACACGCCTACACATACTGAATGACAGGTCTGCTCCCTTCAAACTTCTGGGTCTCCAAATTGGACACATGGCCTGAGCTTGCCCTTTAAGCCTTGGATGTGCTGGCCTGCCCTACAGCCAGTGTATTGTCTGAACGTGTGTTTAGCACGGCAGGGGGCGTTATCACAGACAAGCGCAGCTGCCTGTCCACAGCCAATGTGGACAAGCTCACGTTCCTTAAAATAAACCAGGCATGGATCCTGGAGGACTTGTTCGCACCTTGCAGAATAGACATGTATACTGGCCTTACCCAGCCATTGTTATACTACAGCGCAATTGCTCATTGTTGTATTTTGGATATTTCCCAATCTTTTGGAGTGTACCCTAATTAAAAAACTATAAATAAAATTTAAACCAAAAACCAGTGTTGGCTACCTCGTCCTCCTCCACCACTGCTTCCACCTACACCGCTACGTCCATTGCCTCCAAAAACTCCTACTTCATATGTATCTCCACCTCATAAATCAAGATAATTTTTTTTTTATTTGTACGTATTTTATTTTATGTTATTTCACTAATTTGTCTGTTACATTTTCGGGTGAAATTCACCAATTTTTGGGTGTGATATACCACTGCTATACCTAGTAGACAGGTAAAAACATTTCACTAATTTGTCTGTTACATATTCGGGTGAAATTCACCAATTTTTGGGTGTGATATTCCCCTGCTGTACCTAGTAGACAGGTAAACAAATTTCACTAATTTGTCTGTTACATTCTCGGGTGACATTCACCAATTTTTGGCTGTGATATACCCCTGCTATACCTATTAGATAGTTTTAAAAAAATCACTAATTTGTCTGTTACATATTCGGGTGAAATTAACCAATTTTCGGGTGTTATATAGCCCTGTTCTACCTAGTAGACAGGTAAACATATTTCACTAATTTGTCTGTTACATTCTCGGGTGAAATTCACCAATTTCTGGCTGTGATATACCCCTGCTATATCTAGTAGACAGGTCAAAACAATTCACAAATTTGTCTGTTACATTCTTGGGTGACATTTGACCATTTTTGCAGTGATTAAACCCCTGCTCTGCATAGGTGACAGGGACATAAATTTTAAAAAAAAGTCTGTTACATTGTCAGGTGACATTTTACCAATTTTGCCGTATACAAACCCCCGCTCTGCATAGGTGACAGGGAATTAAATTTCAAAAATTCTTCTTTAATTGACGCACGCCCCCTCCATTCATTCAATGCTTAAACTTTAACAACTTGTCCCACATTTGCACTTCAATAATTTGTCCCACTTTTCCGCTCGATCACATTTAATTTCAAATAATTAACCTCCCTTGGATGTGGTATCCCTTTCTCATACTCCCTCAACGGCGTGGAACCCTGCTTCGCCGCTAACCGTGATCAACATGGTAGGCGCAGAAAATAACATCAAAAGTTTATAGAGAAGATATCCAATTGGATTGTGAACATCACGGGGGCGTGTTACATGGTGGGGCAGTATGTGTGCACATGCCTACACGTACTGACTGATGGGTCTGCCCCCTTCAACTTCTGGGTCTCCAAATTGGGCACATGGCCTAAGCCTGCTCTTTATGCCTTGGAGGTGCTGGCCTGCCCTGCAGCCAGTGTATTGTCTGAATGTTTGTTTAGCACGGCTGGAGGGGGTTATCACAGGTTATATTTCCCAATGTTTTGGGGTGTACCCTAATTGGAAAAAAAATTATAATAATTAAAACCAAAAACCAGTGTAGGCTACCTCCTCCACCGTCACTTCCACCTACACTGCCACAACCACTGCCTCCTCAACCTCCTACTCCATATGGACCTTGTCCTCCTAGATCAAGATTATTTTTTTACATTTTTTGGGGGGCCAAGTTCGGGTTAAGTTCGAACTCAAACTTTTTTGTGAAGCTCGGCCGAACCCGTCGAACCAGAACATCCAGGTGTCCGCTCAACTCTACCCACCATCACACTTAGCGGGGTTGTCTTCCCCTCTTCCAACGAAGTGGCGGTCATCCCTACCGCTGGCCCTTCGGACTTAGGTTCCCAGGGTTCTGGTCTCGCCCCTGAGCCGGTCCACTCTTCTAGGGTTACCCCTGTCTCATGGGTATCAGTCACTCTCATAGCAGGCCACAGTGCCGGGAAGTCTCTCCCTATTATAAGATTATAAGTTTGTAGAGTAGATTGGTGGCGACAGCCACCTCGTGGGTCCACCTGCCAGCAACCGTAGATAGAGACACCATAACAGTGGGGTAGTCTTTTAAGTCTCCATGAATACACATGACCCCGATTTTCCGGCCAGTATACTCAGTGGACCGTATCAGGGGAGCCCTTACCAGGCTCACTAGACTCCCTGAGTCCAACAGAGCCTCCGCTGGAGTGTCTCCCACCTCCACCTGGCACAGGTGATTCAGAGTCTCTGGGGCACCCACTGCACACAGCTTCCTAGCATATAACGACTGACGGAAGCCATAGTTCGTGTCCATGGGTTCCACCTGATGTGGACAGTCAGCTCGTACATGGCCAGGCTCCCGACACTGCCAACTGACTATCGGAGCTGGGTCCACAGGGGGTACATCCCGGGCGGGTTTGGTGGGCACAAACCGCAGGGTCTGGGGTGGAGAGTTACGGGACTTGACAACCCCCCTCCAAAAAATAATTCCCCTGTAGATTCCGGGTAACCTTATAGCGCTCCACCAGGTCGACCATCTCGAAAGCATTACCTGGAGAGACCTGCCCGATCCATTGCTGGAGATGGGGTAGCAAAGCCCTCCAGAACATATTAGCCAACAGACGGTCCAGCATAGCAGTGGGGCTCAGCACGTCAGGCTGTAGCCACTTTTGCAAGAGGTTAAGTAAGTTATAATACTGGGGTCTCACGGGCTCACCCGGCTTAAATTCCCACTGATGCACCGGCTGGGTCGGACCAACACATTCACCCCCAATCTTTCCAGAATCTCACCCTTGACTTTTTGGTAGTCGGCCGCTTGATCGTCCGGCAAGTTGAAATACACCCGCTGGAAATCGGATGTCAGGAACGGAGCGACGACCTCAGCCCACTGATCTCGGGGTAGATTCTCCCTTGTGGCCACCTTCTCGTACATCGCCAGGTAGGTTTCGACGTTATCTGATGGTGTCATCTTGGGGATTGCCTCATGGACCGCTTTCCGGACATCATGGACACTCTGGGACGCTCCTGCCGTCTGTAAAGCCATCATGTGTTGTAACAGCAGCTGGTTTGTTTCGTGCTGGTGATGGTTAGCCTCCACGAGAGCTTTCATTACAGCCTCCATTTTCTCATGTGACAAAGGTTTAAATTTAGCTGGTTTAATACAGGACATCTAGCCGTACCAAAAAAAAATATTTTCGCGTTCACGTCAGCCTCACTGCGTGTGCCCGCTCCAAGCCACCAATTGTGGGGATTCTCTCTGGTAGGCAGGTTAAGCGGACGCACAGCAGAGGTAAAGAAACAGTTTTAAAACAAAACGTCAGTGTTTATTCACACAGGAGGAAAAAACAAAGCAACATTTTTCAGTCATTATTCGTTCACACAAAGGAAAGTCCTATTTCCCCGCATATGGCTTTCAGCCCTCTAGCATGGCACCATGCCTCAGATCCCAAAACAGAGACCTCGATTCTCAGCCCAGCTGCCTATTTAAAGGACAGCCAGGTGCTGCCATACCCGGACCGGCACTTAAACTCAGGTCCGGTATTTGATCTCACCTGGTTGGAAATCAGCCCAGCCGCCTGTGTTGAGAGGAAAATACCTGCCTTCCCAAACAAAACCCCTTGCTATGTCACAATATATATATATATATATATATATATATATATATATATATATATTTATTTATTTCTTTTTACTTTATTTCAAGTGCATGGGACTGTAAAATCCATGTAACCAATAGCTACATCAGGAATATTCATAAATCCTCCAAATTGTCTGCTCACAGATGGCCTTTCACTGCTTAGATACTTCCATCACAATGTCCCTTCTATGATTGTTTTTTTTTATAATGAATTATTCTTCCACAGACTGCCATTTATGCCAGGGCTAATTTTGAGTCTGACAGCTTGATTATTCTCTATGTTATATTTCATTATTTAGTTTCACTGACTGCATATTAATTGAAAATAGAAATTGATTGCTACAATACTTTATGTAGCTTTATGGATAAGGTAGGAAAAGGTCAGCACAAAAACTTTACAAAGATTCAACAAGACAGATATTAAAGTATTAGTGAGAATACAAAAGAAAGTTGGGGAAAGCAATACATATACATTTGTGTTTTTTATGTACTTAAAAAGATTCTAACCACAGACATTATCAACAAAGTGCTCAGGACTGCAGGAAACAAGTGAGCAACACATGGTCTGTCCCAGGAACATGAATGGACCCAGTGACACTGCTGAGAAGGGAATCAGTAAATGCAGTAAAGTTACATATGGTTGAAGAAGAGAGGTAGTTTCCTGTATGAGGGTTAGGTTGGCCCCTACTGAAACCTCCTGTTATGCTCTATTACACTGGGACACAGAGATGATGCCTGAGTATGCTACCACAATACAATGTACCGTAGCCTCCCCTTTAAGAGGGGATGATCATGTGTGCAAAATATTTAAAGGGTCACTATAAAAATGTCACTATAAAAATGCTAATTAATTTGCAGGCAACATGTTATAGAGCAGGAAAAGCTGAGCAGATTGATATACAGTTTTGTGGGAATCAAGTCAGCATATCTTGTATTTCATTCATTTAAATTCCTGCTCATTCTGGGCTTTGAAGTCAAGGAGGCGGTCCTATCAGTAATTGGCACTGTGTATATAGAGATAGCAGTCAATCACTGATAGGACCGCCTCCTTGACTTCAAAGCCCAGAATGAGCAAGGATATAAATAGAAAAATTACAAGTTTTACAGAATTTATTCCCATAAAACTATATATCAATCTGCTCAGCTCCTCCTGCTCTATAACATTCTGCTTTCAGCTCAGATATCATGTTCAACATGACTGGTTCCATTTAATTTTGAAATATTCTTAATGTTGTTGCAGCTATTTCAGCTTGTAACAGGCGTGGAGTTGTGTCTGGGTACACATTTCACAGGCAAAACATGACAAACTACTCACTTCACTTCTGAAAGTGGCATGGTGAGATGTAACTCAAAAGCGGCAAAATTTTATGCAAAATATCATGTGGGACATCGCAAGCGACATTTTTATGCCACAAACTGACTCAGCAGATTTTTATAAAAGTCGATCTCCAGTCCATCTTCAGCAGCAAGGAGCTCTCTCTGTGAACACTTCTTTCTCCTAGTTTTAGTGATCACTGAGGGGTCTCAGAACTCTCCCACCCAGCATGGGTATATGTAAAATGACACCCCAAAACACATTCCCCAACTTCTCCTGAGTACGGAGATACCACATGTGTGACACTTTTTTGCAGCCTAGGTGGGCAAAGGGGCCCATATTCCAAAGAGCACCTTTCGGATTTCACCGGTCATTTTTTACACATTTTGATTTCAAACTTCTTACCACACATTTGGGCCCCTAGAATGCCAGGGCAGTATAACTACCCCACAAGTGACCCCATTTTGGAAAGAAGACACCCCCAGGTATTTCATGATGGGCATAGTGAGTTCATGGAAGTTTTTATTTTTTGTCACAAGTTAGTGGAATATGAGACTTTGTAAGGAAAAAAAAAAAAATCATCATTTTCCGCTAACTTGTGACAAAAAATATAAAATTCTAGGAACTCACCATGCCCCTCATGGAATACCTTGGGGTGTCTTCTTTCCAAAATGGGGTCACTTGTGGGGTAGTTATACTGCCCTGGCATTTTCCAGGGGCCCTAATGTGTGGTAAGTAGGTAAATGACCTGTGAAATCCTAAAGGTGCTCTTTGGAATGTGGGCCCCTTTGCCCACCTAGGCTGCAAAAAAGTGTCACACATGCGGTATCGCCGTATTCAGGAGAAGTTGGGCAATGTGTTTTGGGGTGTCTTTTTACATATTCTCATGCTGGGTGAGAGAAATATCTCGGCAAAAGACAACTTTTCCCATTTTTTTATACAAAGTTGGCATTTGACCAAGATATTTATCTCACCCAGCATGGGTATATGTAAAATGACACCCCAAAACACATTGCCCAACTTCTCCTGAGTACGGCGATACCAGATGTGTGACATTTTTTTGCAGCCTAGATGCGCAAAGGGGCCCACATTCCTTTTATGAGGGCATTTTTAGACATTTGGATCCCAGACTTCTTCTCACGCTTTAGGGCCCCTAAAATGCCAGGGCAGTATAAATACCCCACATGTGACACCATTTTGGAAAGAAGACACCGCAAGGTATTCAATGAGGGGCATGGCGAGTTCATAGAAATTATTTTTTTTTGGCACAAGTTAGCGGAAATTGATTTTATTTATTTTTTTCTCACAAAGTCTCCCTTTCCGCTAACTTGGGACAAAAATTTCAATCTTTCATGGACTCAATATGCCCCTCACGGAATACCTGGGGGTGTCTTCTTTCTGAAATGGGGTCACATGTGGGGTATTTATACTGCCCTGGCATTCTAGGGGCCCTAAAGCGTGAGAAGAAGTCTGGAATATAAATGTCTAAAAAATTTTACGCATTTGGATTCCGTGAGGGGTATGGTGAGTTCATGTGAGATTTTATTTTTTGACACAAGTTAGTGGAATATGAGACTTTGTAAGAAAAAAATAATAATTTCCGCTAACTTGGGCCAAAAAAATGTCTGAATGGAGCCTTACAGAGGGGTGATCAATGACAGGGGGGTGATCAATGACAGGGGGGTGATCAGGGAGTCTATATGGGGTGATCACCCCCCTGTCATTGATCACCCCCCTATAAGGCTCCATTCAGATGTCCGTATGTGTTTTGCGGATCCGATCCATGTATCCGTGGATCCGTAAAAATCATACGGACATCTGAATGCAGCCTGACAGGGGGGGTGATCAATGACAGGGGGGGTAATCAATGACAGGGGGGTGATCAATGACAGGGGGGTGATCAGGGAGTCTATATGGGGTGATCACCCCCACTGGAAGGCTCCAGGGAGACGCCTGTATGTGTTTTGCGGATCCGATCCATCTATCATTGGATCCGTAAAAATCATGCGGACGTCTGAATGGAGCTTTACAGGGGGGTGATCAATGACAGGGGGGTAATCAATGACAGGGGGGTGATCAAGGAGTCTATATGTGATGATCACCACAGTCATTGATCACGCCCCTGTAAGGCTCCATTCAGACGTCCGTATGCGTTTTGCGGATCCGATCCATCAGTGGATCCGTAAAAATCATGCGTACGTCTGAATGGAGCTTTACAGGGGGGTGATCAATGACAGGGGGGTAATCAATGACAGGGGGGTGATCAGGGAGTCTATATGGGGTGATCACCACAGTCATTGATCACGCCCCTGTAAGGCTCCATTCAGACGTCCGTATGCGTTTTGCGGATCCGATCCATCTATCAGTGGATCCGTAAAAATCATGCGTACGTCTGAATGGAGCTTTACAGGGGGGTGATCAATGACAGGGGGGTAATCAATGACAGGGGGTGATCAGGGAGTCTATATGGGGTGATCACCACAGTCATTGATCACGCCCCTGTAAGGCTCCATTCAGACGTCCGTATGCGTTTTGCGGATCCGATCCATGTATCAGTGGATCCGTAATAATCATGCGGACATCTGAATGGAGCTTTACAGGGGTGTGATCAATGACAGGGGGGTAATCAATGAGAGGGGGTGATCAAGGAGTCTATGGGGGGTGATCAGGGAGTCTATATGGGGTGATCAGGGGCTAATAAGGGGTTAATAAGTGACGTGGGGGGGTGTAGTGTAGTGTAGTGGTGTTTGGTGCTACTTTACTGAGCTACCTGTGTCCTCTGGTGGTCGATCCAAACAAAAGGGACCACCAGAGGACCAGGTAGCAGGTATATTAGACGCTGTTATCAAAACAGCGTCTAATATGCCTGTTAGGGGTTAAAAAAAATCACATCTCCAGCCTGCCAGCGAACGATCGCCGCTGGCAGGCTGGAGATCCACTCTCTTACCTTCCGTTCCTGTGAGCGCGAGCGCCTGTGTGCGCGCGTTCACAGGAAATCTCGGCTCACGCGAGATGACGCCAATCGGCGTTAGCGTAGCCTGAGGGAGGCGCCGCGATGACGCCTTTCGGCGTTACAGTTGCGGCAAGAGGTTAAAAACAAAAATGAATAAACAA
Organism: Bufo bufo; assembly: GCF_905171765.1. Lineage (NCBI taxonomy): Eukaryota > Metazoa > Chordata > Amphibia > Anura > Bufonidae > Bufo > Bufo bufo. The sequence continues at coordinate 156,843,957 of NC_053392.1, read as the reverse complement.
TAAAAAAATAAACATCATAGGCATCGCCATGCCTGAACTATTAAAACATAAGCATATTTGTCCAGTCCAGTACAGTGAACACTGTCATTCAGAAAAAAAAGTCAAAATGGCCAATTTACAGTTGTTTGTCCCTTCACCTCCCTAAAAAATTTAAATTGAATAAAAAGTGATCAAAAAGCCATGCCCACTATAAAATAGTAAATAGAAATTGGGGTCAGATTATGGCTATGCAAAGAAAAAATACTTTTTTTCAAAGTTTTTTTTTTACATTAAAACACAAGAAAAACTATATAAATATGGTATCGCTGTAATTGTACTGACCAGAGACCAGAGAATGAAGGAGCAAGACAGTTTTAACACATAGGGAACATCAAAAAAACGAAACCCATAAAACTATGGAGCAATTGTGTTTTTTTATTACTTTAAACTCCATTTTGATTTTTTTTTTACAGCTTCCCACTACATTGTATGCAACACTAAATGGTGAGATAAAAAAATACAACTTATATGGCTATCTGCACGTAAAAGTAAAAAAGTTATGTCTCCAGGAACGTAGGTATTAAAAAATTAAAACACAAAAATGGAAAATCGAACCGTCCTGTTTGTGAAGGCATCTCAGTGTTGCAATTCACTTATATAGATCCAGGAAATGGGCTTCTGAATATGCAATTTGCTCACATTTGCACATTAGTATGCACCTTAAAATGGCTGTTCAATGACTAAACACATAGCACAAGATGTGCACTGGACTGTATTATCAATCATGAAGCACATTTTTTTGCTAATGGGGATTACACCAGAAACAAAAAAAGGTAAATTATACAATGCAATGAAAAAGATAATCAAGTGAATAAATTTGGTTTGCTCCTAAAGTCACTAAATCTCAAACCACACACTTAAGACAACACACTTTTGATTAAAACACACTTGCAAGCTCCCACTCTCAGTTTGCATATAAGGTTGCTTTTCCTAATCAGCTGCAAGACTGCAGATTTTTTTCCCTCTGGATTCAAATTCTTCCCTTCCTTTACAACCAGTGGTAGCTATGAGTAGTGTGTTGTACCTGGCTTCAATAATATATTTTCCTGCGGTAGAGGAGGTATAAGGAGTATGGTAAAGAACTCAGAAAGTCTCCAAATATATAAGTAATTGAGTAAGTGTGCACCTGACTCTGGATGAGCAGTATGGAAAAGTAAGCTTTTTACCCCGAATGTATTCTGATCAAACCTAAGAAATAATTTGCTTAAAAAAATAAATTTGATTGAAGAAAGAAAAACATTGTTCCCGACAGCTATAAATTAGTGGACTGAAGAAAATTCAAAAAGTCTCCTAATCTGGCAGCTTTTCCAACTGTGCATGAGATAATGCATGCTAATGGAAAAGAATACAGAGAAACGTAATTCTAGCTGTTCTTCAAAAATAGGACTTCTGTCAAGCTAATAACATAACATATTTTACAAGGTCATTCAGTGATAAATAGTATGGAACAGCCAAAAGATTTAAAAAAAACAGTACTTATAATCCATCAGATTTGTCACATAATGACAAATTTCACTGCTAAAATAAAACATCATGAAGAAGGTAGCTAAAGTCACCCTACAGTTCAGATACTGAAAGCAGTTCCCTGGTTTAATAGACTATTTCTGTCTCCCATTGCTGTGCCATCAGATAATTCACCTGTTGCATTTCAATACATTTTTCTTTTTTTTGTAAATAGACATTTATATTAGACTATCAAATGGTTTATGACATCAGTTGTAGTATGAAGTGTGTTAAGCACAGTACTTTGTGAATCATTGGAAATTCTGAACAATGTAAAGCAGTTAAACAGCAAATGACAAGATATTTAAACCAATTATGAATGTGTAAGGCAATAATGGAAATGAGCAATTACACGTTGTAGCTCATATTGTCACATTTTTATTTTAAGTGAAATGTTAAACTGCGATGTTTAGACTAAATCTCAACCCTGGTGGAATGCTTGATGATGAGCAGTTTCTGTAATAACATGTTATACACCGTAGACATAACATTTTGATGTAGATTTATTTCATAGTAGGTACCCATAATTCTACCTAAGGCCTCTTTCACACAACCGTATTTTTTCCCCCGTTTACAGGCCGTTTTTTGCATTCCGTATACGGACCATATACGGAACCATTCATTTTAATGGTTCCGCAAAAAAACGGAATGTACTCCGTATGCATTCTGTTTCCGTATTTCCATTTTTTCGTTCCGTTGAAAGATAGAACATGTCCTATTATTGCCCGCAAATCACGTTCCGTGGCTCCATTCAAGTCAATGGGTCCGCAAAAAACGGAACACATACGGAAATGCATCCGTATGTCTTTCGTATCCGTTCCGTTTTTGCGGAACCATTTATTGAAAATATACCCAGCCCAATTTTTCCTATGTAATTACTGTATACTGTATATGCCATACGGAAAAACGGAACGGAAAAACGGAGCAGAAACGGAAAAACAACGGAAACAAAAAACGGAACAACAGATCCATAAAAAACGAACACTGAGTAAGGCCTCATGCACACGACCGTTGTGTGTTTTGCAGTTTGCAAATCGCAGATCCGCAAAACACAGATGGCCTCCGTGTGCGTTCCGCAATTTTCGGAACGGCGCGGACAGCCTTTAATATAACTGCCTATTCTTGTCCGCAAAGCGTAGACAAGAATAGGACAGGTTATATTTTTTGGGCGGACCACAGAACGGAGCAACGGATGGGGACAGCACACGGAGTGCTGTACGCATCTTTTGCGACCCCATTGAAGTGAATGGGTCCACCTCCGAGCCGCCAAAACTGCAGCTCGGATGCGGACCAAAACAATGGCCGTGTGCAAGAGGCCTAAGCCATACGGTAGTGTGAAAGAGGCCTAAAGCAGAGGATTTAATGATTGTTGGATTATTTGTTTTTCAATCATTCTTCATATCAATACATAGTATAGGTTTAAAGAGACTGTTCCATTTGGAAAAACCTCCCTCCAGAGATAAGATGATCATCATGGATCCTAATACTCAGACTTCTGGCAGTAACACATAGCAACACATGGTGCCCAATTAAGTAAGTCCTTTAGAGAGACAATTTCTCTGTGCAATGTCTGTAGAAGGGGTTCCCTATCAGGGATTAAATATATACTGTAGATAAGTATACTAAGCAGGGTAAGTCCAAAAACTGTGTAAGGGTCAATTTGGAGAACGGTCTTAATAACCCTTGCACTAGCAGTAGATACGCCAAAGTTATGTAGAGGCATTGGCTACTACATAACTTCGGGGCATCCACCGCTGGTCCTTGCTAGCATAGACTTAGAACATTTTGTGAGCCTAAAACAGGCATAGAAAATGATAAATGAGAAGGTCCTGGTGGCCTTCCCCGTCCATTCTATGGCTCTGCAAATTGCGGATCAAATAACCTTTGCACTGCAATCTGCGATAGGTATGCACCAGAAAACTGCCATATATCAGTTCATAAATGACCGCCCATACTTCTTTTCCTTTTGCATTGCATATGCCAAATCTCTCTGGCACTGTAGAATTATTTTTCACTATGCATTGGTCTTCATGTTTTATTTAGATATTGTCTTGAGCTTCTGCATTACTTCTACATGTGCTGGATAGTGCTAATCATGTCATCTTTAGTGCTGTCACTACAAATGCCAATTGAACTCCTTATCTTCACACAATTGGTATGATAATGGATTTTACCTTCTTATTTCTACTACAAATCAGACCTTCCAGGCCAGCGAAAAATATTTACAGATAATGTGACTGGCAATATATTGTAGCTAGAACAGAGTGTTGATGTGCTGCACTGTAAGAAAATTGTCCCCTTGCCAACTCTAAATCAGTTTCTGAATAGGTATTGCTGCTCCATGCTCTGCAATTTACCTTGAGGGCCATGTCAGCTGTGATGTCTCCAGCTGCAATTGTACAATGATGAATATCAAAGTTCAACTGACAAACTCTGCAATGATTTGCCGTTTGGGGATTTAACATTCTCAAGCTTGGATCGTATTACTTGCCCGCACCATTTTTTTACTAATTTAACACAATTGGCTCTACAAACACTGCAATCTTTGATTTATAGATTAACACTAATGGGTAGATGAGCTGCACTATAGATTTCATAGACATGATTTCTTGGGTAGGCGAATATTTGCCAGGTTTTTCCATCAGTCATTCGAGGACCACTGGAAGAGAAGCTTGCTGGATTTTGTCTTTGGTAATTTCACAGTAAAATAGAAGCGTTGACCTCTGTATAATTGCTTTGAATTCCAACCAGCACTTTGGTGACAGAAAATAATTTGAGTTTAAGATTTGTTTAGTGTCTTATGCAAAGTGAAATAGGGAACTGGCTATAGAACTGTGCACATAGATTTAAAAGAAATTGAAATTGGGACACTTGTAATTAAGATACAATGACATACAACAGATTCACTGTTCCAATAAAAGAGTCTGGGAGCGAATATTTGAAAAGTGAATTAGCTTTGTAAAATGGTCTGAAGACAATCTAAACATGGCTTGTTTGGTTTAACTTCACTTAGTTGCAATTTTTTTTAAATCTCACTGGACTATGGTATGAACTTTATTCTGATATAAAAGGTCTATGCAGAATATCTCATTACTTATACACTATGTTTTGTAAAGGATGAACATACGTTTCATATGCTGCCATCAAGTTATTCTCCCATGTATCAATGGTCAACCAATATTAACCAGACAGATTAATATCAAAAACATCGGACCCCCAAGGAGTCATAATAATCACCAAAAAAATTAATGAAAATAAATTACATATGTATGAAGATCCACACAACCTTATTGTAAGTATATATAAACATATAAACAATACATAAATATATAATAAAACAGGCAGCACAAGGCGGGACACACAGATGAGTAGCAGGACCCAAGGAGAGGCCGGGCGATCGATGCACGAAATAACAGGGAAAAAGAATGCTAGCTGAAAGAGCATACCTCAAAACCTCATAGCAGCAACGCCCCAAACAAAGTGCAAAGGAGGCGATTGTAGAGATTGAGGTTGAAATAAAAAGGACAAAGTATGAACATACCCTGGATGGTGCAGAGATCTCTCGGCCGACTCCTGACCCAACGCCGTTTCGCCAGCAGATCTGGCTTCTTCCAGGGATACCCCGGAAGAAGCCAGGTCTGCTGGCGAAACGGCGTTGGGTAAATTATGTAAATAAAAATTATGCCAAAAATAAATAACATTTTGTCACCATACATCATTGAAAAAGGAGACACAAAAACATGATTTATTTTAAAAATGCTTTATTATGTAAAACTGAAACAAAAGAAAAATAAAAGTAGACATATTTGGTATTGACACGTCCATAGCAACCTGCTCTATAAAAATAGCACATGATCTAACCTGTCAGGTGAACACTGTAATTAATAAAAACAAAAAATAAAACTGTGCCAGAACAGCTAATTTTTGGTTACCTTGCCTCACGAAAAGCATAATGTAGAGCAATTAAAAGTCATATATACCACAAAATAATGCCAATAAAAGTGTCACTTTTTCCTATAATTTCCAAAATGGGGTCTCTTTTTTTGAGTTTCTACTATAGGGGTAGATCAGGAGATCTTTAAATGTAATATGTCAATTTAAAATTATCCCAATAAAATCTGCCTTCCAAAATCCATATGGAGCTCCTTTCCTTCTGTGCCCTGCCATGTGCCCCTACAGCAATTTACGACCATATATGGGGTGTTTCTGTAAACTATAATTGTAAAATAATGAGTTTTATTTGGCTTTTAACCCTTGAAGTGTTACAGGAAAAAATGAATTAAAATGGAAAATCTATCAAAAAAGTGAAATTTAAAAATGTCATCTCTTTTTTCCTTTAAAAATAGTACAATTAGGCGGCTTAACTGCTCAAATGAATGGCAGAGGTGCTTAACTGCTGGTTTGACTCACCCAGTCAAAGGAGCATATATGGTAAAAAAAAGTAGCAGGCACACTCATAGATGGGATTAGATAAAATAGTTTTATTTTAAATACTATAAAATTATATATAGGGTTTTTCTTAAATGTAAGATGAATGAGTAAAGGCTCTGGGCACTGATTGTGTGTGCCAGATAAAAGGTAAAAAGGTGTATGGTAAATGGCTGGTACCAGGCTTTAAAAAAAGTTTTGGTGAAAAAATTAGTGAATCAAGTCCATATAAATAAATGGTTAGAGTAAAAATAAAAATAATAATAATAATAATAATAATAATAATAATTAAAAATAGATAATTGGAAAAAAAAATGGAAAAAAGGGGGTGATATAAGTTAATGGCTGGCTGTATGGGCCGTGCAAATGTTAGTGCTGTCAAACAATATATTTAGTCCTTTTCAATGGATACAGTGAAGTGATCTCTTTTCCCAGTGGTTGGTAATACTGAAAAATAGTCTAAAATATACCTTTGTTTAACCACCTCCCGTCTGCCCGTTGACTATAAACGTCCGGGAGGTGGTTCTCTATTTCTGAACGGACGTTCCAGAACGTCCGTTCAGAAAGTGCAGCTGCACGCTAATCGTGCAGCTGCTGATCGGGTTGCCCGCTGTCAGTGACAGCAGGGCAACCCAGAGAGAAGGCAGGGACAGTGCCCAGGTGTCCCTGCCTTCTAGATCGCTGCATACACAGCGCTCTCCGAGCGCTGTGTATGCAGAGCAGGAAGCGCTATGCGCTTCCTGTTCCGGCCTGGCGGTCACGTGACCGCCGTGACCGGAGAGTGCAGGAGCTGTGTGAGGTCTTTCACAGACCTCGATCAGCCCTGCTCTGAGGCTGTACAGCGCAGAATTATGCTGTACAGCCTCTCTGGGGGGGGGGGGGGTGTATTTCTCCTGTAACTGGGGCTACTATGTCAGCCCCAGTTACAGGAGAAATCAACAGTGAAAAAAAAAAAAAAAGTGAAGTAAATGTCCCCCAGAGGTCTTGTATGACCTTATAGGGGACGAAAAGTGTAAAATAAAAAATAAAAAAATAAAGGGTTGAAAAAATAAAATAGAAAAAAGGTTGAGAAAGTGAGAAATAAAAAAAATATATTAAAAAATAGAAAAAATAAAATAGACATATTTGGTATTGCCGCGTCCGTAAAAACCAGCTCTATAAAAATATCACATGACCTAACCCCTCGGGTGAACACCGTAAAAAAAAAAAAAACGGTGTCAAAACAAGCAATTTTTGTCACCTTACATCACAAAAGGTGCAACACCAAATGATCAAAAACACGTATGTCCCACAAAATGGTACCAATAAAACCGTCACCTAATCCCGCAAAAAATGAGCCCCTAAATAAGAAAATCTCTCAAAAAATAAAAAAACTATAGCTCTTAGAACATGAAGACACTAAAACATCATTTTTTTGGTTTCAAAAATGCTATTATTGTGTTAAAGTGAAACAAATAAAAAAAGTATACATATTAGGTATTGCCGCGTCCGTAAAAACCATCTCTATAAAAATATCACATGAGCTAACCCCTCAGGTGAACACCGTAAAAAAAAAAAAATGTGTCAAAACAAGCAATTTTTGTCACCTTACGTCACAAAAGGTGCAACACCAAGTGATCAAAAACGCGTATGTCCCACAAAATGGTACCAATAAAACCGTCACCTCATCCCGCAAAAAATGAGCCCCTACATAATAAAATCTCTCAAAAAATAAAAAACTATAGCTCTTAGAACATGGAGACACTAAAACATAATTTTTTTGGTTTCAAAAATGCTATTATTGTATTAAAGTGAAACAAATAAAAAAAGTATACATATTAGGTATTGCCGCGTCCGTAAAAACAAGCTCTATAAAAATATCACATGAGCTAACCCCTCAGGTGAACACCGTAAAAAAAAAAAAAAAAAAAAACTGTGTCAAAACAAGCAATTTTTGTCACCTTACATCACAAAAGGTGCAACACCAAGTGATCAAAAACGCGTATGTCCCACAAAATGGTACCAATAAAACCGTCACCTCATCCCGCAAAAAATGAGCTCCTACATAAGAAAATCTCTCAAAAAATAAAAAAAACTATAGCTCTCAGAACATGGACACATTAAAACATATATTTTTTGTTTCAAAAATGCTATTATTGTGTAAAACGTTAATAAATAAGAAAAAGTATACATATTAGGTATCGCCACGTCGGTAACAAACTGCTCTAAAGTGTTATAATGAATTATCAAAAAAATCATATGTACCCAAAAATAGTAGCAATTAAACTGGCACCTTATCCCCTAGTTTCCAAAATGGGATCACTTCTTGGGAGTTTCTACTGTAAGGGTGCCTCAGAGGGCTTCAAATGGGACATGGCATCTAAAAACCATGTGGAGTTCCTTTTCTTCTGTGCCCTGCCGTGTGCCCATACAGCAGTTTATGACCACATGTGGGGTGTTTCTGTAAACCGCAGAATCTGGGTAATAAATATTGAGTTTTGTTTGGCTGTTAACCATCGATGTGTTAAAGCAAAAAATTGATTAAAATGGAAAATCTGCCAAAAAAGTGAAATTTTAAAATTTGATCTCCATTTTCCTTTAATTCTTGTGGAACGCCTAAAGGGTTAACAAAGTTAGTAAAATCGGTTTTGAATACCTTGAGGGGTGTAGTTTCTACAATGGGGTCATTTATGGGGGTATCCACTATGTAGGCCCCACAAAGTGACTTCAGACCTGAACTGGTCCTTAAAAGTGGGTTTTGGCAATTTTCTTAAAAATTTGAAGAATTGCTTCTAAACTTCTAAGCCTTCTAACGCCCTAAAAAAATAAAATGACATTTCCAAAATGATGCCAACATAAAGTAGACATATGGGGAATGTTAAGTAATAAATATTTTATGAGGTATCACTTTCTGTTTTAAAAGCAGAGAAATTGAAATTGCAAATTTTTCAAATGTGCTTCTTGCAGCTCGGCTCTCCGGCTCACGGCGTCCCACATGGTGTCCAAGTGCGCGCATCTGTTGTGTGATGTATTAAGTGCACGTGACCCGATCACGAGTCCAACACAAGGTTCATGTGCACTTAATACGTCACACAACAGACGCGCGCACTTGGACAACACGTGGGACGCCATGAGCCGGAGAGCCAAGCCGGAGAGCCGAGCTGCAAGAAGCACCCGCTTGGAACATTGACGGAGGACATCATCGCGTGGTGGGTAAGTGAATTCTGAACCTAAGACAGTACGAGACGCCGTACTCAGGTTCAGAACACCAATTCCCCCACAGCATTCCTTCTTTAATTAGCAAGACCTACATGATATTGTACATGACTGCATACAAATACTACTCTGCAGCGCAACTATTATACTTTTAAACAAAGGTATATTTTAGACTATTTTTCAGTATTACCAACCGCTGGGAAAGGAGATCACTTCACTGTACTCCATTGAAAAGGACTAAATATATTGTTTGACAGCACCAACATTTGCACGGCCCATACAGCCAGCTATTAACTTATATCACCCCCTTTTTTCAAGTATCTATTTTTAATTATTATTATCATTATTATTATTTTTATTTTTACTCTAACCATTTATTTATATGGACTTGATTCACAAATTTTTTCACCAAAACTTTATTAAAGCCTGGTACCAGCCATTTACCATACAACTTTTTACATTTTATCTGCCACACACAATCAGTGCCTAGAGCCTTTACTCATTCATCTGTTTTCCTTTAATTCTTGTGGAACACCGAGAGGCTTAACAACGTTTTGAATAAATTGAGGGGTGTAGTTTCTACAATAGAGTCATTTATGGGTGTTTTCCACTATGTAAGCCCCACAAAGTGACTTTAGAATTGAAGTGGTCTTTAAAAAAGTTGGTTTCGGAAATTTTCTAATTTTTAAAAAAAATTGCTTCTAAAATTCTAAGCCTTATATGATCCTAAATGTAAAGTAATAACTCTTTTATGATGTATCACTATCGGCTTTAAAAGCAGATACATTTACATTTTGAAAATTGCTAATTTTTAAACATTTTTGGTAAATTATGGATTCTTTAAAAAATAAAGGTGCGTTATATCGACTAATTTTTCACTATCATGAAGTACAATGTGTCGCGAGAAAACGATCTCAGGATGGCTTGGATAAGTAAAAGCATTCTGAAATTATTGCCACATAAAGTGACACATGTCAAGTTTTAAAAAAAACGGCCTGGTCCTTAAAGTGAAAAATGGCAAGGTCCTTAAGGTGTCAATACTGATATAAATTACTAAATAAATAAAAAAATATATTTTCATCACCATATTTTGACCCCCATAGCTTTTTTATAGTTATGTCTACAGAGCTGTGTGAGGGATTATTCACTAATTTTATTGATACCATGGATCAGTAGAACAGAAATCTAAACGGTCATGAGAGCGCTGGGTTGGGGTGTGAAGAACATTATCAAACATACCTTTATTGACGTGCACTAGAGATAAGTGAGTCCTCTCCTGCATAACGGAAACGGGCCGGATCCATTTTGCAGCCCATAGACTTTTATTATGACGGAATGAATAACGGAATGCCTCTAAAGCCATTCTATTATGTATTTCCGACATAGAATTGCGTTATGGTCCGTGGTAATGGAATCTATAACGCAATTCACCTTTAACCAGTAAACGAAGCGTGAATGAATTTCTTAACCTGAAATTCGCTCATCTCTAACGTGCACCATTATGTAATTACACAAAAATCAAATTGATAAACAATAAATTTTTATTTAAATGAGGGTGCAAGTGTCCAGTGCATGTTTCCTACTTGCGGGAACTGCTTAGGCTCTCATCCATAATCTCCGCTCTGTGCTTTCCCCTCAGTCTTGCTTTATGGCTCCTTTGGCATCCTATGTTGTTGATTCTAGCAGGGAAATCAATGCAAACACCTTAGACCTGTGATGAATAATCTCCAGCACTCCAACTGTGGTACAACTGCAACTCCACACATCCACACTTGCTTGGCTGCTCTCAGAACTCTATAGAAATTAATGGAACATGCTGGAAGTTGTATTTTCACCACAGCTGGAGTGCCAGAGGTTAGCCATCACTGGCCTAGACAGTACTGAAGAAGCCGCATGAGTGTTTAATGCATAAAGGAGGGCAGCTCATGAGTGATGCTTCTATGCAGTCATGTTACAAAACCCTACTAGATAACGCTAGTAGATTCATTTTTCTCTAAATATAATGTAAAATTCTGTTAACCAGGTTTTATAATGTCTATGTTCTAGGTAAGAAAATAATAAGTGTAAAAATCTGCTCCTTTCCTTTAAGCTCTACACAATGTTGCACCTGCTGACATCTTTTCTTTCATCTCTATCATCTTTCCTGCACTCTCCCATTAGCAAATGACATATTTCTCCCCTCACAATAGATTTTACATCTGTGTTAGGTCAAACACTATTCCAGTGACTGCCTCATACAGCATTATTATCATACAGTATATACTGAAGTAAAACTCAATCCTTAAATTGAGGTTGGAAAGCTCTCAGAGAAAATGCTTAGTTTCCAAATGTATTTCCAACTGGCAGAAACATGTACATTCTGTTGCCATGTCAATTAATTGAATCTGTGCGCTCTGATGTTGTGTGATGTTGTTTATCCCAGCAAAGCTTTTATAGCTGCTAGAAATTCTTTGTTTCTATGCACAGCAATTAAATATGGTTTGATAAAAGATGTTCCTCATTGATATGAAATACAGGACAGGTTAAATTAAAAGGTTGTCTGTGAAAATCAAATATTTATATTTTAATATTAAGCATTTGATTAACTGAAAGGTCATTACAAAAATACTAAAACATTTTCACTGAAGTCAAAGGAAATATAAATATTTTACTAAAGCTTACTAATTATAGAGTTGAGCTAAAATCTGGAAATTCGTTTTGGTTCGAGTTCGATTGATTTGGCCATCGATTGATTTGGTTCAAATGAATTCAACTCAAATTAAAAGTGCCCTAATTGCCCTAAAAAATTGTGTATGACACTCTCAGGTCTTTTAGGACTGTATCCAACCCCCTTCAAGATTTTTAACACTAAAACAGCGTTAGTAATTTCAAAGTGACAGTGAGACTATGTCATTATGAAGCACCTATATTGACAATGGTCTGAAACGCGTAACAAGCCTTGTGTGTACCGCTAGTTTTTAAAGCCACTGGAATAAAGTTTATACCTTGAACATTTGAGCTGGACCTACGATCTATATTCTAGACTAGACATTATGCCCATTACAATAACGGGCGCTAGAACAGTAGTGCATAAATATTAGTAGGAACAGTTTATATTAAATGGCAAGGGGATGGCTAGCACTGACTGGTGGCACTGACTGGTGGTGATGAGACTTCTGGCAGCGACTGGTGGCTGAGACTGCTGGCACTGACTGGTGGCTGAGACTGCTGGCACTGTGACTGGTGGCTGTGGCTGGTTACACTGTGACTGGTTGCTGAGACTGCTGGCACTGTGACTGGTGGCTGTGGCTGGTGGGACTGACTGATGGCTGAGATGGCTGTCACTGACTGGTTGCTCTGACTGATGGCTGAGATGGCTGGCACTGACTGGTGGCTGAGACTGCTGGCACTGTGACTGGTAGCTGGTGGAAATGACTGGTGGCTGAGACTGCTGGCACTGTGACTGGTGGCACTGAATGGTGGCTGAGACTGCTGGCACTGTGACTGGTGTCTGTGGCTGGTGGCACTGACTGATGGCTGAGATGGCTGGCACTATGATTGGTGGCTGTGTCTGGTGGCACTGACTGATGGCTGAGACTGCTGGTACTGTGACTGGTAGCTGTGGCTGGTGGCACTGACTGATGGCTGAGATGGCTGGCACTGACTGGTGGCACTGACTGATGGCTGAGACGCCTGGCACTGACTGGTGGCTGAGACTGCTGGCACTGTGACTGGTGGCTGTCGCTGGTGGCACTGACTGGTGGCTGAGGCTGCTGGCACTGTGACTGGTAGCTGGTGAAAATGACTGGTGGCTGAGACTGCTGGCACTGTGACTGATGGCACTGACTGGTGGCTGAGATGGCTGGCACTGACTGGTGGCTGAGACTGCTGGTGGCTGTCGCTGGTGGCTGAGACTGCTGGCACTGTGACTGGTGGCTGTGGCTGGTGGCACTGACTGATGGCTGAAATGGCTGTCACTGACTGGTGGCTGAGACTTCTTGCACTGTGACTGGTGGCTGTGGTTGGTGGCACTGAATGGTGGCTGAGACTGCTGGCACTGTGAATGGTGGCTGTGGCACTGACTAATGGCTGAGACGGCTGGAACTGACTTGTGGCTGAGACTACTGTCACCGTGACTGGTAGCTGGTGGCACTGACTGATGGCTGAGATGGCTGGCACTGACTGATTGCTGAAACTGATGGCAGTGTGACTTGTGGCTGTGGCTGATGGCACTGACTGGTGGTGATGAGACTTCTGGCAGCGACTAGAGGCTGAGACAGCCGGCACTGACTTGTGGCTGTGACTGAGGGCACTGTGATTGGTGGCTATGGCTGGTTACACTGTGACTGGTGGCTTAGACTGCTGGCACTGTGACTGGTGGCTGTGGCTGGTGGGACTGACTGATGGCTGAGATGACTGGCACTGACTGGTTGCACTGACTGATGGCTGAGATGGCTGGCACTGACTGGTGGCTGAGACTGCTGGCACTATGACTTGTGGCTGGTGGCACTGACTAGTGGCTGAAACTGCTGGCACTGGGACTGGTGGCTGTGGCTGGTGGCACTGACTGATGGCTGAGACTGGTGGCTGTAGATGGTGGCACTGACTGGTGGCTGAGACTGCTGGCACTGTGACTGGTGGCTGAGACAGCTGTCACTGTGACTGGTGGCTGAGACAGCTGGCACTGACTGGTGGCACTGACTGATGGCTGAGATGGCTGGCACTGTGACTGGTGGCTGTCGCTGGTGGCACTGACTGGTGGCTGAGATGGCTGGCACTGACTGGTGGCTGAGACTGCTTGCACTGTGACTGGTGGCTGTGGTTGGTGGCACTGAATGGTGGCTGAGACTGCTGGCACTGTGAATGGTGGCTGTGGCACTGACTAATGGCTGAGACGGCTGGAACTGACTGGTGGCTGAGACTGCTGTCACCATGACTGGTGACTGGTGGCACTGACTGATGGCTGAGACGGCTGGCACTGACTGATGGCTGAAACTGCTGGCAGTGTGACTGGTGGCTGTGGCTTAGGGCACTGACTGATGGCTGAGACGGCTGGCAATGACTGGTGGCTGAGACAGCTGGCAGCAGCTTCTGTCTGTGGCTGAGAGTGCTGGGACTGTGCGGCTCTGTTATGCATGGACAGTAGTGGCGGCGCTCCGAAGTGGTGAGCACACCATAACCCATAAGCGGTGGCTGTGATTGGGCGGAAGCAGGTGTGCGCTGTGCAGTCGGCGTGTGGAGCGCCGTGTGATGATTGGTCGACTGAGGCAGCAGCCATATGTACCAGGCAGCAGCATCTATACAGAATGTGATGATTGGCAGGTCGCGTTAGTGGCATGATGGAGGCATCCGCTGCAGCCTTTTAGAAAGTGATGGTATACAGACAGACAGCAGTGGCACGATGCAGGCGGCGGCAGCTACCGTACAGAACGTGATGATCGGTAGGTCGCATTATTGCATAATGGAGGTGTTAGCAGCAGCCATACGGAAAGTGAAAATTGACAGACAGACAGCAACAATGGCATTCATCAAAATTAGCTAGTGGACTGTAAAAATCCTCCTAAATCCAGGCTTGGTTCATTTTGACAAAAGTGATGCTTTTGATACTGTTTGGGTGTCACCACACCCCCGAAGTGCTAAAAACCATCTCTGAGATGACACTGGAGGCTGGGCAAGAAAGAAGAACGAGAGAGTACTGTGCCAGTTTGGGCCACTGTTCCAGTCTGCCAGCCCAGAAATCCATGTTGAGGAGACTCATCTTCATCCTCTTGTTCCTCCACCTCTTTCTCCCTTCTCCTCTTGTAGTGGCAGCTCCTCATCCTCATTTTCTTCATCCTGATGCTCCTCCTCCTCCATGGCAAATTTCCTTTGTGTCCCCAACAGTTATAGGGTGGACAGCAAGATGTGTCAACTGCTCTTCTTCCACAGTGGTCCTCTGCTACATAAGCATCAGCATCTGTTCTAAGATACACATGAGAGGGATGATGTTGTTCATACCGTAGATGTCCCTGCTGACAAACTTTGTAGCCTCTTCGAAGGGTTTCAATACCCGACAGACGTCTCAGATGAGCTGCCACTGCCTGACCTCGAAGCAACATATGCTCCCTGCTGCTGAGGCTGTCTAGTGCATTACAAAATTAATCATGGCTTTCTTCTGCTCATACAGACGCTCGAGTATGTGTACTGTCACCGAGTTGGCACTTGACAAATTAAGCGGTGTAGTAGCAGGCAATTATGTCGCTGCAGGTCCAGGAGATTGTTCCTCGCCATGTAAGAGTGGCTGAACTGCTTGTACAGTCTAAGGGACTTCTTTAGCACCTTGTGTAAGCCAGTGTACTTATTTATAAAGTGCTGCACTACCAGCAGGGAGTATGTGTTATCTCACCCAGGTTCAGGGTGGCCACAATGTTGTGCCGAATGTTGCTGACCACCTTGCCCAGTTGGAATCAACAAGGTGACATCCAGAGAGATGTTTGATGCTTGATGTACTTGAGCAATTGCTCGCAGGTGTGACTACTCTCTCACAGGCCGATCAGCTCCAACACAGCATGGCACAGCTTGACCTGACACATTTGCGGCTGCAAGGCAGAGAAGCAGGAAGAACGCTGTGACCCCTAGCTCCATGGCTGTGAAGGCTGCGCTCCAGTTCACAGCACAGCCGACAGCAGGAGGAAAAGATCATGAGTGGTGGGGAGCGGTGGCAGGCAATAGGGGCTCATATATAACGCTAGTGACAGACAATGGGGGCTGATATGAGGCTGCTGGGGGCCAATGAGAGGTAATGGGGGCTGAAGAGAGGCTGCTGGGGGCTGTTGACAGGCAATTGGGGCTGATATGAGACTGCTGGGGGTGCAGAGAGGCTTCTGGGGGCTGATATGAGGCATATGGGGGCTGATGAGAGGCATGGGGCTCTTATCTGAGGTTTGATCGGGGGTCATTCACATTGGGGGTCTGATCTGAGGTCTTATTAACATTGGGGGTCTTATTGGAGCTATCAGCTGAGATCTGATTAACATTGGGGGTCTGATTGGTGGTCCGACCAGAGGTATAATGACATTTTTTTCTTTCTTATTGTCCTCCTCTAAAACCTTGGTGCATCTTATAAGCCGGTATCATGACCGGCGTGCCGATCACATACATGATGCAAAGGGAGGGAAATGGGAAGGCCCTGTCCAAGGGAGAGGGAAAGGTGGTGACCCCTAACTCACCTTGAGGCTGGCACCTGACTGCCCTGACGTCCCTAGACAGGTTCCTCACCCGTACGCCGATCACGTGCCTAAACCCTGGCTTTCCCTAAGATGAGCCCTACGTAGTGAATAGGGCGGTGGGAACACTAGTCCGCACCACTAACACTAAAGGAAAACACTAAGGAGAGCACAGACAATACATATAATCCCAGGTGGGCGACAACAGCGGACAACAAAAGCCCAACAGGGATCCGGAGGGTAACGCTCTGGAACAACAACCAGGAATCACAGCTACACAGCTCCAGTGGGTCAGTATAGAAGTCCAGGCAGGAAGCTCTATATCTGGCAACCAGAGAAGTAGGAGAGGGGAATATAAGGAGGTTGGGATTGCTGGACAAGAAACAGCTGAGGAGAAGAAGCTACGGATCCCTGAGTGAGCCAAAAAAGGTTGCAAGGCAAACCAAGAAAGCTACCATTAAGAAACAGCACTATCTTTAGACATAGAGCGCGCGGCCACCCGCTGCGACTTCCTGACCCCGGATATAACGGATCAGACGTGGCTCTTGACACCCTCGTGACAGTACCCCCCTTTCCACGAGGGGCCTCCGGACACTAAGGACTAGGTCTCTCAGGATGAGAGGCATGAAAAGCCTGAACTAACCTGTCGGCGTTTACCTCAGACGCTGGAACCCACATTCTTTCCTTGGGACCGTAACCCCTCCAATGCACCAGATATTGAAGAGAGCGGAGGACCCGACGAGAATCAACAATTTTGGATATTTGAAACTCTAGATTACCAGGAGGGGGTGGAAGCGGTGACGGTTCTAGAGGTGGAACATACTTTTTGAGTAACGACTTATGGAAGGCGTTATGGATTTTAAAAGTTTGAGGTTGCTCCAGGCGAAAAACCACGGGGTTAATGATGGCTACTATTTTGTAAGGACCAATGAACCTAGGAGCCAGTTTCCAAGAGGGAACCTTTAACTTAATATTCCTAGTAGATAACCACACATAATCAGTCACTCCTAGGTCCGGACCTGGCGACCGTTTCTTATCAGCCATGCATTTATATTTACCTCCCATATTTTTCAAGTTAGCTTGCACCTTCTGCCATACAGATGAAAGAGATGACGAAAACCGTTCCTCTTCGGGAACCCCAGAAGACCCCCCCTCTTTGAAAGTACAGAATTGGGGATGAAAACCATATGCACCAAGAAATGGTGACTTGCCAGTGGATTCCTGACGGCGATTATTTATAGCAAACTCGGCTAACGGTAAATATGATGACCACACCTCTTGGTTTTCAGACACAAAACACCTTAGATATGTCTCAAGGTTTTGGTTGGTACGCTCAGTCTGTCAATTCGACTGAGGATCGAATGCTGAGGAAAAGGACAAGTGTACCCCCAAACGGGAACAAAAAGCTTTCCAAAACTTAGAAATAAACTGGGTTCCCCGATCCGAAACAACATCGGAAGGGACCCCGTGAAGCTTCACGATTTCACTGATGAATACCTGAGCAAGAGTCTTAGCATTAGGTAGTGCGGGTAACGCAATGAAGTGTACCATTTTGCTAAACCTGTCTACTACTACCAAGATAACTGTTTTACCCGCAGACAAAGGTAAGTCAGTGATGAAATCCATTGACAGATGTGTCCATGGCCTATTGGGAATGACAAGTGGCAATAAAGACCCTGCAGGACGTGTATGAGAGACTTTCGCGCGTGCACAAGTAGAACAAGTAGACACAAAATCCATTACATCCTGACGCAACCTTGGCCACCAAAAACGACGAGACAATAGCTTCAAGGTTGCTTTACTACCCGGGTGCCCAGCAAGTGCCGAATTATGATGTTCCTTTAATAATTTTGAGACGCAGGTTTAACGGTACAAACAATTTCTCTGGGGGGCAAGAGACCGGGGTGTCCCCCTGGGCCTCTAACACCTTCCCCTCCAGAACAGAGTGTACAGCAGAGACAACCACTCCTCTTTGTAAAATGGGTACCGGATCACCCACATTACCCCCTCCAGGGAAACTACGAGATAATGCATCTGCCTTGGTATTTTTTGCCCCAGGACGATAGGTGATAAAAAGTTAAACCTGGTAAAAAATAGCGACCACCTAGCTTGTCTAGGGCTGAGACACTTAGCTAATTCGAGGTACAGAAGTTTTTTGTGGTCCGTAATCACCATGATGGGGTGGATTGCCCCCTCTAAAAAGTGACGCCATTCTTCAAACGCTAGTTTAATAGCTAATAGTTCCCTATTGCCAATATCATACTTCTTCTCCACTGCAGATAGTTTTTTAGAAAAGAAAGTGCAAGGACGCCATTTTCCAGGAGACGGACCCTGAGACAGTACAGCCCCCACTCCCACCTCTGACGCATCTACTTCAACAATAAGGGAGACATCAGGTTGGATTAGTACAGGTGCCGAGGTAAACCTCTCTTTTAGAGAGGAAAATGCAATTTTAGCGGCATCAGACCATTTAGAAAAATCAGTCCCCTTCCTAGTCATGTCAGTAAGGGGTTTGACAATCACCGAATAATTTTTAATGATCTTTCTATAGAAATTTGCGAAGCCCAAGAACCATTGCAGTGCTTTAAGGTTCTCAGGAAGATCCCAATCTAAAATTGCCTGGACCTTCCTAGGACCCATACGGAAACCTGAAGC
This sequence comes from Bufo bufo, assembly GCF_905171765.1. NCBI lineage: Eukaryota > Metazoa > Chordata > Amphibia > Anura > Bufonidae > Bufo > Bufo bufo. The sequence goes on along the minus strand of NC_053392.1, from coordinate 156,824,953 downwards.
AGATAATAGATATCCCAGGAACTGTATTTCCTGAACGGCGAAAACACACTTTTCAATTTTCGCATATAATTTATTCATCCCTAGGACCTGCAGTACCTGCCTGACATGTACCTCATGTGTTTTCAGATCAGACGAATAAATTAAAATATAATCTAGGTATATCACCACAAACCTGCCGATAAGATGACTAAAAATGTCATTAACGAAATGTTGGAAGACAGCAGGAGCATTGGTCAGACCGAAAGGCATGACTAGATTTTCATAATGCCCCTCAGGGGTGTTAAAAGCTGTCTTCCACTCATCCCCTTCCTTGATACGAATCAGATTGTAGGCCCCCCCTAAGATCAAGTTTGGAGAACCACCTAGCACCCGCAATCTGATTAAACAGGTCAGGAATGAGAGGAAGAGGGTATGGGTCTCGGATGGTTATCCGGTTTAGTTCGCGAAAATCTAGGCAAGGACGCATGCCCCCATCTTTCTTTTTAACAAAGAAAAACCCTGCAGCCACAGGTGATGAAGAGGGTCAGATGTGTCCCTTAGCCAGACTGTCGGAGATATAATCTTTCATGGCTTGACTCTCGGGACCCGAAAGATTATATAACCTGGTCTTGGGTAATTTTGCACCGGGAATCAGGTTAACCGGGCAATCATAAGGACGGTGAGGTGGTAACTTCTGACAACCCTTTTCAGAAAAAACGTCCTCAAAGTCCGAAACAAATGTAGGTAGAGTAGCTATGGAGGCGACTAAGCAATTGCTATTTAAGCAATTTTCTCTGCAATGCTCACTCCACTCCAATATCTCCCTGGCCTGCCAATCCACCACTGGATTGTGCGCTACCAACCAGGGAAGACCCAATACCACAGGAGTGGGAAGGCCCTCCAGAACATAACATGATAGACACTCGTTATGGTGGCCCCTACCCGAAGGTGTAAGTTATGGACAATGTGAGTGAGGTTTCTCTGAGACAGAGGAGCAGAATCAATAGCGAATATGGGAATAGGTCTCTGTAGCGTACAGAGAGACAAACCCATAGTGCGGTCATACCTGTGAGATAATGGACGATGGCGCAGATAGACAGCAGCCAACTGACTACATAGGATGTCTCTTTAGTAGTTCAGTTTGTCCTTCCTCTCAGCAGGTGTAATAAAGGCCCCAATTTTGGACCGGTAGTGACTGTCCAACAAAATGGGGAGCCAGAAGTCATCCCTCTGCCGAATGGTGACAATTCGGCTGTCACTACACAAGCAAGTGAGCATGTATCGGACAACTTGTGCAAGTGATTTGGAGGGACTCCCTGCCTCCATCTACATACTGCCACAGTGTATCTGGGTCCTCTGCCTTGTCTTCCTCATCGCCCTGTAGCTCCTCTGGCTCCTCCTGCTCCTCCTCTCCTGTCACCTGTGTAGAAAAACCACCCATTTTGCTACACATTGCTTGTGCTCCAATGTCCTCCTCCTCCTCTAGTTCAGCCCCCACAGGGCTCATGTGGCCGTGAGATGCAGGCGCCATATCCAGTCCCCTGACCATCCAGATTTACCAGCATCTGTTCCAGGACATGAAGCAGTGGAATGACATTGTTCATCCCGTAGTCCTGGCGACTGACAAATAATGTGGCCTCCTCAAAGGGCCTGAGCTGCCACTGTCTGTCATCGAAGTTACACAGGGGAGTGTATGGATCATAAAGAAATTGTTTATGGCCTTTCTCTGTTCGTATAGTCGGTCCAACATATGGAGCGTGGAATTCCAACAGGTGGAAACGTCACTTGTGGTCAGGACTAGTGATGAGCGGGAGGTGCCATATTCGATTTTTTTTCGCATGAATATTCGTGTTATATTCGTCGAAATCGAATATTCGCAATTATTCCAATTATCGCGAAATTATTTTTTCGCATATTGCGAAAATTTATCTTGATAGTATAAGGCAACGTTCCTATGCTAATGACTATGGCTAGGCTAATATGTGTATTTTACGAAATTTCGTAATATTGCTCTAACTTCGTCTCTTAGAATATTTTACGAATATTCTAAAAGACGAAGTTAGAGCAATATTAAGAACATTTGCAAAAGTCGAAATTGCGATGCGAGTAATATAACACGAAATAGTCGCATGAAGATTTAAACTTAGCACTGCTATATTCCATATTCTAGCCTAATATGGAATATAGCTGTGCTAAGTTAGCACTGCTATATTCCATATTAGGCTAGAATATGGAATATAGCTGTGCTAAGTTGAAATCTTCATGCGACTATTTCGTGTTATATTACTCGCATCGCAATTTCGACTTTTGCAAATGTTCTTAATATTGCTCTAACTTCGTCTTTTAGAATATTCGTAATATTCTAAAAGACGAAGTTAGAGCAATATTACGAAATTTCGTAAAATACACATAGATTGTATTTAAGCTAATATACTGCTATAGTAATATTTTTTAATAGTGTACATATTTTACAAAACTTAAGTTCAGAAGAGGCAAAAAAAAATTACAGGAAAAAAAAGGGATTATAGCACTATATTAGCTAAATTACAATCTATATGTGTATTTTACGAAATTTCGTAATATTGCTCTAACTTCGTCTTTTAGAATATTCGTAATATTCTAAGAGACGAAGTTAGAGCAATATTACGAAATTTCTAAAAGACGAAGTTAGAGCAATATTAAGAACATTTGAAAAAGTCGAAATTGCGATGCGACTAATATAACACGAAATATTCGCATGAAGATTTCAACTTAGCACTGCTATACTCCATATTCTAGCCTAATATGGAATATAGCAGTGCTAACTTAGCACAGCTATATTCCATATTAGGCTAGAATATGGAGTATAGCAGTGCTAAGTTGAAATCTTCATGCAAATATTTCGTGTTATATTACTCGCATCGCAATTGTGACTATTGCGAAATTTCGTAAAATACACATATAGATTAGATTGTAATTTAGCTAATATGGAATATAGCAGTAAGTTGAAAACGCCACTGACTGGAGCAGCCAGGAAGCCAGGAATCCAAAGGACAGGTAAGAACAACTTTAGGGAAGTGGGAAAGAAAAAAATATAATAAAAAAAAAAAGAAAAAAAAAGAATATTCGATTTCGCGAATATATAGAACGATATTCTAAATATTCGCGAAATCTCGAAATTGCGATATTCGAGAAAAAAATTCGCAATTCGAATATTCGCGCTCAACACTAGTCAGGACCTAAACGAGTGGAAGATGCCCAACCACCACCCCCCTACCTAATTGGCCTGAGGTGTGCCTTGGCCTCACTAGGTCGGTATGCCTGAAAAAGGGGGCATACCCTGAATGTGATGGTTGAATGACTGAATGAAGAATGGGAATGGGTGGGCAGGGGACGTCTGAATGCCGACGTGCTGCCTGGGAGAGCCGGACCGCTTAAGACAGGTACCGGCCCCTCCCACAAATCCAGGCTAGCCTGCGGCCAGCCTTAACACTTGTGGTCAGGACCTAAACGAGTGGAAGATGCCCAACCACCACCCCCCTACCTAATTGGCCTGAGGTGTGCCTTGGCCTCACTAGGTCGGTATGCCTGAAAAAGGGGGCAAAACCCACCAGTGAGGGAAGGATTGGCCTGAGGTGCTACTCTGCCAATGTACTGAATGCTTGGACCAGCTCCGCTTGTGGCTCCGGGATATACCGTACAAAGCACCCCGAGCGCCAGCGCCCCAAGTGTTTAATGATATGCACAGGGACTCCATGCTTGGACGCTGCGGATGCCGCACCGATGCGAAAAGAATGCCCCGAGAATTGAGCCGGATTCAATCCTACACTGGTCAACAGGATGCAAATATGTTTGATGAACTGGCTGGACGTCAGTGGACCAACAGGGAATCGAAGTAATGGGTCGGTGGGGCTGTGAAGACTAAGGCCCAGCAAGAGGTTGTCCAAGACTGTCACTGGACACCATGCGTTTGTGGTCTGGAAGAACTTAACTACATGGCCGGGACCTACCTGCCTTGTTTTGTTGTGAGGCAACTGCAAATGAAAGTTACTGCCCATCCTGACTAAATCTCCCTTGCGGAGAGCCACCGCCCCTTGTCTGGCCTGTGTCACTTCACCTGGTCTTAAAAACCCGTAAAACGCCAAGTACATCGCCGCCTTGACCACCAGGCTGGGAAGGACTCCGAATGGTGACAATGTGAGAACTTCCAACAGGCTACAAAACGTGTCCCCCTTAATAGGTCGACGGACCGACTTGACCGTGACCTGGCTTTTTTGAATGCCTCTGAGGATGGCCCTCATCGGGTGAGCTGAAAATATAGAGGGTCTGTCTGGCTCTTGAAGTGCCAAAAAATGCTGCACCCCAGCCAAATATAGCTTAATGGTGTTGTAGGATAAAGCCAATACCGAATGACAATAAGACACGAAAGGCAAGATATACTTGACCTGACCTGTGTCACCTCTAGGATATGCCATCTGAAAGTTCGAAAAAAACACCCACGCTCGGCGGTACGACCGCAACGTACTGGCCGACAAAGACTTGGTAATGAGTGAACTGGCGACCACCATCAGAGAGTCTAATCCAAGACCAGCAGCCGCCAGTCCGGTACCGGGGTGCCCACTGAGTCTGCTTCTGGGTTCTGTAAGAAAAAGCGAGAAAAATCAAAACGAGATAAAGCATCAGCTGCAACGTTGCAAATGCCCTGTCCAAAAACAGGGCATGAAAATGAAACCCCTGTTCCAGAGCTATCCAGGTCAATCTACGCATGAAAGACATGATGAGTAACGATTTAGATCTGACCTTGTTAATGATCTCTGCGGTCGCCATGTTGTCAGTGTGGAAACCACCGTGTGACCCGACCACCTATGCCCCCAGACTATAGCAGCTGCTACGATAGGATAGATCTTGAACAATGCTGACGTCTGAGAAAACCCCGGCAACTGTAGCACGTGTGTGAGCCATGAGCTGGCGAACCAATGTGAGCCAAATATGGCCGCGAAACCTACCGAGGCAGCCGCGTCTGAAAATACGTGTGGAGAATCAGAAGTGGCCCTCGGAATAAACATGGAAATGCCGTTCCACCCACTGAGAAATCTGTCCCACATGAACAGATATGCTCGGGCGTTCGCATTAAGATGCACTGATGCGTCCAAATCACTGGTCTGTTGTAATAAGACTAGCAATCTTGAAATGAATGATCTACCCTGAGGAATGATCCTCATGGCAAAGTTTAACATGCCCAACAGAGACTGCAATTCTCTCTTGGTGCAAACCTGAGACATGAGCAAGGAACGGACACCTGATTTGTTTCTGTCGAGTTTGTCTTGTGGCAGACTGGCTGACATGGCGCATGAATCCAGAGAGATCCCCAAGAACGTGACAACCTGCTCAGGCCCTTCTGTTTTGTGTTCGGCCACTGGAATGTTTAACTCTTTGAAGACCTGCAAGAGAACCTGCAAGTCAACAGGCGCCTGTGAGGGTTCTTCGATCAACAGAAAATCATCCAGGTAGTGAATGACATTCTGGCAACCCTGTTCCAACAAAATCCATTCCAGTGCCTGCGCTAACCTGTCAAACAGACTGGGGCTGCTCTAGGAACCAAACGTCACTTTGGTGGCGAAATAGTACGCATCTCTCCATTTGATGCCATGCCACTGCCAGAGAGATGGGCTAATGGGCAGCAGTTTGAACGCATCAGAGACATCTGCTTTGGACAGCCAAGCCCCCATGCCTGTCTGAAGAATGACCTGGATAGCCTGGTCTACGGAAGTATACTTCAAGGAAAATTCCTCGGACGGAATCAACGAGTTGAGACTTGGAACGTGGGAAGAATGTGGAGCAGACAAATCATAAATCAAACGAAATTTATTGGAATATTTTCCCTGCACCACCCCCACCGGGCTCACCCTCCAAGTGCAGAAAGGAGGGGACGGGAAAGGACCAATGATGAAACCCTTGTCCAGCTCAACTACCAAGAGTGAATCCATCAGACCAGCATGTTTAGAAGCCGACTGCAAGTTGGGGCATTCATGAGTCTGCTGGGGCAAGGTGATGAGCCCAGTGTGAAACCCCCGTGAAAACCCTTCCACCAGGAATGTACGGAACGGCTGAACCGGATGAAGCCGCAGCAGCTGGTCTAGTGCCTCCACATTCACCCGGCTCAGTCACGCCGGCTTCAATGTGCAGACCGTGACCGGATGTGCCCTAAAACATGTGGCACAGACATGCAGGAGCCTGCACTGGCTGAAGTTGCAGATGGCGTAGACCACTGCAAACAACACAACAAACACCACAAAACAACAACAACAAAAAAAAAAACGAAGAAAGAAAAAGAGAAGAGAAAAAAAAAACAACCTGTTAACCCTACGACCTGCTGCCCATAAGCTGACAGACAAGATGACAGAATCTAATCCCCTCCCCTTCCCCCCCCCAGCAGCGTGAAACGATTGAACGAAAAGCCTTCGAGGCTGACAGGGAGTATGATAGTCGTTTCCACTGACGTATGAAGCGAGCCCGAGTTTGTGTGAATCTGTGACGTGGCAGATTAATTAAAAACGAATACTGCGGGCTAACGAACCTACAGACGTGGTAGGTGATGTATGTAAGTATAGGATTTGTGGAAAACAGACCGTATGACGTATGACACTAGTCTACGAGATGAAACGGGGTGAGTATGTCGTGCGAGCGTGTAGCTGTATTGGCGGATGTACCTATGCTAGAGGTGTATGGATGAAGCTTGGTGGATAAAGGTTCCCAAAAATTTTAATTTTTTTTTTACTTTCTTTATTTGAACAACCCACTCTTTTTTTTTTTTTTTTTACTTTATTTAACAATCCACTTGTACCTTTTTTTTTTTTTTTTTTTTTTTTAACAACCCACTTTTTTTTTTTTACTTTATTTAACAATCCACTTGTACCCTTTTTTTTTTGTCAAACTGCCTGATGTGCGAACTATGTGTCTAAGGTATGTATGTAGTGTATGTGATGAGTGTCAAACATGTGCACAAGCAGCAACCTTGTAAGTAATCAACTCAGTAATGGCACCAGGACCCAGCTGCCAGAGTTTAACCTGCTGAGCCCAGATGACTCGCAGCCCCTGTATGAACTTAGATACAGGTTATGCTGAGAGTGCTGAACAGGCAATGAGCTCCAACTATGTGACAATGCTGCCCCCTGGTGCCAAAACTCGAATTGCATGTGCCTGAACGCAGTGAGGAGAAGCGATCCTCCGGCACAGTTCCCCCTCTCTTCACACCCTCCTACCCTCCCTCACGTTGCCACGCTCCCCAAACAAACCAGTTACCTTGGAAAACGATCTGAACAGCTTGCAGACTGAAGGGAAAGGTACACCCGGCTTCTCTGAGATCCGACTCGTGCAGGACGCTTGCTGATGACGTCACACCCGGAAGTAGCAGACGTCTGAATGCCGACGTGCTGCCTGGGAGAGCCGGACCGCTTAAGACAGGTACCGGCCCCTCCCACAAATCCAGGCTAGCCTGCGGCCAGCCTTAACACATATCAGCCCATGTTGGGGGATGCCATTCTGCCTCTGCAGCTCAAGGAGGGTGTACTTTGCGGTATACGAGTGGCTGGAATGCATGCAAAGTTTCCTGGCCATTTTTAGGATGTCTTGCATATGGGTGGAAGACTTTAGGAACCACTTGACAACCAGATTGAACACGTGTGCCATGCAGGGCGCATTGCTCAGCTCACCTTGACACAGCAGCAACACCATGTTCTTCCCGTTGTCGTTCACCGTGGTTCCGATTTTTAGTTGTCGCGGAGAAAGCCAGGATTCGATTTTTTAATAAAGGACACGGAGCAGTTCCTCCACTGTGTGACTCTGTTCACCCAGGCAAACGAGGTGGAAAACAGCGTAACACCACTGTGCCCTGCACATGTGATCTGCTGGTGGGGCACTGTGAATTGTTCCTGCAGTGGAGGCTAACTACATGGTGGAGGATGAGGAGGCAGAGGCGGACATTGTCGCAGGACCAACGGCGTGAAAAAGTGGAGGCGGAAGCGGCGTCACCTGGCCAAGTTGCTGGTGTGGCTGTGCAGGAACCACATTCACCCAGTGGGTCGTAAAGGACATCTACAGTGCTGCCCATAATTATTCATACCCCAGGCAAATTTTGACTTAAAGTTACTTTTATTCAACCAGCAAGTAATTTTTTGACGGGAAATGACATAGGTGTCTCCCAAAAGATAATAAGACGATGTACAATATATAATTCTCAGCTTTTATTTACATTTGAGCAAAAAATACAAGATGTTCCGCACTGTGGAAAATCTCAGAGGACGTGGTCGGAAGCCAAAAGTGACACCTGTGCTGGCCAGGAGGATAGTTAGAGAGGTGAAAAAGAATCCAAGGATCACCACCAAGGCCATCCTGGTGAATCTGTGCTCTGCTGGTGGCAATGTCTCAAGGCAGACAATCCAACGGACACTGCACACTTCTAAGTTCCACTTCTCCAGATAAGGCACACAAAAGCTTGCTTGGCCTTTGCAAAAGCTCATCTGGACAAAGAAGAAGACTTCTGGTGTTCTGTGTCATGGTTAGATGAAACAAAAATTGAATTGTTTGGTCACAATGTTGTTTTCTTCATTTGACATAAAAAAGAAGAGGCCTTCAACCCAAAGAAAACCATCCCCACTGTCAAACATGGTGGAGGGAACCTAATGCTTCGGGGTGGGGGTTTCAGCCAATGGACCAGGGAACTTAATCACAGAAAACGGCACCATGAAAAAAGAGAAATACATGAGGATTCTCAACGACAACATCAGGCAGTCTGCAGAGAAACTTGGCCTTGGGCACCAGTGGACATTTCAGCATGACAATGACCCAAAACACAGCAAAAGTGGTGAAGAAATGGTAAGCAGACAACAACATTAACGTTTTGGAGTGGCCCAGCCAGATTCCAGACTTGAATCCAATCGAGAATCTGTGGAGGGAGGTAAAGATCAGGGTGATGGCAAGAAGACCCTCCAACCTGAAAGATTTGGAGCTCATTGCTAAAGATGAATAGGCAAAAATACCTGTGGAGACATGTAAAAAGCTGGTCTGCAATTATAGGAAGCGTTTGATTGCTGTAATAGCCAATAAAGGCTTTTCTATTGATTATTGAGAAGGGTATGAATAATTTTGGACTGGACACTTTTTGCTCAAATGTAAATAAAAGCTGAGAAATGTTTTTTTACCTCTTGTACATCGTCTTATTATCTTTTGAGAGATATCTGTCATTTCCCGTCAAAAAATTACTTGCTGGTTGAATAAAAGTAACTTTAAGTCAAAATTTGCCAGGGGTTTGAATAATTATGGACAGCACTGTATTGTCCCTGACCGTAGTTACAGCTTCACACGTGGGCGCTGCCGTGCACTTTGGCAGTAGGGTTGAGCGAACCCGAACTGTAAAGTTCGGGTTCGTACCGAACGATAGGATTTTTGGACCAAGGACCCGAACCCGAACATTTTTGTAAAAGTTTGGGTTCGGGTTCGGTGTTTGGTGATTTAATGGTGCTTTTTCAAAGGCTGCAGAGCAGCCAATCAACAAGTGTTTAACTTGTGTTCCCTTAGAAGCCATCGCAGCCATGCTTACTAATGGCATGGCTGTGATTGGCCAGTGCAGCATGTGACCCAGCCTCTATATAAGCTGGAGTCACGTAGCGCTGCACGTCACATTGCTCTGATTAGTGTAGGGATAGGATGCTGCTGCTGTGAGGGGGAGAATAGGACAGAATCTTTAATCTGAAGTGCTTGTTAACTCAGCAATTTACCTAGATTTTGTTTTGTGGGTGCAGTGCACAATCTTTTTACCCTGCCCTGAGCCCAGTGACACAGAAAAATAACTTGTATCCGTCTGTTAGTAAGGTGGGAGGCAGCGGCCATTTTATGCAAGTTCTGTGCACCAGCACAGCATAAGTGCATTTGTAACAGTCAAATAGAAGCTTGAAATACTGCAATTATATTCTGGGTTTTAAAAAACACCCATTTTTGGCAGCACCCTACATCTGGGGACTATGCTGGATTTGTCAGTGTGCAATTTAAGCTTGAAATACAGCAATAATTTTCTTGGTTTTAAAAAACACCCTTTTTGGGCAAAATACTTAATTTTACAGCCCTTGATGCATCTGTCAGTGTGAAATACAAGCATACTACTGTCATATTCTGTTATAAAAAATACTACATTTTACAGCCCTTGATGCATCTGTCAGTGTGAAATACAAGCATACTACTGTCATATTCTGTTATAAAAATAAAAAAACACCCATTTTGGGCAAAATACTAAATTTGCGGCTTTTGCTGCATCTGTCATTGTTAAATACAAGCTTGAAATACTGCAATAATTTTTTGGGAATAAAAAAGCACCCCTTTTTGGCAATACCCTCCATCTGGGGCCTATGCAGCATTAGTCAGTGTGAAATTTAAGCTTGAAATACTGCTGTAATTTTTTCTGGGTTTTAAAAAACACCCTTTTTGGGCAAAAGACAAAATTTTACAGCCCTTGTTGCATCTGTCAGTGTAAAATACACGAGTTAGATACTGCTGTTATCATCTGTTATTAAAAAAAGCAACCATTTTGGGCCAAATACTAAATTTGCGGCCTTTGCTGCATCTGTCAGTGTGAAATACACGCGTTAGATACTGCTGTTATCTTCTGTTATTAAAAAAACACCCATTTTAGGCAAAATACTAAATTTGCAGCCTTTGCTGCATCTGCCAATGTGAAATACACGTGTTAGATACTGCTGTTAGTTGCTATTAAAAAATCACCCATTTTGGGCCAAATACTAAATTTGCGGCCTTTGCTGTGTCTGTCAGTGTGAAATACACGCGTTAGATACTGCTGTTATATTCTGTTATTTTAAAAAAACACCCATTTTGGGCCAAATACTAAATTTGCGGAGAATAAGGAGAGTGTCGAATAAGGGACGTGGCCCCGATCGTGGTGCTGCTGGTGGAGCTCCTGTTGCAGGGAGAGGACGTGGTCGATCTGTGCCAGCTACACGCACAATTGAAACACCTTCCTCAGGTGCGAGTAGGCGACAGAACCTGCAGCGGCATTTAGTCTGGCCTAATGCGGCTCTACAAATGGTGAGGCCAGAACAAGTATAGGCGATACTAGATTGGGTTGCTGACCATGCCTCCAGTTCCTTGACATTGTCTGCCACCCAGTCTCCTGCTGAAAGATCAGAGTTAGCACCTGCAGCTAATGTCCATCAGTCTTTTACCTCACCCCCTTGCAAATCAGCCAAGCAGTCTGAGCCCCAAGTCATGCAGCAGTCTCTTCTGCTTTTTGATGACTCTGCTGCCCCAAAAGTGGAAGAGATTGAGTGCATCGATGCCCAACCACTTATGTTTCAAGATGAGTACATGGGAGGACCACCACAGCAAGTCTAGGATAATGACGAAACACAGGTGGGCAGGGGTGAAAACTGGGTGGAAGATGATGTAGAGGACGATGAGGTCCTCGACCCAACATGGAATCAAGGTCATGCAAGTGACCTGTGTAGTTCGGAGGAAAAGGCGGTGGTCACACAGAGCCACCAACACAGCAGAAGAGGGAGCAGGGTGCAAAAGCGGAGCTGCCGTCCCCTATACAGTACGCCTGCTACTGCCCAATGCAGCAAGGGACAGAGCACACCAAAGCCAGCTCCAAGGAATTCCCTAGCGTGGCAGTTCTTCAGACAATGTGCTGACGACAAGACATGAGTGGTTTGCACGCTGTGCAATCAGAGCCTGAAGCGAGGCATAAACGTTCTCAACCTGAGCACAACCTGCATGACCAGACATCTAAATGCAAAGCACGAGCTGCAGTGGAGTAGACACCTCAAAAACCTAGAAAGGTCTCTGGCTCCTCCTGCTTCCTCTTCTGCTGCAGTCTCGGCGTCTTCATCCACCTCTGGAGTGACAGTGCCACCTGCCACCCAGCAAACAGAGGATCTGCCAGCAACACCACCACCTGGGTCATCAAGCATCTCCACAATGTCCCACGGAAGCGTTCAGCTCTCCATCTCCCAAACACTGGTGCGGAAAAGGAGGTAACCTCCTACCCACCCGAGATCCCTGGCCCTGAATGCCAGCATTTCAAAATTACTGGCCTTTGAAATTCTGTCATTCCGTCTGGTGGAGATGTAGAGTTTTAAAAGCCTTATAGCGGTCGCTGTCCCACAGTACGTCGTGCCCAGCCGCCACTAATTTTGCAGACGAGCCATCCCTTCCCTGCACAACCAAGTGGGGGACAAAATCAGGTGTGCACTGCGCAACGCCATATGTGGCAAGGTGCACCTAACTACCGATACGTGGACCAGTAAGCACGGTCAGGAATGTTTTATCTCCCTAACAGCACACTGGGTAAATGCAGTGGCGGCTGGGCCTGAGGCACATAGCAGTTTGGGGCATGTCATTACACCACCGAGGATTGCAGGGCGCTTCAGTTTAGCTTCTGTTGATTCCTCATCCTACTCTGCTTCCTCATCCTCTACCGCCTCCTCATCCGGTCAGCAAAACACCTTCACCACCAACTTCAGCACAGCCAGGGGTAAATAATTGCAGGCAGTTTTAAAACGTATCTCTTTGGGGGACAAACCCAACACTGCACAGGAGCTGTGGACAGGCATGGAACAACAGACTGATGAGTGGTTGGTGCCAGTGAGCCTCAAGCACGGCCTGGTGGTGTGCGATAATAGGCAAAATCTTGTAGCAGCTCTGGGACTAGCCGGTTTGACGCACATGCCTTGCCTGGCGCATGTGCTGAATTTGGTGGTGCAGAGGTTCCTTAAAAATTACCCCGATATGTCAGAGCTGCTGCAGAAAGTACAGGCCTTCTGTGCGCGCTTTCGGCATTCTCACCCTCACCATGCTGCTGCTCGCCTGTCAGCGCTGCAGCGTAACTTCGGCCTTCCCAATCACCGCCTCATATGCAATGTGCCCACAAGGTGGAACTCCACCTTGCACATGCTGGCCAGACTGTGAGAGCAGCAGCAGGCGATAGTGGAGTTTCAGCTGCAGCATGCACGGGTGAGTCGCTCTGCGGAACAGCACCACTTCACCACCAATGACTGGGCCTCCATGCGAGACCTGTGTTCCTTGTTGCGCTGTTTCGAGTACTCCACCAACATAGCTAGTGCCAATAACGCACTTCTATGCCTCCTTAAAAAAAACGCTTCTGGCGATGATGGAAGAGGATGTGGCACAGGAGTTGGAGGAGGAAGGGGGATCATTTTGTAGGGTTTCCGGCCAGTCATTCACAAGTGGCTCCAAGGGTGGGTTTCTGAACCCACAAACGCCAGGTACACAATTGTCCAGCAAGGGCACAGTTCTATAGGAGGATGAGTTGGAGGATGAGGAGATGGAGGAGGAGGAACCGTGTTCACAGCAGGGTGGCACCCAAACCAGCTCATGACCATCACTGGTGCTTGACTGGGGGGATACAGAGGACACAGACGATACACCTCCCACAGAGGACATCTTTTCGTTGCCTCGAGGCAGCCTGGCACACATGAGCGATTACATGCTGCAGTGTCTCCGCAATGACCGCCGAGTTCCCCACATTCTAACTTGTGCTGATTACTGGGTGGCCACGCTGCTGGATCTCCGTTACAAGGACAACGTACCGTCCTTAATTCCATCACTGGAGCATAATCGTAAGATGCGCGAGTACAAGCGCACGCTGGTAGACACGCTGCTGGTGGCATTCCCACCTGACAGCGGGGGCACAGTGGAAGCGCAAGGTGAAGGCAGAGAAGGAGGAAGAGGTCGCCACCACAGCTGGGGTACCACCAGCACCTCAGAAGGCAGAGTTAGGATGGCAGAAATGTGTAAAAGCTTTTTCAGCATGCCACAACAACCAGCACCACCAGCTGATATGGAACTTCTTAGCAGGAGGCAGCATTTCAGCAACATGGTGGAGCAGTATGTGTGCACATGCCTACACGTACTGAATGACGGTTCTGCCCCCTTCAACTTCTGGATCTCAAAATTGGGTACATGGCCTGAGCTTGCTCTTTACGACTTGGAGGTGCTGGCCTGCCCTGCAGCCAGTGTATTATATGAACGTGGGTTATCACAGACAAACGCAGCCACCTGTCCACAGCCAATGTGGACAAACTCATGTTCATTAAAATGAACCAGGCATGGATCCCACAGGACTTGTTCATACCATGTGCGGTATACACATGTATACCGGCCTTACTCAGCCATTGTTATACTACAGCGCAATTGCTTATTGTTGTATTTTTGATATTTCCCACTCTTTTGGGGTGTACCCTAATAAAAAAATTATAATAATAAAATAAAAAAACTGTGTTGGCTACCTAGTCCTCCTCCACAGCCGCTTCCACCTACACCGCTACGTCCACCGCCTCCTCAAAATCCTACTCCATATGGACCTCCACCTCATAAATTATGTTGTTTTTTTAATTTGTTCGTATTTTGTTTTATGTCATTTCACTAATTGGTCTGTTACATTTTCGGGTGAAATTCCCCCATTTTTGCCTGTGATATACCCCTGCTCTACCTAGTAGACAGGTTAAAAAATTTAACTAATTTTTCTGTTACATTGTCGGGTGACATTCACATATTTTTGGCTGTGATATACCCCTGCTCTACCTAGTTGACAGGTTAATAAATTTCACTAATTTTTCTGTTACATAGTTGGTTGACATTCACCAATTTTTTACTGTGATATACCCCTGCTCTACCTAGCAGACAGGTTAATACGAGGGTTGAGCGAACCCGAACTGTAAAGTTTGGGTTCGTACCGAACTTCAGGATTTGTGGACCCCGGACCCGAACATTTCTGTAAAAGTTCGGGTTCAGGTTTGGGTTCGGTGTTTGGTGATTTCTTGGCGCATTTTGAAAGGCTGCAGAGCAGCCAATCAACAAGCATTTAACTGTGTGACCTTAGAAGCCATCACAGCCATGCCTACTAATGGCATGGCTGTGATTGGCCAGTGCAGCATGTGACCCAGCCTCTATATAAGCTGGAGTCACGTAGCGCTGCACATCACTCTGCTATGCTTAGTGTAGGGAGAGGATGCTGCTGCTGTGAGGGAGAGAATAGGACAGAATCTTTAATCAGAACTCCAATTGAACTCAGCGATCTACATAGATTTAGTTGTGTGGATGCAGTGCACAATCTTTTTACCCTGCCCTGAGCCCAGTGACAGAGAAAAAGTACTTTTATCCGTCTGTTAGTTAGATGGGCGGCAGCGGCCATTTTATGCAAGCTCAGTGCACCAGCACTGCATTTGTGCTTTTGTGACATTCAAATCCAAGCTTGAAATACTGCAATAATAATCTGGTTTAAAAAAAATAAAAATAAACTTTTTGGGCAATATCCTACATCTGGTGCCTTTGCAGCATTAGTCAGGGTGCAATTTAAGCTAGAAATACAGCTATAATTTTCTGGGTTTTAAAAAATACCCTTTTTGGACAAAATACACAATTTTACAGCCCTTGCTGCATCTGCACATGTGAAATTCAAGCATTATATGCAGCTGTCATATTCTGTTAGTAAAAAAAAACACCTTTTTTAGGCAAAATACTTAATATTGCAGCCCTTGCTGCATCTGTTATTGTTAAAAACAAGTTTGAAATACTTCAATAATTTTCTGGCTTTGAAAAAACACCCATTTTTGGCAATAACCTTTATTTTGGGCCTCTGCCGCATTAGTCAGTATGCAATTTAAGCTAGAAATACAGCTATAATTTTCTGTGTTGTAAAAAACACCCTTTTTAGGCAAAATACTAAATTTTACAGCTCTTACAGCGTCTGCACGTGTGAAATACAAGCGTTATATATTGCTGTCATATTCTGTTATAAAAAAAAACAACCATTTTGGGCAAAAAACGTAATTTTGCAGCCTTTGCTGCATATGTCATTGTGAGATACACGCTTTAGATACTGTGGTTCTATTCTGCTATTAAAAAAAACACCCATTTTGGGCAAAAATCTTCAATTGTGGCCTAGTCTGCATCTGTACGTGTGAGATACACCCTTTAGATACTGTGGTTCTTTTCTGCTATTAATAAAACACCCCTTTTGGGCAAAAATCTTTAATTGCGGCCTAGTCTGGATGTGTACGTGTGAGATACACCCTTTACATACTGTGGTTCTATTCTGCTATTAATAAAACACTCATTTTGGGCAAAAAATGTAATTTTGCAGCCTTTGCTGCCTATGTCATTGTGAGAAACACCCTTTACATACTGTGGTTCTATTCTGCTATTAATAAAACACCCATTTTGGGCAAAAATCTTTAATTGCGGACTAGTCTACATCTGTACGTGTGAGATACACCGTTTAGATACTGTGGTTCTATTCTGCTATTATTAAAACACCCCTTTTGGGCAAAAATCTTAGTCTTTAATTGCAGCCTAGTCTGCATCTGTAGGTGTGAGATACACCCTTTACATACTGTCGTTCTATTTTGCTATTGATAAACCACCCATTTAGGGCAAGATCCTAAATTTGAGAAATATGAGGAGAGCGTCAAATAAGGGACGTGACCCCGGTCGTGGTGCTGATGGTGGAGCTCCTGTTGCATGGAGAGGACGTGGTCGATCTGTGCCAGCTACACGCACAAGTGAAACCCCTTCCTCAGGTGCGAGTAGGCGACAGAACCTGCAGCGATATTTGGTCGGGCCTAATGCGGCTCTACAAATGGTGAGGCCAGAACAAGTACAGGTGAGAGTAGATTGGGTGGCAGACAATGTGAAGGAACTGGAGGCACTGTCAGCAACCCAGTCTCCTGCTGAAAGATCAGAGTTAGCACCTGCAGCCAATGTCCATCAGTCTTTTACCTCACCCCCTTGCAAATCAGCCAAGCAGTCTGAGCCCCAAGTCATGCAGCAGTCTCTTCTGCTTTTTGATGACTCTGCTAGCAGAGTTTCCCAGGGCCATCCACATAGCTCTGCCCCAGAAGTGGAAGAGATTGAGTGCACTGATGCCCAACCACTTATGTTTCAAGATGAGTACATGGGAGGACCACCACAGCAAGTCTCGGATGATGACGAAACACAGGTGCCAACTGCTCTGGCTTTCTGCAGTGTGCAGACCAACAAGGAGGGCAGGGGTGAACACTGGGTGGAAGATGATGTGGAGGACGATGAGGTCCTCGACCCCACATGAAATCAAGGTCATTCAAGTGACCTGTGTAGTTCGGAGGAAGAGGCGGCGGTCGCACAGAGCCACCAACACAGCAGAAGAGGGAGCAGGATGCAAAAGCGGAGCGGCCATCCCCTAGATAGTATGCATGCTACTGCCCAATGCAGCAAGGGACAGAGCACACCAAAGCCAGCTCCAAGGAGTTCCCTAGCGTGGCAGTTCTTCAGACAATGTGCTGACGACAAGACACGAGTGGTTTGCACGCTGTGCAATCAGAGCCTGAAGCGAGGCATAAACATTCTCAACCTGAGCACAACCTGCATGACCAGGTATCTAAATGCAAAGCAACAGCTGCAGTGGAGTAGACACCTTAAAAACCAAGAAAGGTCTCTGGCTCCTCCTGCTTCCTCTTCTGCTGCCGTCTCGGCGTCTTCATCCACCTCTGGAGTGACAGTGCCACCTGCCACCCCGCAAACAGAGGATCTGCCAGCAACACCACCACCTGGGTCATCAAGCATCTCCACAATGTCCCACGGAAACGTTCAGCTCTCCATCTCCCAAACAATGGGAGATTCCCACAAAATATTGATTGATTGAGGGTTTGGGATATAACTGCTTTTGCAAAATACTGATTAAGGGGTTCTATATACCTGCTTCCACGAAATACTGATTTAGGGGTGCAATATACCTGTTTCCACCGAATACTAATTGAGGACTGCGATACATCGGCTTCCACTAAATACTGATTGAAGGCTGCGATAAACCTGATTCCACCAAATATTGATCAAGGCCTGTGATACATCGGCTTCCACAAAATACTGATTGAGGGGTGCGATAAACCTACCTCCATCAAATATTGATTCAGGGGTTCTATATACCTGTTTCAACAGAATACTGATTGAGGGGTGCGATATATCTGCTTCTACAAAATAATGATTGAGGGGTTCTATATACCTGCTTCCACAAAATACTGATTTAGGGGTGCGATATAACTGCTTCCACAAAATTCTGATTAAGGGATTTGATATACCTGCTTCCACAAAATACTTATTGAGGGGTGCGATATAACTGCTTCCACAAAATACAAAATTCTGTTTAAGGGGTTCTATATACATGCTTCCACAAAATACTGATTGAGGGGAGCAATATACCTGCTTCCACTAAATATTGATTAAGGGGTTCTATATATATTTTTCCAAAAAATACTGATTGAGGGATGCAATATACCTGCTTCCACAAAATACTGATTAAGGGGTTTGATATACCTGCTTCTACAAAATGCAGGATGAGGGGTGAGATATACTGATTGAGGGGTGCAATATACCTGTTTCCATCAAATTTTGATTCAGGTGTTCTATATAACTGTTTCCACAAAATATTGATTGGGGGGTGGGCTATACCTGCTTCTGGAAAATGCTGATTAAGGGGTTCTATATACCTGCTTCCACAAAATACTGATTGAGGGGTGTGAAACACCTGCTTGAACCAAATATTGATTGAGGCCTGTGATACACCAGCTTCCACAAAATATTAATTAAGGGGTGTGATAAACCTGCTTCCACCAAATATTGATTCAGGGGTTCTATATTCCTGTTTCCATAAAATACTGATTGAGGGGTGCGATATAGCTGCTTCCACCAAACATTGATTGAGGGGTTCTATATACCTGCTTTTGCAAAATACTGATTGAGGGTTGTGATATAACTGCTTCCACAAAATTCTGAATAAGGCATTTCATATACCTACTTCCACAAAATACAGATTGAGGGGTGCAATATACTTGCTTCCACAAAATACTTATTAAGGGTTTGATATACCTGCTTCCTCAAAATACTGATTGAGGGGTGCGATATTCCTGCTTCCAACAAATATTGATTCAGGGGTTCTATATTCCTGTTTCCATAAAATATTGATTGAGGGGTGCGATGTAGCTGCTTCCACCAAACATTGATTGAGGGGTTCTATATACCTGCTTTCGCAAAATACTGATTGAGGGGTGTGATATACCTGTTTCCACCAAATATTGATAGAGGCCTGCGATAAACTGGCTTCCACAAAATACTGATTGAGGGGTGCAATGTACCTGCTGCCACAAAATATTGATTCAGGGGTTCTATATACCTGTTTCCACAAAATACTGACTGATGGGTGCGATATACCTGCTTCTACAAAATAGTAATTAAGGGTTTCTATATACCTGCTTCCACAAAATACTGATTGAGGAGTGCGATGTACCTGCTTCTACCAAATATTGATTGAGGCCTGCGATACACCGGTTTCCAGAAAATACTGATTAAAGGATTTGATATACCTGCTTCCACAAAATATAGATAGAGGGGTGCAATATACCTGCTTCCACAAATTACTGATTAAGGGGTTTGATATACCTGCTTCCCCAAAATACTGATTGAGGGGTGGGATATACCTGCTTCCACCAAATATTGACTCAGGTGTTCTATTTACCTGTTTCCACAAAATACTGATTGGGGGGTGCCATATACCTTCTTTCACTAAATACTGATTAAGGGGTGCTATTGCTATATACCTTTTTCCACCAAATACTGATTGAGGGCTGCGATACACCTGCTTCGACAAAATACTGATTGAGTGGTGCGATATACCTGTTTCTGCCAAATACTGATTGAGGGGTGCTATATACCTTCTTCCACAAAATACTGATTGAGGGGTGCTATTACTATAATATACCTTCTTCCACCAAATACTGATTCAGGGCTGCAATATACCTGCTTCCACAAATATTGCTCTTCTCTAGGGACTTTGGCACAGGATCATTTTGAAAATGACAGGCAGAGAAAGAGGCAGGCCATTGCGCAGGGGTGGTAGGAGTCGGGCAGGTGCACCAGGCCGGAGACTAAGTGGGAAGTTGGAGAAGGCACGTGCGATAACTTCAAAGGGCGCACCAGAGTTTGTTGAGTGGCTCACTCAGCCTTCCGCTTCTGCACACTCCTCATCCTCTGTATCTGCACCCTCCTCACTCTCTGCTATGTGCACCCCCAAAGATACCACCACCACCATAGCCCATCCACTCGAGTCAGAGGAATTATTTTCCCATCCATTCCCAGACCTTACCGATGCGCAGTCATTCTTAGCATCGGATGAGAAAGAGGAGGTAGCAACGGCCGCCATCCAGAGGTCTGACGACAGTACCCACATCAGCCCGAGGAGGATGGTCCCAGCTGTTGCTGCCTTCTCCGAGATATCTTTCTTTTTTTTTTTTTGACAAATATATATTTTTATTTTCCAAATCATGATATTAGTACATAAAACAGTAATAATCACAACGGTATGCCTAGCATGACAATCATAGACATCCTTACAAGAAGAAAAATTTCATACAACATCCTAAGAACACCCTCACGACAATATACAGTAATAACTATATCCACTCCCCCCCCCCCCATTGGCTGCCGTCCACTCCATTCATCAATATATAAAATAATATTAATTATGGCTATGTAGATCTGCGTGCAATTCTCAGTTTCCTTTCAATGTCCTCATAAACTCTAATTTTTTGAAGATATGAACCCCACTCCCTTGTTGAGGGCGGGGAGACAGAGCCCCAATACTTTATCAATATAGCTTTACCGACCATCAATCCCCGCATCCAAATCCGTCTGACCTGGGCCGGAACTTCCACTTCTGACCCACATTCTCCAAAAAGCACTATCAAAACCCCTGGGTTATAATTCATTGAGCTCTCCCTTTGTAGGGTAGCAAAAACCTCATCCCAATAGCTTCTTATTTTGCTGCAGCTCCAAAGCAAGTGGACATAGTCCGCATTAATATATCCACATTTGGAACAGCAGCAATCCCGATCTTTATTTTGGGGAAATTTTCCCTGGATTTTAGGCATATAGTAAAGTCTATGGAGGATCTTAAATTGGATTAACCTGTGCGCACTGGAAACTGACGCCTTTCTCACATTCCTATAAATAGTAGACCACTGTAGTGGGGGGCAATTCAACTCTTGCTCCCACTTATCTGTGCTTTTGAAAGGTGTTACAGTTGCCAGTGCAATTCGGAGTTTTGCATAAAGACTGGATAACTTCACTTCTCCGAGATATCTAATGTCAGTGGGGGTGAAGGTGACGAGGATGACGTGTCGATGGATGTCACATGGGTGCCCACAAGAGAGGATGAAGTGGGCAGTTCAGAGGGAGAGACTGAGCAGCAGATAGGGAAGAGAATGAGGAGAAGCAGGCAGAACTGGCAGTGCACAGGAGGCAAAAAGCAGACAGCAAATGTATCTGAAGTGAGCCATCCACCATGCATGGTCACATCTGGCGCTCCCAGGATGCCGGCACATGGCTCCGCAGTGTGGGCTTTTTTTTAACTTGGCAGTGGAAGATACGGGGGGCACTCAATTTAGTCCAGCATGGGTTGGAAGTACATTTATTTATTTCAATCTCAAGAAATAAAATCTCAACAAATAAAAATTATAGATAGTATAAAAATATACACTGCTCAAAAAAATAAAGGGAACACAAAAATAACACATCCTAGATCTGAATTAATTCAATATTCTTCTGAAATACTTTGTTCTTTACATAGTTGAATGTGCTGACAACAAAATCACACAAAAAAAAAATATGGAAATAAAAAATTTTAACCCATGGAGGTCTGGATTTGGAGTCACCCTCAAAATTAAAGTGGAAAAACACACTACAGGCTGATCCAACTTTGATGTAATGTCCTTAAAACAAGTCAAAATGAGGCTCAGTAGTGTGTGTGGCCTCCACGTGCCTGTATGACCTCCCTACAACGCCTGTGCATGCTCCTGATGAGGTGGCAGACGGTCTCCTGAGGGATCTCCTCCCAGACCTGGACTAAAGCATCTGCCAACTCCCGGACAGTCTGTGGTGCAACGTGACGTTGGTGGATAGAGCGAGACGTGATGTTCCAGATGTGCTCAATTGGATTCAGGTCTGGGGAACGGGCGGGCCAGTCCATAGCATCAATGCCTTCGTCTTGCAGGAACTGCTGACACACTCCAGCCACATGAGGTCTAGCATTGTCTTGCATTAGGAGGAACCCAGGGCCAACCGCACCAGCATATGGTCTCACAAGGGGTCTGAGGATCTCATCTCGGTACCTAATGGCAGTCAGGCTACCTCTGGCGAGCACATGGAGGGCTGTGCGGCCCTCCAAAGAAATGCCACCCACACCATTACTGACCCAATGCCAAACCGGTCATGCTGGAGGATGTTGCAGGCAGCAGAACGTTCTCCACGGCGTCTCCAGACTCTGTCACGTCTGTCACATGTGCTCAGTGTGAACCTGCTTTCATCTGTGAAGAGCACAGGGCGCCAGTGGCGAATTTGCCAATCTTGGTGTTTTCTGGCAAATGCCAACCATCCTGCACGGTGTTGGGCTGTAAGCACAACCCCCACCTGTGGACGTCGGGCCCTCATATCACCCTCATGGAGTCTGTTTCTGACCGTTTGAGCAGACACATGCACATTTGTGGCCTGCTGGAGGTCATTTTGCAGGGCTCTGGCAGTGCTCCTCCTGTTCCTCCTTGCACAAAGGCGGAGGTAGCGGTCCTGCTGCTGGGTTGTTGCCCTCCTACGGCCTCCTCCACGTCTCCTGATGTACTGGCCTGTCTCCTGGTAGCGCCTCCATGCTCTGGACAATACGCTGACAGACACAGCAAACCTTCTTGCCACAGCTCGCATTGATGTGCCATCCTGGATAAGCTACACTACCTGAGCCACTTGTGTGGGTTGTAGACTCCGTCTCATGCTACCACTAGAGTGAAAGCACCGGCAGCATTCAAAAGTGACCAAAACATCAGCCAGGAAGCATAGGAACTGAGAAGTGGTCAGGTCACCACCTGCAGAACCACTCCTTTATTGGGGGTGTCTTGCTAATTGCCTATAATTTCCACCTGTTGTCTATCCCATTTGCACAACAGCATGTGAAATTGATTGTCACTCAGTGTTGCTTCCTAAGTGGACAGTTTGATTTCACAGAAGTGTGATTGACTTGGAGTTACATTGTGTTGTTTAAGTGTTCCCTTTATTTTTTTGAGCAGTGTATAATAAAAAATATAATATCTAAAAAATATGTACTAGAATAAAAGATTGTATCTGAGTGAATGTTTAAAATATCTCCAGATATTGGAGATCAATATAGGTGCTTGTGGGGGATAGAAACATATCGGAAAAACAACAATCGGTGATAGATGATGATGATCACAATAAAATATAATAGTCCTGCATTTGAAGAATATCATTCATTGGAACCATGGTATTACGTTGGTCTGGTGGGTATCAATATTGGTATCCAGTGAATCGAATAAATCGAATAAATCAAAGTTCATATGACTCACTCCAATCTTAGATACCACAATATCAGTGGTCATATTTCAGCATTTCTTTGTTTAGTTGTTTGTTAAATTGGTGATCGGAACAGTAAGCTAGCATATTAAGGGCAATCACGTTTCAAACTGCTAGACAAGCAGTCATAACTCAAGTTGTTGTGTATTGCGACTGAGGTGGTGTCCCATATGAGTAGAAAGTCTGTTGAGAGTGCCAGTTACAAATACAATCTTTTATCAAAATCAAAATGGAAAAACATAGAATTTCCTAGTGAGTCCCACAAACTCTGGTGTTAGTCTCTGGCTACTGGCATCCTCATAAGAAAAAACTGAAAAAATAGAAGTCGTTCCACCCGATTATCACACACTGACAATTGTCAGTAATCAGCAAGACATATTAGCTGGCCGACACGATACAGTGGTTATATTATATTAATTGTCACTAGACGAATAAATAATAATGGTTCGGGTTCGTACCGAACTTTAGGGTTTTCGGCACCCGGACCCGAACCCGAACATTTACGTAAAAGTTCGGGATCGGGTTCGGTGTTCGCCGATTTTTATGGTGCTTTTTGAAAGGCTGCAAAGCAGCCAATCAACAAGCGTCATACTACTTGCCCCAAAAGGCCATCACAGCCATGCCTACTATTGGCATGGCTGTGATTGGCCAATTGCAGCATGTGACCCAGCCTCTATTTAAGCTGGAGTCAAGTAGCGCCGCCCGTCACTCTGCTTGGATTAGTGTAGGGAGAGGCTGCAGCTGCTGTGAGGGAGAGATTAAGAAGAAATCTTATCAAGAACTGGTTTATGTACTCAGTGATCTACAGAAAAAGTGTTTTGTGGGTGCAGTGCACAATTTTTTTTATGCCTGCCCTGAGCCAACTACTGCTGAAAACGAACTTTTTTTTCTTCAGTTAATCAATATCAATACATGATTGACAGCCATTTTATGCAACGATAGTGCACCCGCATAGGCTATCTGCAAGTCCAGAAATACAGCTTTGGCATACTGGGGTGAAAAAACCCTCTAATATACTGCACATCTGTGATTACACGTGCATAAGTCACTGTCACATTTAGGACAGAAATACAGCTTTTTGGTTACTGGGGTGAAAAAGCCCTCTAATATACTGCACATCTGTGATTACACGTGCATAAGTCACTGTCACATTTAGGACAGAAATACAGCTATTTGGTTAGGCTGAAAAAAACCTCTAATATACTGCACATCTGTGATTTCACGTGCATAAGTCACTGTCACATTTAGGACAGAAATACAGCTTTTTGGTTACTGGGGTGAAAAAGCCCTCTAATATACTGCACATCTGTGATTACACGTGCATAAGTCACTGTCACATTTAGGACAGAAATACAGCTATTTGGTTAGGCTGAAAAAAACCTCTAATATACTGCACATCTATGATTTCACGTGCATAAGTCACTGTCACATTTAGGACAGAAATACAGCTTTTTGGTTAGGCTGAAAAAAACCTCTAATATACTGCACATCTGTGATTACACGTGCATAAGTCACTGTCACATTTAGTACAGAAATACAGCTTTTTGGTTACTGGGGTGAAAAAACCCTCTAATATACGGCACATCTGTGATTACACATGCATAAGTCACTGTCACATTTAGGCCATAAATACGGCTTTGGCATACTAAGGTGAAAGAACCCTCTAATATACTGCACATCTGTGATTACACATGCATAAGTCACTGTCACATTTAGGACAGAAATACAGCTTTTTGGTTACTGGGGTGAAAAAACCCTTTAATATACTGCACATCTGTGATTACACTTGCATAAGTCACTGTCACATTTAGGACAGAAATACAGCTTTTTTTTTAGGGTGAAAAAACCCTCTAATATACTGCACATCTGTGATTACACGTGCATAAGTCACTGTCACATTTTAGGACAGAAATACAGCTTTTTAGTTAGGGTGAAAAAACATTCTAATATACTGCACATCTATGATTACTCATGCATAAGTCACTGTCACATTTGGGCCATAAATACGGCTTTGAAATATTAGGGTGAAAAAAGCCTCTAATGTACTGCACATCTGTGATTTCACGTGCATAAGTCACTGTCACATTTAGGCCATAAATACGGCTTTGGCATACTAAGGTGAAAAAACCCTCTAATATACTGCACATCTGTGATTACACATGCATAAGTCATTGTCACATTTAGGACAGAAATACAGCTTTTTGGTTAGGCTGAAAAAACCCTCTAATATACTGCACATCTGTGATTACACGTGCATAAGTCACTGTCACATTTGGGCCATAAATACGGCTTTGAAATATTGGGGTGAAAAAAGCCTCTAATGTACTGCACATCTGTGATTACACGTGCATAAGTCACTGTCACATTTAGGACAGAAATACGGCTTTGAAATATTGGGGTGAAAAAAGCCTCTAATGTACTGCACATCTGTGATTACACGTGCATAAGTCACTGTCACATTTAGGACAGAAATACAGCTTTTTAGTTACTGGGGTGAAAAAACCCTCTAATATACTGCACATCTGTGATTACACATGCATAAGTCACTGTCACATTTAGGCCATAAATACGGCTTTGGCATACTAAGGTGAAAAAACCCTCTAATATACTGC
Source organism: Bufo bufo (assembly GCF_905171765.1). NCBI lineage: Eukaryota > Metazoa > Chordata > Amphibia > Anura > Bufonidae > Bufo > Bufo bufo. The sequence goes on along the minus strand of NC_053392.1, from coordinate 156,798,914 downwards.
ACATCTGTGATTACACATGCATAAGTCACTGTCGCATTTAGGACAGAAATACAGCTTTTTGGTTACTGGTAGGGATGAGCGAACCCGAATTGTATAGTTCGGGTTCGTACCAAATTTTGGGGTGTCCGTGACACGGACCCGAACCCGAACATTTTCGTAAAAGTCCGGGTTCCGGTTCGGTGTTCGGCGCTTTCTTGGCGCTTTTTGAAAGGCTGCAAAGCAGCCAATCAACAAGCGTCATACTACTTGCCCCAAGAGGCCATCACAGCCTTGCCTACTATTGGCATGGCTGTGATTGGCCAGTGCAGCATGTGACCCAGCCTCTATATAAGCTTGGGTCACCGAAGCGCTGCACGTCACTCTGCTGATACAAGTGTAGGGAGAGGTTGCAGCTGGGACGTTAGGGCGAGATTAGGCAGTGATTAACTCCTCCAAAAGACTTCATTCAGCGATCGATCTACAGCTGTGGATCATTTAACTGCTGCTATTCAATTGCTCAGTGTTTTTAGGGTGCCCAGAGCGTTTTTCAGTCACTTTTTTCTGGGGTGATCGGCGGCTATTTTGTGGCTTGCTTGTGCGCCAGCACAAGCTGCCACCAAGTACATTTAACCATCAATAGTGTGGTTATTTTTTGCTATATCCTACATCAGGGTCAAGCTTTCATCAAGTGCATTTAACCATTAATAGTGTGGTTATTTTTTGGCCATATACTACATCAGGGGCAAGCTGACCTTGTCACCCAAGTGCATTTAACCATCAATAGTGTGGTTATTTTTTGCTATATCCTACATCAGGGTCAAGCTTTCATCAAGTGCATTTAACCATCAATAGTGTGGTTATTTTTTGGCCATATACTACATCAGGGGCAAGTTGAGCCTGTCACCCAGCGCCTAAAAAATAGGCCTCACATTTATATTAATCCAAATCTGTCATTACTGCTTTAGCTGGTCAAGTTATTTTTAGTGACCGTCAAAGCACAGTTTTTGTTCTGGGTTGAAAAACAATTCCCAAATTTGCAATTCTCAAAATTAGTGGTTTCTGCTGTATCAGGCCTACTTTAAATCTATCCCTAAAAGGGTATATTAGATTCAAGGTGCTGATAGGGTAATTCTCAAAAACCTAACACACACGCTACAGTGCAGATCCAAGTCTAATTCTGTGATTAAACGTATACCTGTCACCCAGCGTCTAAAAAATAGGCCTCACATTGATATTCATCCAAATCTGTACTGTTTTAGCTGGTCAAGTTAGTTTTACTGTCCGTCAAAGCACAGTTTTTGTTCTGGGTTGAAAAACAATTCCCAAATTTTCAATTCTCAAAATTAGTGGTTTCTGCTGTATCAGGCCTACTTTAAATCTATCCCTAAAAGGGTAGATTAGATTCAAGGTGCTGATAGGGTAATTCTCAAGAACTTCACACACACTCTACAGTGCAGATCCAAGTCTAATTCTGTTTGTAAACGTATACCTGTCACCCAGGGCCTAAATAATAGGCCTCAAATTTATATTCAGCTAAATCTGTCATTACTGCTGTGCCGGTATTAGTGTAATACGGTACCTAAATAGATAGCCAGATAGACTTAGTGTTAGGTGTCTGTAAAAAAGGCCTGAATTTTAATTCAATACATTGGCCCTAATAATATTTTTCTTATTGTAGTGAACGGTAACAATGAGGAAAACATCTAGTAAGGGACGCGGACGCGGACATGGTCGTGGTGGTGTTAGTGGACCCTCTGGTGCTGGGAGAGGACGTGGCCGTTCTGCCACAGCCACACGTCCTAGTGTACCAACTACCTCAGGTCCCAGTAGCCGCCAGAATTTACAGCCATATTTGGTGGGGCCCAATGCCGTTCTAAGGATGGTAAGGCCTGAGCAGGTACAGGCATTAGTCAATTGGGTGTCCGACAGTGCATCCAGCACGTTCACATTATCTCCCACCCAGTCTTCTGTAGAAAGCGCACAGATGGCGCATGAAAACCAAGCCCATCAGTCTGTCACATCACCCCCATTCATATCAGGGAAACTGTCTGAGCCTCAAGTTATGCAGCAGTCTCTTATGCTGTTTGAAGACTCTGCTGGCAGGGTTTCCCAAGGGCATCCACCTAGCCCTTCCCCAAGGGTGGAAGAGATAGAATGCACTAACGCACAACCACTTATGTTTCCTGATGATGAGGACATGGGAATACCACCTCAGCACGTCTCTGATGATGACGAAACACAGGTGCCAACTGCTGCGTCTTTCTGCAGTGTGCAGACTGAACAGGAGGTCAGGGATCAAGACTGGGTGGAAGACGATTCAGGGGACGATGAGGTCCTAGACCCCACATGGAATGAAGGTCGTGCCACTGACTTTCACAGTTCGGAGGAAGAGGCAGTGGTGAGACCGAGCCAACAGCGTAGCAAAAGACAAAGAGGGAGCAGTGGGCAAAAGCAGAACACCCGCCGCCAAGAGACTCCGCCTGCTACTGACCGCTGCCATCTGGGACCGAGCACCCCAAAGGCAGCTTCAAGGAGTTCCCTGGCATGGCACTTCTTTAAACAATGTGCTGACGACAAGACCCGAGTGGTTTGCACGCTGTGCCATCAGAGCCTGAAGCGAGGCATTAACGTTCTGAACCTTAGCACAACCTGCATGACCAGGCACCTGCATGCAAAGCATGAACTGCAGTGGAGTAAACACGTTAAAAACAAGGAAGTCACTCAGGCTCCCCCTGCTACCTCTTCTGCTGCTGCCGCCTCGGCCTCTTCTGCTGCTGCCGCCGCCTCGGCCTCTTCCTCCGCCTCTGGAGGAACGTTGGCACCTGCCGCCCAGCAAACATGGGATGTACCACCAACACCACCAGCTGCGTCACCAAGCATCTCAACCATGTCACACGGCAGCGTTCAGCTCTCCATCTCACAAACATTTAAGAGAAAGTGTAAATTCCCACCTAGCCACCCTCGATCCCTGGCCCTGAATGCCAGCATTTCTAAACTACTGGCCTATGAAATGCTGTCATTTAGGCTGGTGGACACAGACAGTTTCAAACAGCTCATGTCGCTTGCTGTCCCACAGTATGTTGTTCCCAGCCGGCACTACTTCTCCAAGAGAGCCGTGCCTTCCCTGCACAACCAAGTATCCGATAAAATCAAGTGTGCACTGCGCAGCGCCATCTGTGGCAAGGTCCACCTAACCACAGATACGCTATATCTCCCTAACTGCACACTGGGTAAATGTAGTGGAGACTGGGTCCCAGGCGGAGAGCTGTTTGGCACACGTCCTTCCGCCGCCAAGGATCGCAGGGCAACATTCTTTGCCTCCTGTCTCCTCCTCCTCCTACTCAGCTTCCTCCTCCTCTTCTTCCACCTGCTCATCCAGTCAGCCACACACCTTCACCACCAACTTCAGCACAGCCCGGGGTAAACGTCAGCAGGCCGTTCTGAAACTCATATGTTTGGGGGACAGGCCCCACACCGCGCAGGAGTTGTGGCGGGGTATAGAACAACAGACCGACGAGTGGTTGCTGCCGTTGAGCCTCAAGCCTGGCCTGGTGGTGTGCGATAATGGGTGAAATCTCGTTGCAGCTCTGGGACTAGCCGGTTTGACGCACATCCCTTGCCTGGCGCATGTGCTGAATTTGGTGGTGCAGAAGTTTATTCACAACTACCCCGACATGTCAGAGCTGCTGCATAAAGTGCGGGCCATCTGGTCGCGCTTCCGGCGTTCACATCCTGCCGCTGCTCGCCTGTCTGCGCTACAGCGTAACTTCGGGCTTCCCGCTCACCGCCTCATATGCGACGTGCCCACCAGGTGGAACTCCACCTTGCACATGCTGGACAGACTGTGCGAGCAGCAGCAGGCCATAGTGGAGTTTCAGCTGCAGCACGCACGGGTCAATCGCACTGCGGAACAGCACCACTTCACCACCAATGACTGGGCCTCCATGCGAGACCTGTGTGCCCTGTTGCGCTGTTTCGAGTACTCCAACAACATGGCCAGTGGCGATGACGCCGTTATCAGCGTTACAATACCACTTCTATGTCTCCTTGAGAAAACACTTAGGGCGATGATGGAAGAGGAGGTGGCCCAGGAGGAGGAGGAGGAAGAGGGGTCATTTTTAGCACTTTCAGGCCAGTCTCTTCGAAGTGACTCAGAGGGAGGTTTTTTGCAACAGCAGAGGCCAGGTACAAATGTGGCCAGACAGGGCCCACTACTGGAGGACGAGGAGGATGAGGATGAGGAGGAGGTGGAGGAGGATGAGGATGAAGCAGGTTCACAGCGGGCTGGCACCCAACGCAGCTCGGGCCCATCACTGGTGCGTGGCTGGGGGGAAACGCAGGACGATGACGATACGCCTCCCACAGAGGACAGCTTGTCCTTACCTCTGGGCAGCCTGGCACACATGAGGGACTACATGCTGCAGTGACTGCGCAATGACAGCAGAGTTGCCCACATTTTAACGTGTGCGGACTACTGGGTTGCCACCCTGCTGGATCCACGGTACAAAGACAATGTGCCCACCTTACTTCATGCACTGGAGCGTGATAGTAAGATGCGCGAGTACAAGCGCACGTTGGTAGACGCGCTACTGAGAGCATTCCCAAATGTCACAGGGGAACAAGTGGAAGCCCAAGGCGAAGGCAGAGGAGGAGCAAGAGGTCGCCAACGCAGCTGTGTCACGGCCAGCTCCTCTGAGGGCAGGGTTAGCATAGCAGAGATGTGGAAAAGTTTTGTCAACACGCCACAGCTAACTGCACCACCACCTGATACGGAACGTGTTAGCAGGAGGCAACATTTCAATAACATGGTGGAACAGTACCTGTGCACACCCCTCCACGTATTGACTGATGGTTCGGCCCCATTCAACTTCTGGGTCTCCAAATTGTCCACGTGGCCAGAGCTAGCCTTTCATGCCTTGGAGGTGCTGGCCTGCCCGGCGGCCAGCGTTTTGTCTGAACGTGTATTCAGCACGGCAGGGGGCGTCATTAAAGACAAACGCAGCCGCCTGTCTACAGCCAATGTGGACAAGCTGACGTTCATAAAAATGAACCAGGCATGGATCCTACAGGACCTGTCCATCCCTTTTGCAGATTAGACATTAACTACCTCCCCTTAACAATATATTATTGTACTCCAGAGCACTTCCTCATTCAATCCTATTTTTATTTTCATTTTACCATTATATTGCGGGGCAACCCAAAGTTGAATGAACCACTCCTCTGTCTGGGTGCCGGGGCCTAAAAATATCTGACAGTTGCCTGTTCCAGTGGTGGGTGACATGAAGCCTGATTCTCTGCTATGACATGAAGACTGATTCTCTGCTGACATGAAGCCTGAATCTCTGTTATGGGACCTCTCTCCTCTGCCTGGGTGCCTGGGCCTAAATATGTGACAGTGGCCTGTTCCAGTGGTGGGTGACGTGAAGCCTGATTCTCTGCTATGACATGAAGACTGATTCTCTGCTGACATGAAACTGAATCTCTGTTATGGGACCTCTCTCCTCTGCCTGGGTGCCTGGGCCTAAATATGTGACAGTGGCCTGTTCCAGTGGTGGGTGACGTGAAGCCTGATTCTCTGCTATGACATGAAGACTGATTCTCTGCTGACATAAAGCCTGAATCTCTGTTATAAGACCTCTCTCCTCTGCCTGGGTGCCTGGGCCTAAATATGTGACAGTGGCCTGTTCCAGTGGTGGGTGACGTGAAGCCTGATTCTCTGCTATGACATGAAGACTGATTCTCTGCTGACATGAAGCCAGATTCTCTGTTACGGGACCTCTCTCCTCTGCCTGGGTGCCTGGGCCTAAATATTTGACAGTGGCCTGTTCCAGTTGTGGGTGACGTGAAGCCTGATTCTCTGCTATGACATGAAGACTGATTCTCTGCTGACATGAAGCCAAATTCTCTGCTACGGGACCTCTCTCCTCTGCCTGGGTGCCTGGGCCTAAATATGTGACAGTGGCCTGTTCCAGTGGTGGGTGACGTGAAGCCTGATTCTCTGCTATGACATGAAGACTGATTCTCTGCTGACATGAAGCCAGATTCTCTGTTACGGGACCTCTCTCCTCTGCCTGGGTGCCTGGGCCTAAATATTTGACAGTGGCCTGTTCCAGTGGTGGGTGACGTGAAGCCTGATTCTCTGCTATGACATGAAGACTGATTCTCTGCTGACATGAAGCCAGATTCTCTGTTACGGGACCTCTCTCCTCTGCCTGGGTGCCTGGGCCTAAATATGTGACAGTGGCCTGTTCCAGTGGTGGGTGACGTGAAGCCTGATTCTCTGCTATGACATGAAGACTGATTCTCTGCTGACATGAAGCCTGAATCTCTGTTATGGGACCTCTCTCCTCTGCCTGTGTGCCTGGGCCTAAATATGTGACAGTGGCCTGTTCCAGTGGTGGGTGACGTGAAGCCTGATTCTCTGCTATGACATGAAGACTGATTCTCTGCTGACATGAAGCCAGATTCTCTGTTACGGGACCTCTCTCCTCTGCCTGGGTGCCTGGGATTAAATATCTGACAATGGACTGTTCCAGTGTTGGGTGACGTAAAGCATGATTCTCTGCTATGACATGCAGACTGATTCTCTGCTGACATGAAGCCAGATTCTCTGTTACGGGACCTCTCTCCTCTGTCTGGGTGCCTGGGCCTAAATATCTGACAATGGACTGTTCCAGTGTTGGGTGACGTAAAGCATGATTCTCTGCTAGGACATGCTGACTGATTCTCTGCTGACATGAAGCCAGATTCTCTGTTACGAGACCTCTCTCCTCTGCCTGGGCCTAAATATCTGACAATGGACTGTTCCAGTGGTGGGTGACGTAAAACATGATTCTCTGCTATGACATGAAGACTTATTCTCTGCTGACATGAAGCCAGATTCTCTGTTACGGGACCTCTCTCCTCTGCCTGGGTGCCTGGGCCTAAATATCTGACAATGGACTGTTCCAGTGTTGGGTGACGTAAAGCATGATTCTCTGCTAGGACATGCAGACTGATTCTCTGCTGACATGAAGCCAGATTCTCTGTTACGGGACCTCTCTCCTCTGCCTGGGTCCCGGTGCCTAAATATATGACAATGGACTGTTACAGTGGTGGGTGACGTGAAGCCAGATTCTCTGCTATGGCATGAAGAGACTGATTCTCTGCTGACGTGAAGCCAGATTCTCTGCTATGGGACCTCTCTCCAATTGATATTGGTTAATTTTTATTTATTTTTATTCATTTTCCTATCCACATTTGTTTGCAGGGGATTTACCTACATGTTGCTGCCTTTTGCAGCCCTCTAGCTCTTTCCTGGGCTGTTTTACAGCCTTTTTAGTGCCGAAAAGTTTGGGTCCCCATTGACTTCAATGGGGTTCGGGTTCTGGACGAAGTTCGGGTCGGGTTCGGATCCCGAACCCGAACATTTCCGGGAAGTTCGGCCGAACTTCTCGAACCCGAACATCCAGGTGTTCGCTCAACTCTAGTTACTGGGGTAAAAAAAAACTCTAATATACTGCACATCTGTGATTACACGTGCATAAGTCACTGTCACATTTAGGACAGAAATACAGCTTTTTGATTACTGGGGTGAAAAAACCCTCTAATATATTGCACATCTGTGATTAGAAGTGCATAAGTCACTGTCACATTTAGGACAGAAATACAGCTTTTTGGTTACTGGGGTGGAAAACCCTCTAATATACTGCACATCTGTGATTACACATGGATAAGTCACTGTCACATTTAGGACAGAAATACAGCTTTTTGGTCAGGGTGAAAAACCCTCTTATATACTTCACATCTGTGATTACACGTGCATAAGTCACTGTCACATTTAGGACAGAAATACAGCTTTTTGATTAGGGTGAAAAAACCCTCTAATATACTGCACATCTGGGATAAGTTAGCAAAAGATGGAGCCGGCACTCAAAACACTTGCGATCACGTGGAGAAAAATGTTACAGTTTATTAGTATTATTAAATACACATATGTCTGTCTAGACCCAACAAGCAATAAAATGTATAGCATAAAAATTATAAAAATATAGCTTAAAAATTCTATACAAAAACACAAGTGCCCTATAGTCATACAAATATGAGTATATCAATATTGAATTCGCTAGATCAAGCTGTCTGCATCCGTATCTCCCCTGTGGGGGTGATTAATTAGATCGCAGATAGCTACAGTTGAAGCGGTTTCCCCAGCCTGAATGAGGGCAATGTCAGCAACAAAGAGAGTAACGTTGTTGCAGAATGTCTCTGTATATCATAGTGTCCAAGTCAATGGTTGCTGCAATGGTGAGTTAGAAGGTATATATCTCTATTGTGGCTGTCACCTACCCCAATGGCTCCTGAATATCCCGTTAGGTCAGTTCCGTCGAATTAGACGGAATTGTACCGACGAGACAGACTTTGAGTCTGAGGCCCAGAAGATGAAATTACAATTTGAGTGTAAGAATTACCCAGAGAGAGTCTTACAAGATGCCCTAGAAAAAACAAGAAAAATAGATAGGAGGACATTTTTTCAGCCACGTATTCACAAAGACACAACACAAGAGCATGAATTGAGGATAATTTTACCATATAGCGCACAATCTAAGCAAGTTCGTCACATCATAAACCAACATTGGCACTTTTTTTTATTAAGAGACAAGGTCATTGGACCGACACTTCACACTTTTCCCCTTATCACATTCACCAAATCACCAAATTTAGGTATTAAAATTGCACCATCAGTTAAAAACCACAAGAAAACAGAAGCACTGACAGTCCAAAAATGGTTGAATATGAACGGGTTTTTCAGATGTGGGAGGTGCCTAGGGTGTAGGAACACCTCATTCCCAAGGAATACAAGTAAGGTTCAATCCACCCAAAACCAGTTTGCCATGGACATCAAAGATTGCCTAACATGCGACTCCTCCAGTGTGGTCTACCTTATCCAGTGCCCCTGCCAGAAACAATATATCGGCAGAACGAAACGGCCCATGAAAGTAAGGATAAGAGAGCACCTAAATAATATCAGAAAAGGATATGAGAACCATACCTTATCCAAACATTTTAAGGTGGCACATAATAGCAACCTCGGGGGCATTATATTTGTGGCCCTGGAGAAGGTGGACACACACTGGAGGGGTGGCAATCACATCATGAGGATGTCACGGGCAGAATCGAGAAGGATTTATGATTTCGGTAGCCTCCTCCCTGCAGGTCTGAACTCAGACCTTGAAATCTTTGGGTTTAATTGAAAGAACAATAACATTTGGATAAAATACTGAGGAATGAGATTTGACTAGTGGCAATATGTAATAAAATACCCTATTGTATGTAACATTAAAGTACTACAATAGAAATCCCTACTTACGTCTCCAAAATTAAAATAGGTGACCCACCCAACATCAAAATTATATCTGTATTTAGAAAAACAAAATAAAAGGGATAAACAGATAGTTGTCACAGAATTAGAGATAATGAAAACTGACGGATTATAGTTTTTTTCCCCTCCACACATTTTTACATATATATGTTCATATATTTTATCTTTTCTGTATGCACATATATATATATATATATATATTTATATTTATTATACATACTCTCTTATATATGCACGATCTGACACATGAGTATTTATATAGAGAAAGCAAAAAACAAAAAGAAAAAAACAATGCCAAAATAAAACGCATGAAAAAACGCATATCGGAGAGACTTTAACTGAGGATTGAAACAAGCTAGATGAGATGTAACTTGATCTAAGATATATTAAATCGAAAAACCATGTTTGAGAACATTAGAATATTTTGGGAGATAGGCTTAATGATGTCCAGAAAATTGGGACACCTGTTCTCATTGTCAGACAGATTTCAAACACTTGGAAGTTGCCGTATGTCTTTTTCAGCAATTATGGCAAAAGAGAAAAGGGAGAGGCGCTCATAGGGTGATAAGCGATGATACGCAGATGACGTGATGAATAAAATGTGCTCACCTTTGGGTGTTGTGCAGATGTAAGCGCACAACAGGTTTAGACACACAATAGGTTGGGAGGGTGAGGGAGGTCCGTGCTGCCGGTACCCGTTCAGTCCCTTAGAATGGAGTTGCCAAAAACTCCTAGGGATTGTTAGGGTTGAGAAGAGTGATTTGTGTCCGAAAACACACAATAGGGTACCTCTTTGGCGCACAGGAACGACCACAGTTTCAGGTTTTTGGGTAAAGATACTATTTATTGTTCAGTTGACAACGCGTTTCGGAGTTTATAACTCCTTTTTCAAGTCTAAAGTGAAACAGCAAAGAAATAAAAAAGGGGAGAAAGAAATGCCGAAGGTAAAGGAAATAGCAAAAAATCCACAGTAAAGGCCCCCACACAGTTGGTGGGACGATATATATATATATATAGAGAAATACACATATATATGCGCATAAAATTCAGTTATGTTGAATAAATCAATTGATTAAAATTATAGCATATATATATCGTCCCACCAACTGTGTGGGGGCCTTTACTGTGGATTTTTTGCTATTTCCTTTACCTTCGGCATTTCTTTCCCCCCTTTTTTATTTCTTTGCTGTTTCACTTTAGACTTGAAAAAGGAGTTATAAACTCCGAAACGCGTTGTCAACTGAACAATAAATAGTATCTTTACCCAAAAACCTGAAACTGTGGTCGTTCCTGTGCGCCAAAGAGGTACCCTATTGTGTGTTTTCGGACACAAGTATGTCTTTTTCGGAATACTCGCCGATAGGGTTATAGTGGAATCTACTGTGACAAAAACCTATATGGCTATATATAATATATTATACATCTTATTTTTACTATTATTTTATACAGAAATCATCGTAGCATTGTATGAGCACTGTTTTCCCTGCATACATTTGTAGAATTATCGTAGCATTGTATGAGCACTGTTTTCCCTGCATACATTTGTAGAATTATCGTAGCATTGTATGAGCACTGTTTCCCCTGCATATATTTGTAGAATCAATGATACGCGGATCAAAACCGATATTATAATATGAAAGGACATAGAGCCAAGATCATATATATGTATATATACATATATACATATATATAAAAACTGCCTGGAAAATCACTTGGGAGTATACCACACGAGAAACCGCATAGAAAATTTGCATAATCAGGAGGAGTGTGTCACAAGTGCCAAACCCGACAAATCAAGTGAAACTAATCCAAATGATAATGAAGAAGGTATAAAGTCGAGACCACAGAGCACACAGGTCACCCACTGAGGAAGAGACAAGGAGGTCTCGAAACACGTCTGGGCGAATACCTGTGTGACATATAATCTTGACAACACATGGCTATGTACCAATACAAAAGAATCTGATTGAGAGCGCATCCAAAAAAGCGCTATCGAAAGAAACACCCTACCCACGTGTGCACCAAGTCCACGCAGGACGAAATCTCGACCAAACCGGAACTGACACTGCCAGAGCGGAGAACAGCTGATCTGTGGGACGCCACAGCAAGACATTCCCGCATCTCGCATACCGGACGAGACATCGTATCGAGGCACACAGTGAGTAGCAAAAATATCCAAACAGATTGATACCTTATAAAGACACAAAGCCTCTCCTATTTTGAGATACAACAGCCCATATAACGGCTGAGATTATATAGGACGCACTTGGCACTAAGAATATCATAGACCGGACGGATATTTTGAACGCCACAATAGAGATATATACCTTCTAACTCACCATTGCAGCAACCATTGACTTGGACACTATGATATACAGAGACATTCTGCAACAACGTTACGCTTTTTGTTGCTGACATTGCCCTCATTCAGGCTGGGGAAACCGCTTCAACTGTAGCTATCTGCGATCTAATTAATCACCCCCACAGGGGAGATACGGATGCAGACAGCTTGATCTAGCGAATTCAATATTGATATACTCATACTTGTATGACTATAGGGCACTTGTGTTTTTGTATAGAATTTTTAAGCTATATTTTTATAATTTTTATGCTATACATTTTATTGCTTGTTGGGTCTAGACAGACATATGTGTATTTAATAATACTAATAAACTGTAACATTTTTCTCCACGTGATCGCAAGTGTTTTGAGTGCCGGCTCCATCTTTTGCTAATTTACATTCAGAACTAGGGGTGATTCTTTTGAGCCTGAGCACCAGGCGTGGTCAAACCCAAGTGAGCCAACTGTTTTATCCTTTTCAAAGTACATCTGGGATAAGACGTGCATATGTGAGTGTCACATTTAGGCCACAAATACCGCTGTCATATAGAGTTAAAAAAAAAAATGGAGTGCAATACCCTACATCAGGGTTTATAATGGCGATTAATTTTTTTTAACATACTTAACCACTTTTTACTTTGCTTTGTGAACGCTAACTACAGTATGAGGCAAACATCTAATAAAGTAAGCCGTCATGGTCGTGGTCGTGGTGTTGGTGGAGCCTCTGGTGCAGGGAGAGGACGTGGCCGTTCTGCACAGCTACACGTCCTACTGAACCTACTACCTCAGCTCCCAGTAGCCGCCAGAATCTACAGCGATATTTGGTCGGGCCTAATGCCGTTCTAAGGATGGTAAGGCCTGAGCAAGTACAGGCGCTAGTCAATTGGGTGGCCGACAGTAGATCCAGCACGTTCACATTATCTCCCACCCAGTCTTCTGCAGAAAGTGTACAGGTGGCGCCTGAAACCCATGTCCATCAGTCTGTCACATCACCCCCGTGCATATCGGGGAACCTGTCTGAGCCTCAAGTCATGCAGCAGTCTCTTATGCTGTTTGAAGACTCTGCTGGCAGGGTTTCCCAAGGGCATCCACCTAGCCCTTCCCCAGGGGTGGAAGACATTGAATGCACTGACGCACAACCACTTATGTTTCCTGATGAGGACATGGGAATACCACCTCAGCACGTCTCTGATAATGAGGAAACACAGGTGCCAACTGCTGCGTCTTTCTGCAGTGTGCAGACCGAAAAGGAGTTCAGGGAGGAAGACTGGGTGAAAGACGATGCAGGGGACAATGAGGTCCTAGACCCCACATGGAATGAAGGTCATGCCACTGACTTTCAGAGTTCGGAGGAAGAGGAAGTGGTGAGACAGAGCCAACAGCGTAGCAAAAGCGGGACCAGGGTGCGAAAGCAGAGCAGCCGTCTACTGGCCACCGTCAACAGGGACCGAGCACACCAAAGACAGCTTCAAGGATTTCCCTGGCATGGCACTTTTTCACACAATGTACTGACGACAAGACGCAAGTAGTTTGCACGCTGTGCCATCAGAGTCTGAAGCGAGGCATTAACGTTCTGAACCTTCACACAACCTGCATGACCAGGCATCTACATGCGAGACACGGGCTGCAGTGGAGTAAGCACCTTCAAAACCAAGAAAGGGCTCAGGCCCCTCCTGCTCCCTCTTCTGCTGCTGCCTCTTCCTTCTCCTCTGGAGGAACGTTGGCACCTGCCGCCCAGCAAACAGAGGATGTGCCACCAACAACACCACCTCCGTCACCAAGCATTTCCACCATGTCACACGGAACCGTTCAGCTCTCCATCTCACAAACCTTTGAGAGAAAGCGTAAATTCCCACCTAGCCACCCTCGATCCCTGGCCCTGAATGCCAGCATTTCTAAACTGCTGGCCTTTGAAATGCTGCCATTCAGGCTGGTGGAGACGGACAGCTTCAAACAGCTCATGTCACTTGCTGTCCCACAGTATGTCGTTCCCAGCCGCCACTACTACTCCAGGAGAGCCGTGCCCTCCCTGCACAACCAAGTATCGGATAAAATCAAGTGTGCACTGCGCAACGCCATCTGTGGCAAGGTCCACCTAACCACAGATACGTGGACCAGTAAGCACGGCCAGGGACGCTATATCTCACTAACTGCACACTGGGTAAATGTAGTGGCGGCCCCAGGTGGAGAGCTGTTTGGCACACGTTCCTTCTGCCGCCAAGGATCGCAGGGCATCATTCTTTGCCTCCTGTTGCCTCCTCTTCCTACTCAGCTTCCTCCTCCTCTTCTACCACCTCCTCATCCGGTCAGCGACAGACCTTCACCACCAACTTCAGCACAGCCAGGGGTAAATGTTAGCAGGCCATTCTGAAACTAATGTGTTTGGGGGACAGGCCCCACACCGCGCAGGAGTTGTGGCGGGGTATAGAACAACAGACCGACGGGTGGTTGCTGCCAGTGGGCCTCAAGCCCGGCCTGGTGGTGTGCGATAATGGGCGAAATCTCGTTGCAGCTCTGGGACTAGCCGGTTTGACGCACATCCCTTGCCTGGCGCATGTGCTGAATTTGGTGGTGCAGAAATTCTTTCACAACTACCCCGACATGTCTGAGCTGCTGCATAAAGTGCGGGCCGTCTGTGCACGCTTTCGGCGTTCTCATCCTGCCGCCGCTCGGCTGTCTGCTCTACAGCGTAACTTCGGCCTTCCCGCTCACTGCCTCATATGTGACGTGCCCACCAGGTGGAACTCCACCTTGCACATGTTGGAGAGACTGTGCGAGCAGCAGCAAGCCATAGTGGAGTTTCAGCTGCAGCACGCACGGGTGAGTCGCACTGTGGAACAGCACCACTTCACCACCAATGACTGGGCCTCCATGCGAGACCTGTGTGCCCTGTTGCGCTGTTTCGAGTACTCCACCAACATGGCCATTGGCGATGACGTTATTATCAGCGTTACAATACTGACGAAGGAGCCCGTTAGGCTCTGAAACGCGTAGGTAACAGTCTTTTGTCCTACGGAGGCCCCTGTACTCGTATCGGTGACGTCACCGCAAGCGATTTCCCGGGTAACAGACCAAGCTCCCTCGCGCCGCACGTGTTTCCGGCCGGGGCCGTGCTGCTGCTGGCAGGTGAGCAAGGAGGACGCCGCGATTTGAAAGGATAATAGCATCTCCACAAGAACAACAAGAGAAACTCAGAAAGAAGAAACAGCATAGTGGAACATTAACTAAGGGAACATTTTGGAGGAAAAACAAGGTACCAACGGTAGTGGTAATACCAGTATTAACCTTTCTCTCACCATTCTATTCCTAGTGCAAATACTTATATATTATAATTCATCTGCTTTATCTTGTCACCCTCACCATTTGATTATATGTTCCCCATATTTATCCATATTTTGACACAACATATTCTTGCAGCTAACCACCTAGTTATTCAGACATGCACTGAGTGACAGTGCCAACTTTAAGGACTAGCTGATTCTGATTGTGTATACCAGCGCCTATGTTTCATATCCCCTACGGGTGATATATTTATTTTGTATACAGTCTTTTAGAAGTGTCTCAGAAAGAGGATTTTTGCAACAGAAGAGGCCAGGTACAAACTTGGCCAGCCAGGGCCCACTACTGGAGGACGAAGAGGAGGAGGATGATGAGGAGGAGGAGGATGGGGATGAAGCATGTTCACAGCGGGGTGGTATCCAACGCAGCTCGGGCCCATCACTGGTGCGTGGCTGGGGGGATACGGAGGACGCAGTCGATACGCCTCCAACAGAGGACAGCTTGTCCTTACCTCTGGGCAGCCTGGCACACATGAGCGACTACATGCTGCAGTGCCTGCGCCACGACTGCAGAGTTGCCCACATTTTAACGTGTGCTGACTACTGGGTGGCCACCCTGCTGGATCCCCGTTACAAAGACAATGTGCCGTCCTTAATTCCCTCACTGGAACGTGATCGGAAGATGCTCCTGAGAGCATTCCCGACTGACGCCGGAGGACAAGTGGAAGCACAAGGCGAAGGCAGGGGAGGAGGAAGAGGTCGCCAATGCAGCTGTGTCAGCGCCAGCACCTCAGAATGCAGGGTTAGCATGGCCGACATGTGGAAAAGCTTTGTCATCTCGCCGCAACAACCGGCCCCAACTGCTGATATGGAGCGTGTTAGCAGAAGGCAGCATTTGAACAACATGGTGGAACAGTACCTGTGCACACGACTACACATACTGATTGATGGTTCTACCCCATTCAACTTCTGGGTCTCCAAATTGTCCACATGGCCAGAGCTTGCCCTGTATGCCTTGGAGGTGCTGGCCTGCCCTGCAGCCAGTGTACTCTCTGAACGTGTATTTAGCACGGCAGGAGGCGTCATTACAGACAGACGCAGCAGCCTGTCCACAGCCAACGTGGACAAGCTCACGTTCATTAACCACCTCCCGACCGCCTAACAAAGTGACGCATCCTGCGGGTGGCCGGGTTATTTCTCCTAGGCGCATATACGTGTCATCTCGCGAGACGCAAGATTTCCTGTGAACGCGCGCTCACAGGAGTGCGCGTTCACAGGATCGCAAGGTAAACGAGTTGATCTACAGCCTGCCAGCGGCGATCATTGTGCCAAAAAAAAAATACCTTGGGGTGTCTTCTTTCCAAAATGGGGTCACTTGTGGGGTATTTATACTACCCTGGTATTTTAGAGGCCCTAAAGCGTGAGAAGTAATTTGGAATCCAAATGCGTAAAAAATGCCCTGTGAAATCCTAAAAGTACTCATTGGAATTTGGGCCCCTTTGCACACCTAGGCTGCAAAAAAGTGTCACACATGTGGTATCGCCGTACTCAAGAGAAGTAGGGCAATGTGTTTTGGGGTGTATTTTTACATATACCCATGCTGTGTGTGAGAAATATCTCTGTAAATGACAACTTTTTAAATTGTTTTATACAAAGTTGTCAATTTACAGAGATATTTCTCTGACCCAGCATGGGTATATGTAAAAATACACCCCAATACACATTGCCCTACTTCTCCTGAGTACGGCGATACCACATGTGTGACACTTTTTTGCAGCCTAGGTGCGTAAAGGGGCCGAAAGTCCAACGAGTACCTTTAGGCTTTACAGGGTTGCTCACAATTTAGCCCCGCCCAAAATGCCAGAACAGTAAACACACCCCACAAATGACCCCATTTCGGAAAGTAGACACACCAAGGTATTCACTTAGGGGCATAGTAAGTCCGTGGGAGATTATTATTATTTTTTTTGCCAGCAGTTAGCATAAATGGAAACTTTATTATTATTATTTTTGTCTCAGAAAGTATCATTTTCCACTAACTTGTGAAAAAAAATTAAATCATACATGAACTCACCATGCCCCTCCGCGAATACTTTGGGATGTCTTATTTCTAAAATGGTGTCATTTGGGGGGTATTTATACTATCCTGGCATTCTAGCACCTCAAGAAACATGACAGTTGCTCAGAAAGTCAGAGCTGCTTCAAAATGCGGAAATTCACATTTTTGTACCATAGTTTGTAAATGCTATAACTTTTGCGCAAACCAATAAATATACACTTATTGGATTTTTTTTATCAAAGACATATAGCACAATAAATTCTGACACAAACTTGTATAGAAATGTAATTATATTTGAACAATTTAACCAGAGAAAGTTAAAAATACACTTTTTTTGAGAAAATTGCGGCCTATTTTAATTAATATCAGAAAAACTAAAAATCTTAGCAGCAATCAAATACCACCAAAAGAAAGCTGTATTTGTGAGAAGAAAAGGAGGTAAAATTCATTTGGGTGGTAAGTTGTATGACTGAGAAATAAACCGTAAAAGTAGTGTAATGCAGAATTGTAAAAAGTGGTCTGGTCATTAAGGGGGTTTAAGCTAGGGGGGCTGAGGTGGTTAAAATGAACCAGGCTTGGATCCCACAAGACTTGTCTGTACCTTGTGCAGAATAGACATTTATACCACCATCAAACATACATTCTTGTACTCAAATCAAGTGCAATGATTCTTTTTTTTATTTTTTTTTATTTGTCCCAATATTTTGGGGGCTACCTACCCCAATAAAAAAAAAAAACATTATTGGCTACCTGTTCCTCCTCCATTGCTGCCTCCACCTACAACACCTCATTCACCGCCTTCTCAACCTCCGACTCCATTTCCACCTCCTTGTCTGAGTTGCAGATTAATAATTTGTAATTTTTTGTTATTTTATTTCATTTTAAGTTATTTCCCTATCCACATTTGTTTGCAGAGCAGTTGCCATGCTCTTAAGCACATTTTACTGCCTTTTACATCCCTCTAGCCTTTTCAAGGACTATTTTAGAGCCTGCTGTGCCTGGGTGACAGGGGCCTAAATCTCTCAAAATCCTCTGTTGTATTGCTGGGTGACATGAACCCTCTTTTGCCGTGAATGAACCCCTGCTCTGCATTGCTGACAGGGGCCTAAATCTCTCAAAATCCTCTGTTCTATTGCTGGGTGACATGAATCCCCTTTTGCCTCAAATTAACCCCTGCTCTGCATTGCTGACAGGGGCCTAAATCTCTCAATATCCTCTGTTGTATTGCTGGGTGACAAGAACCCCCTTTTGCCGTAAATGAACCCCTGCTCTGCATTGCTGACAGGGGCCTAAATCTCTCAAAATCCTCTGTTCTATTGCTGGGTGACATGAATCCCCTTTTGCCTCGAATTAACCCCTGCTCTGCATTGCTGACAGGGGCCTAAATCTCTCAATATCCTCTGTTGTATTGCTGGGTGACAAGAAGCCCCTTTTGCCGTGAATGAACCCCTGCTGTGCCTGGGTGACAGGGGGCTAAATCTCTCAAAATCATCTGTTCTATTGCTGGGTGACATGAACCCCCTTTTGCCGTGAATGAACCCCTGCTGTGCCTGGGTGACAGGGGCCTAAATCTCTCAAAATCCTCTGTTCTATTGCTGGATGACATGAATCCCCTTTTGCCTCGAATTAACCCCTGCTCTGCATTGCTGACAGGGGCCTAAATCTCTCAAAATCCTCTGTTCTATTGCTGGGTGACATGAACCCCCTTTTGCCGTGAATGAACCCCTGCTCTGCATTGCTGACAGGGTCCTAAATCTCTCAAAATCCTCTGTTCTATTGCTGGGTGACATGAACCCCCTTTTGCCGTGAATGAACCCCTGCTCTGCATTGCTGACAGGGTCCTAAATCTCTAAAAATCCTCTGTTGTATTGCTGGGTGACAGGGATCCCCCTTTTGCCGTGAATGAACACAGTGCCGGAGGCTGTATCTCTTTGAGCTGCACGCGCGCAAATAGAAGCGTGCAGCATTCTCTCTCTCAGTGTGCACAGTGCAAGTCATCAGAGATTAAAGAAACTGCACTTATGCCACTGATACCCTGCTCCTGAGGACATGTTACTAGTCATACAGTAACATAGAAATGCGTCGAGCAGACGCATGAATAGGCAGAGACGGTCCCTTTGTTAGATAGTGATGGGATAATAGAGAACAAGATTTGCTGGGTTGTAAGTAGAGCTCAAACATAAAGCTCTCACCCGCAGTTCACCTATCCCATCTACTATCGGTCCATACTCACTACATGTTATACATTGTTGCGGCTTTCAGATTGTAGCTGCTACTAATGTTCATAGCTGGTGCTTTTGTTAAACTATCAGCACATCCAGCACACCTAGTGAGTAAATGGTAGTGCATCTGGGAATATATCAGGAGATGCACAAGTAGCATACTACACTGATATCCCAGTTTTGCACGTATCATAGGCGTGGATTGAGTGGCTATACCCATACAATTGTGGAGTGAACCACCCATCCAGGCTTAGCTTGACGAATCTAATATGTGGCAAATTCGCCACGATTTTTAATATATTACTAATAAAAATTCCTTTAAGCGTGTATTCAGGCAGTTAAACACAATTTTCACATATATACGCAAAATCCAGTTTATAGTTACACCTTATATTTATTGGTTTGGGTAAAAGTTATAGCGTTTACAAACTATGGTAAAAAAATGTGAATTTCCGCATTTTGAAGCAGCTCTGACTTTCTGAGCACCTGTCATGTTTCCTGAGGTTCTTCAATGCCCAGACAGTAGAAAAACCCCACAAATGACCTCATTTCGGAAAGTAGACACCCTAAGGTATTCTCTGATGGGCATAGTGAGTTCATAGAACTTTTTATTTTTTGTCACAAGTTAGTGGAAAATGATGATTTATTTATAAAAAAAATTTTCTTACAAAGTCTCATATTCCACTAACTTGTGACAAAAAATAAAAACTTCCATGAACTCACTATGCCCATCACGAAATACCTTGGGGTGTCTTCTTTCCAAAATGGGGTCACTTGTGGAGTAGTTATACTGCCCTGGCATTTTAGGGGCCCTAATGCGTGAGAAGTAGTTTGAAATTCAAATGTGTAAAAAATGTCCTGTGAAATCCTAAAGGTGTTCTTTAGAATTTGGGCCCCTTTGCCCACCTAGGCTGCAAAAAAGTGTCACACATGTGGTATCGCCGTACTCAGGAGAAGTTGGGCAATGTGTTTTGGGGTGTCTTTTTACATATACCCATGCTGGGTGAGAGAAATATCTCTCTAAAAGACAACTTTTCCAATTTATTTATACAAAGTTGTCATTTGACAGAGATATATATCTCACCCAGCATGGGTATGTGTAAAAATACACCCCAAAACACATAGCCCTACTTCTCCTGAGTACGGCGATACCACATGTGTGACACTTTTTTGCAGCCTAGGTGCGCAAAGGGGCCCAAATTCCTTTTAGGAGGGCATTTTTAGACATTTGGATTCCAGACTTCTTCTCACGCTTTAGGGCCCCTAAAATGCCAGGGCAGTATAAATACCCCACATGTGACCCCATTTTGGAAAGAAGACACCCCAAGGTATTTTTTTTTTTGGCACAAGTTAGCGGAAATTGATATTTTTTAGTTTTTTCTCACAAAGTCTCTCTTTCCGCTAACTTGTGACAAAAAGTTAAATCTTTCATGGACTCAATATGCCCTTCAGCGAATACCTTGGGGTGTCTTCTTTCCGAAATGGGGTCACTTGTGGGGTATTTATACTGCCCTGGCATTTTAGGGGCCCTAAAGCGTGAGAAGAAGTCTGGAATATAAATGTCAAACATTTTTTACGCATTTGGATTCCGTGAGGGGTATGGTGACTTCATGTGAGATTTTATTTTTTGTCACAAGTTAGTGGAATATGAGACTTTGTAAGAAAAAAAAAAAAAAAAACAATTTCCCCTAACTTGTGACAAAAAAAATAAAAATCTTCTATGAACTCGCCATGCCCCTCAAAAGTTTTTTTTTTATAGCGCCGCAGCGATTTTACTGTGTTTTTGCAGTGATCAGAAAAAAAAATTCTGTCACTGCGGTGGGGCGGACTGAACGCAAGTGTCCGCATAAGATCAGGTTTGATCGGGCGAACACTGCGTTTTTTGTAGAGCCTATAGAACATGTCCTATTCTTGTCCGCAATTGCGGACAAGAAAAGGCATTTTCTATATAGTCCTGGCAATGTGCGGATCCGCAAAATGCGGAAAGCACATTGCCTGTGTCCGTGTTTTGCGCATCCGCGGTGTCCGTGTTTTGCGGATCCGCAAAACACATATGGACGTCTGAATGGAGCCTTACAGGGGGGTGATCAATGACAGGGGGTGATCAGGGAGTCTATATGGGGTGATCACCCCCCTGTCAGGCTCCATTCAGACGTCCGTATGTGTTTTGCGTGATCAATGACAGGGGGGTGATCAATGAAAGGGGGGTGATCAGGGAGTCTAATATTGGGTGATCAGGGGTTAATAAGTGACAGGGGGTGTAGTGGTGTTTGGTGCTACTTTACAGAGCTGCCTGTGTCCTCTGGTGGTCGATCCAAGCAAAAGGGACCACCAGAGGACCAGGGAGCAGGTATATTATCAAAACAGCGTCTAATATACCTTTAAGGGGTTAAAAAATCGTATCTACAGCCTGCCAGCGAATGATCGCCGCTGGCAGGCTGCAGATCCACTCGATTACCTGCAGTTCCTGTGAACGCGCGCGCCTGTGTGCGCGCGTTCACAGGAAATCTCGCCTCTCGCGAAA
Organism: Bufo bufo; assembly: GCF_905171765.1. Taxonomy (NCBI): domain Eukaryota; kingdom Metazoa; phylum Chordata; class Amphibia; order Anura; family Bufonidae; genus Bufo; species Bufo bufo. The sequence goes on along the minus strand of NC_053392.1, from coordinate 156,777,154 downwards.
TGACGCGTTGATGCGTGATTGTGCATTAGTCAGCCGCCTCCGGAACGCGATCCTGCGTTAGGCGGTCCGGAGGCGGTTAAGTTTGGCTCACATGAAGCATTTATTGCATTTCCTATCTTGCTGTTTTAGAATAAATAAAACTATTTGATGGTACTTTTTTGTCTTTCAGAAATCCTGCAAGGACATAATTTAGCTTGCCTGAAGTTTCTGTAGACTATGTTAAGGCTTATCTAGTGGATTGTGTAAGTGAATCTCATATAGCTGTCAAGATGTGCATGGTTCACTGCTTTATTTAAGCTACTAATGACTTTGACTATAGCCTTGCAATAAGCAACACAGTCAATAAATCTGTCCAAGACACTAGATTTTGTTAGCTCTGATTGTACAATTGAAAATGCAAAATATGAACTTAAGAAAATATGCATTGATAAAGTGTCCATTAATGACAGTCATATGAAAAGGAAGTGATGCGGAAAGATAAATCTTACTGACATCATTGATTTTTTTTCTTCAGCATTGAATAAAATAGATATAAAATCTATAAAACTGGTTTCAATAACCCTGTAAGTACATTACAAAGCATCTCAGAAAGAGTCTGTAACTCATTTCATCTTAAATAACAGCATCTCCAAATGTTAAACATTTTCTATCTACCGCTAATAAATGTCAATAGATTATTATGTTTTCCTGCGGATTACATAGCTGAGGGGTAGAGGTCACTGGTGTAAGAGTTTGGCTTCCACACTCAATATTTCAAGTTTTTGAGCCAAAGCCAGACGGGGGGGGGTCCATCAATTTCTATTAAATATTTTTTTTTTTTTGTAAAAACATTGTTTATTGCACTTTTTTTTTCATTTGCTGCAGTATATATTTCTTATTTTAAACTTTTATGAACTTGTAAAGACGTTGGTCTATAGACTTTCTTTGTGGGGTCCATTATTATAGTGCTTGTTTTGGTTTTTATTTGCTGATTTCCATTGCCTGTTGGAGTGCTGGTTAATCAATATTACACTACCAATTTTTTACCTTTGATAGGACCTATCTTTCTGAAAATGAGACCAAGACTATGAAATGTGATATCTGTGGACATTTCAAAAAAAGCATTGGTATTGTGCCATATCATATAATCTCCTCCTCTTGATATGATTCTTTTGGCCAAAGTGGATAGCACATTATAACACAGTGGGTGGATCTACTATGTCATTGAATGGATTTGACTTTGGGTTACTACTAAGAACATTGTCAAAGTGGATCCCAGGTTTTCACCCTTTCACTCTTGTATTGGGATCTGGACTTCACTGCAAAGGCCACCAGGCCACTCCCTCGAGGAGTAGTCTCTGTTTACATTATTTCAGCCCTTTTAGCAAGAATCATTTATATACTGTATGAAATGCATTAATTTACACATTAACCACTTGCCATCTGGGCTATTTGCCCCCTTCCTGACCAGGCCTAATTTTACAAAGCTGACATATCTCACTTTATGTGGTAATAACTTTGGAACGCCTTTACTTATCCAAGTCATTCAGAGATTGTTTTCTCATGACACATTGTACTTCATGATAGTCATAAATTTGAGTCAAAATATTTCACCTTTATTTATGAAAAAATCCCAAATTTACCAAAAATTTAGAAAAATTCGCAATTTTCTAAATTTCAATTTCTCTGCTTTTAAAACAGAAAGTGATACCTCATAAAATATTTATTACTTAACATTCCCCATATGTCTACTTTATGTTGGCATCATTTTGGAAATGTCATTTTATTTTTTTAGGACGTTAGAAGGCTTAGAAGTTTAGAAGCAATTCTTTAAATTTTTAAGAAAATTGCCAAAACCCACTTTTTAAGGACCAGTTCAGGTCTGAAGTCACTTTGTGGGGCCTACATAGTGGATACCCCCATAAATGACCCCATTGTAGAAACTACACCCCTCAAGTTACTTAAAACCGATTTTACAAACTTTGTTAACCCTTTAGGCGTTCCACAAGAATTAATGGAAAATAGAGATACAATTTCAAAATTTCACTTTTTTGGCAGATTTTCCAGTTACAAAGCAAGGGTTAACAGCCAAACCAAACTCAATATTTATGGCCCTGATTCTGCAGTTTAAAGAAACACCCCACATGTGGTCGTAAACTGCTGTACGGGCACACGGCAGGGCGCAGAAGGAAAGGAATGCCATACGGTTTTTAGATGCCATGTCCCATTTGAAGCCCCCTGATGCACCCTTACAGTAGAAACTCCCAAGAAGTGATCCCATTTTGGAAACTAGGGGATAAGGTGCCAGTTTAATTGCTACTATTTTTGGGTACATATGATTTTTTGATCATTCATTATAACACTTTATGGGGCAAGGTGACCAAAAAATTGGTTGTTTTAGCACAGTTTCTATTTATTTATTTTTACAGTGTTCATCTGAGGGGTTCAGTCAAGTGACATTTTTATAGAGCAGATTGTTACGGATGTGTAGATACCTAATATGTATACTTTTTCTTATTTATTAAAGTTTTACACAATAATAGCATTTTTGAAACAAAAAAATTAGGTTTTAATGTGTTCATGTTCTGAGAGCTATAGTTTTTTTTTTCTTGAGAGATTTTCTTATGTAGGGGCTCATTTTTTGCGGGATGAGGTGACGGTTTTATTGGTACTATTTTTTGTGACATACGCGTTTTTGATCACTTGGTGTTGCACTTTTTGTGATGTAAGGTGACAAAAATTGCTTGTTATGACTTTTTTTTTTTTTTTTACGGTGTTCACCTGAGGGGTTAGGTCATGTGATATTTTTATAGAGCTGGTTTTTACGGACGCGGAAATACCTAATATGTATACTTTTTTTTATTTGTTTCACCTTAACACAATAATAGCATTTTTGAAACAAAAAAAAATTATATTTTAGTGTCTCCATGTTCTAAGAGCTATAGTTTTTTTATTTTTTGAGAGATTTTCTTATGTAGGGGCTCATTTTTTGCGGGATGAGGTGATGGTTTTATTGGTACCATTTTGTGGGACATACGCGTTTTTGATCACTTGGTGTTGCACATTTTGTGATGTAAGGTGACAAAAATTGCTTGTTTTGACACAGTTTTTTTTTTTTTTTTTACGGTGTTCATCTGAGGGGTTAGGTCATGTGATATTTTTATAGAGCTGGTTTTTACGGACGCGGCAATACCAAATATGTCTATTTTTTATTTTTTTTTCTATTTTTACAAAAAAAAAATATTCCTTACTTGGGGAATTTTTTTTTTTACATGTGCAACCATTTTTTTATTTTATTTTTTCAACCCTTTATTTATTTATTTTTTATTTTACACTTTTCGTCCCCCATAAGGTCATACAAGACCTCTGGGGGACATTTACTTCACTTTTTCTTTTTTTTTTCACTGTTGATTTTTCTGTAACTGGGGCTGACATAGTAGCCCCAGTTACAGGAGAAATACACCTCCCAGAGAGGCTGTACAGCAGAATACAACGCTGTACAGCCTCAGTGAAAGACCTCACAGCTCCTGCACTCTCCGGTCAGGGCGGTCACATGACCGCCGGGCCGGAACAGGAAGCGCATAGCGCTTCCTGCTCTGCATACACAGCGCTCGGTGAGCACTGTGTATGCAGCGATCTAGAAGGCAGGGACATCTGGGAACTGTCCCTGCCTTCTCTCTGGGTTGCCCTGCTGTCACTGACAGCGGGCAACCCGATCAGCAGCTGCACGATTAGCGTGCAGCTGCAGTTTCTGAACGGACGTTCTGGAACGTCCATTCAGAAATAGAGATCCACCTCCCGGACGTTTATATCCTATGGGCGGACGGGAGGTGGCTAAAGTATAAATTTGTACATTTTTCATTTTGCATGGTTACTTAGGCATTGTTTTATTAAGAGGAATTTGAAAGAAATTATAATTTTGATATTTTTATATCAATACAATTTTAACAGGGTTAGGATAACTTAATGAAATCACTCCTTTTATAAATATATACTTGTAAAAGTGAGATCATTTGGGCCTACACTTCAATGTCCTTGTCTTTTTTTTTAAGCTGTAAATCTCAATTTTTTAAATCAAATATCAAAAACTTGATGCATGCCATTTTGTGAAACTGTTAGGCTCTAGATGCATTTCTTCTAGAGGTCCATCATAAAAGACCATAGGGACTTTTTGCAGCCTTACAGGGTATGTGCGCATAGATTTGCCCTGTGCATGAGCTTTTACTCAGATGACAGAACAAAGTACCGTAAATTGATAGAAAATACGAGAATGAGTGAAATATTCAAAAACAAATCAATAAGTTGCATAACAAATAAAGGGCTATACTTTATGAAACCACTGTGACAGCTATTATCTCTGAGAGGAGAAGATTTTGAATAGTGGTGAATCTTCCCAGGAGTGACTGGCCTAACAAAATATCCAGGAAGAACATTCAGAGAAATAGATGCCACAGGCAAAATAGAAACTTAAAAAAAATAGAATTTATGGAAATAACAAATTAGAAACTACTGCTACCTGAGAGTAACATCAACATTTACAAAAATGGATAATCCCTATGGCAATGCTTTGCTGACACACAGTCTGAAATGGCATTATTGAAGGAACAATGGATAGTAAATATTGCATAGGATAAAGCTTGCTTATCTCTTTTGGCGCTACTGTTTTCCCTAGCAGAGACCACCAGAGGTGGTGTAGGGTGACTAGTAGACACAAAATACTTCCTGGCAAAAGGGATATGCAGATTAGAACTCTTTCAAGAAAAAGAAAGCTGACTCTGTAGTGCCGCCTAGTGGAGCCAAGCTTTCCTCAGGAAGTAGTTTTTCCAAGCATTTCATGCTTCCTGTATGTATCCTGATCCGCATGGGTTACAGTTTATGATTTCTATTCCGACCTTGATTCTGTGCCTTTGATCTAGTTTGCTTGTGACCTTAATTACTGTTTGTTTTGCGAGCTTGGGTTTCGGCTGTGTGAACAGGTCCCTGCAATTCTAACTGCACGTGCTTAGACTATGTCCCTTCACTTATGCAACATTGGGATTGTCAACCATTTGTGGGTTGTCGTTTATGACAGATTGTCCAAGCAGGTAGGGACAGTGGTTGGGTGAGACTAGGTCTGAACTGTTCCCTTACTTCATGTCCAGTTTGATTATGATTTGTTTGTGTCTTGTACCATTTCTTTAATAAAGCGTTTGTTTTTGCATGTTCTGTCTGCGAATGCTTGGGATATGTTCAGTAGTTCTTCTAACCCATGAATATGATACATATGATGATGCATATGCTTATCTCTCTGTCAGTAGTGATGGACGAACATAGTCCAGAACGGTTTGCGAGTGCGCGTTCACGATCAAAGGTTTGCGAACCGCGAGTTTGCAGTGGGTCCCATTGACTTTAATGGCAGGCAAACCTGAAAAAACTTTAGGTCATATTTTCAGCCACCAAATACTTACTAGAAGTGCACAAATAGTTCCACAACATGGACAGTGACATACCAGAGGGGAATCATTGGCAAAAATTCCCACAAAAAATATGTATTTTAATCAGGGGCCATTTTTATGCTTCTTAAAGGGAAACTCTCAAAAATGTGCCCTGCTGGAGCCTAGAAATTTTTTCTTGTAGTCCATGGGAGTACAGGCCCCAAAAATTAGTCATTCACCTGACAGAAAAGAACTTGTAATTATGTGGTTGGAGGTATATTAGACGGTCACTGGATAAAAATGTTACTGTCGGCCAGTACAGGCCCTAAAAATTAGGCATTCACCTGACAGAAAAGAACTTGTGATGATGTGGCTGGAGGTACATTAGGCAGTCACTGGCTAAAAATATTACTGTAGGCCAGTACAGTCCTCAAAAATTAGGCATTCACCTAACAGAAAAGAACTTGTGATTATGTGGCTGGAGGTACATTAGGCGGCCACTGGCAAAAAAATTTACTGCAGGCCACCACAGGCCCCAAAAATTTGTCATTAACCTGACAGAAAAGAACTTGTGATTATTTGGCTAGAGGTACTGTACATCAGGCAGTCACTGGATAAAAATTTTACTGTAGGCCACTGGAGTAAAGGCCCCAATATGAGGTAGTCCACACTGTCGTTAGCTATTCGAGAGCGCTTATCGGTCAAAATTCCTCCTGCTGTGCTGAACGTCCTTTCGGACAGGATACTCGATGAGGAGCAAGACAAGGGGTTCATCGCTTCTCAGAGCGGCCGTTAACCCGATGTAGTCGGACACCTGTTGGTCTAGGCATTCCCTAAGGCTGGATCCGGAGGACGGCTGTCGATGGGTTGGCTGCAAGAATGATCTCATATCCGAAGTGACCAACACATCTTCAAACGGCCCTCTTCTTGAAGGAGCAGTAGGATTGGTACCTGCATCTGTTTCGCTGTGGGTGGAAATTCCTCTGCCAGCGCCCGCAGCAGCAGAATGCAGAATCTCTCGCAGCAAGGCCTGGAAATGCTGCATTCTGCCAGCCGTCTGTGATGCTGGTAACATGCCATCATTTTGTATTTGTACCGGGGGTCTAAGTATGTTGCCACTCAGTACTGGTCCTTGCCCTTTATGCTTTTTATGCGGGGGTCCCTCTTCAAATACTGGAGCATGAAGACCCACATTTGCACTAAACTGGAAGCGGTGGAGCGTACTGGCTCCTGCTCATCGCAAAGGAGAATGTTGTCTTCGGTATCCTCCCCCAGCAACGGACAACACCAGGAATCCCCGAAAATTTTAATGTCCCCATCAAACCCTGCTCTTCTTTCTCCTCCTCCTCCTTCCCCTAGCCACCATCCTCCTAGGACTCCTCTTCTGACTCCTGCTGACTTGTCTCAGATGGAGTAGCCCCCCGGGAGCCCTTCCTCATCTTCCAGCTCCCGCTTCTCGACAGCTTGATCAATGACATGATGCAATGCACGCTTCAGAAAGAAGGCGTAAGATACAATGTCACTGATGGTGCCCTGGCTGCGACTGACCAGTTTGGTGATCTTGTCAAATGGCCGCAGAAGTCTGCATGCATCAGACGTCTCACGGGCAGGTGGTGTTGCTACTGAACGTCAGCAAAGCGAGCCATGGCCGTGTAAGATCTTCAAAAATGGCCAGAAATTTTCCTGGCCTGCAGCAAGACGTCCTAGACCCAAGGGTATTTGGCAACGAGTTTGCTGAACGACCAAGTTCAGGACGTGTGCCATGCACGGCACTTGTGTTATTTTGCCCTTTTTCAGCGCGCTCAGCAGACTGGCACCGTTGTCGCACACCACTTTACCAACTGTAAAATTGAGCGGGGTTGACCGCAGAGCTGAAAGCAGTGCAGGACCGCTGTAGCTCTTGGCTTTCAGGCACAACAGTCGCAGTACAGCATGGAAATGTCTCACCTGGGTTATCAAATGTGTTCTGGGGAGCTTGGGGGTGCAGTGATAGAGGCGGTAGCAGTGGAAAAGGAGGAGTCAGCCGAGGAGGAGAAGGAGGATGTAGTAGAAGGAGGAGAAGAAGAGGCAGGCCTGCATGCAATCCTTGGCGGTATCACCAAATCCACATGGGAGCCACGGGTTACATGCTTGATGTCCGTCAGAAGGTTCACCCAGTGGGCAGTAAAAGTTATTTACCTTAAATCCCATGTTTGGCTAGACGACGTGTCTGTGATCATATGTATCTTGGCACCGACACTGCCCTGGAAGTGAATCCAGATATATTTGCCGGCTTCTCTTTCTTCTCCTCCCTCTCTGCTGCTCCGTCTCTCCCTCTGAACTCCCCTCCTCTTCCTCTCTTGTGGGCACCCACGTGACATCCTTTGACACGTCATCATAGTCACCTTCACCACCACTGACATTTGAGATCTCAGAGTAGGCAACAACAGCGGGGACCCCTCTCCTTGGGCTGATCTGGGTACTGTCGTCAGACTGCTGGGTGGCGGCCATTACTACCTCCTCTTCCTCAATCGATGTCAAGAATGGCTGCGCATCGGTAAGATCTGGGAATATATGTGAAAATAATTCGAGTGAAGGGGCTGTGGTGGTGTTGTATTTGGGGGTGCACATTGCAGAGAGTGAGGAGAGTACAGACAAAGAGGATGAGGAGGTTGCAGAAGCGGAAGGCTAAGTGAGACACTCAACCATCTCTCGTGCGCCTTATCCAACTTCCCATTTAGGCTCCAGCCTGGTACACCTCCCTGACCCATACCACCCCTATGGAATGGCCTGCCTCTTACTTTGCCTGTCATTTTTAAAATGACCCTGTGCCCTAGAGAAGAGCAATATTTGCGGAAGCATTTATATCGTAGGCCTCAATCAATATTTGGTGGAAACATGTATATCAAACCCCTTAATCTGAATTTTGTGGGAGCAGGTATATCACAGGGAAACAGGTATATCGAACCCCATAATCAGTATTTTAAGGAAGCAGGTATATTGTAGTCCTCAATCAGTATTTTGTAAAAGCAGGTATATCTAACACCTTAATCAGTAATTTGTGGAAGCAGGTATATCACAGGCCTCAATCAATATTTGGTGGAGACAGGTATATCGAACCCCTTAATCAGTATTTTGTGGAATCACGTATATCGTAGGCCTCAATCAATATTTGGTGGAAGCAGGTATATCAAACCCTTTAATTAATTTTTTGTGGAAGCAGGTATATAACAGGCCTTAATTATTATTTAATGGAAACAGGTATATCGAACTCCTTAATCAGTATTTTGTGTAAGCAGGTATATTGAAGGCCTCAATCAGTATTTTGTGGAAGCAGGTATATCAAACCCCATATCGGTATTTTGTGGAAGCAGGTATATTGCAGGCCTCAATCAAAATTTGGTGGAAACAGGTATATCAAACACCTAATTGGTATTTTTTGGAAGCAGGAATATTGCAGGCCTCAATCAATATTTGGTAGAAATATGTATATTGAACCTTTTATTCTGTGTTTTGTGGAAGCAAGCATATCAAAGCCCTCAATCAGAATTTTGTGGAAGCAAGCATATCAAACCCCTTAATCAATATTTTGTGGAAGCAGGAATATCGCACCCCTTAATCAATACTTGGTGAAAACAGGTATATCAAACCCCTTAATCAGTATTTTTTGGAAGTTGGTATATCGCAGACCTTAATCAATATTTTATAGAAACAGGTATATCGATCCCCTTAATCAATATTTTGTGGAAGCAGATATATCGCAGCCCTCCATCTGAGTTTTGTGGAAGCCGGTATATAAAAGTATTTTTTGTAGAAGCAGTTATATCATGAGCCTCAATCAATATTTGGTGGAAGCAGGTATATCAAACCCCTTAATCAGTATTTTGTGGAAGCAGAAAAATCGCACCCCTCAATCAATACTTGGTGGAAACATGTATATTGAACACCTAATAGATATTTTGTGGAAGCAGATATATCGCAGGTAGGGATGAGCGAACCCGAACTATGTTCGTACCGAATTTTGGGGTGTCCGTGACACGGACCCGAACCCGAACATTTTCGTAAAAGTCCGGGTTCGGGTTCGGTGTTCGGCGTTCGGCGCTTTCTTGGCGCTTTTTGAAAGGCTGCAAAGCAGCCAATCAACAAGCGTCATACTACTTGCCCCAAGAGGCCATCACAGCCTTGCCTACTATTGGCATGGCTGTGATTGGCCAGTGCAGCATGTGACCCAGCCTCTATATAAGCTTGGGTCACGTAGCGCTGCACGTCACTCTGCTGATTCAAGCATAGGGAGAGGTTGCTGCTGCGACGTTAGGGCGAGATTAGGCAGATTAACTCCTCCAAAAGACTTCATTCTGTGATCGATCTCCAGCTGTGGATCATTGAAGTGCTAATATCGAATTGCTCACTTTTTTTAGGCTGCCCAGAGTGTTTTTATATCACTTTTTTCTGGGGTGATCGGCGGCCATTTTGTGGCTTGTGGTGCGCCAGCACAAGCTACCACCAAGTGCTTTTAACCATCAATAGTGTGGTTATTTTTTGCTATATCCTACATCAGCTGCAGGCTGAACCTGTGTCACCGAAGTGCATTTAACCATCAACAGTGTGGTTATTTTTTGGCCATATACTACATCAGGTGCAGGCTGAGCCTGTGTCACCCAAGTGCATTTAACCATCAACAGTGTGCCTATTTTTTGGCCATATACTACATCAGGTGCAGGCTGAGCCTGTGTCACCCAAGTGCATTTAACCATCAACAGTGTGGTTATTTTTTGGCCATATACTACATCAGGTGCAGGCTGAGCCTGTGTCAGCCAAGTGCATTTAACCATCAATAGTGTGGTTATTTCTTGGCCATATACTACATCAGGGGCAAGTTGAGCCTGTCACCCAGCGCCTAAAAAATAGGCCTCACATTTCTATTCAACCAAATCTGTACTGTTTTAGCTGGTCAAATTATTTGTAGTGACCGTAGAAGCACAGTTTTTGTTCTGGGTTGAAAAACTATTCCCAAATTTGCCATTCTCAAAATAAGTAGTTTCTGCTATATCAGGCCTACTTTAAATCTATCCCAAAAAGGATATCTTAGATTCAAGGTGCTGATAGTGTCATTCAGAAAAACTTAACACACACGCTACCGTGCAGATACAAGTCTAATTCTGTGATTAAAGGTATATCTGTCACACAGCGCAAAAAAAATAGGCCTCACATTTCTATTCAAACAAATCTGTACTGTTTTAGCTGGTCAAATTATTTGTAGTGACCGTAAAAGCACAGTTTTTGTTCTGGGTTGAAAAACTATTCCCAAATTTGCCATTCTCAAAATAAGTAGTTTCTGCTATATCAGGCCTACTTTAAATCTATCCCAAAAAGGACATCTTAGATTTAAGGTGCTGATAGTGTCATTCAGAAAAACTTAACACACACTCTACCGTGCAGATACAAGTCTAATTCTGTGATTAAAGGTATATCTGTCACACAGCGCAAAAAAAATAGGCCTCACATTTCTATTCAACCAAATCTGTACTGTTTTAGCTGGTCAAATTATTTGTAGTGACCGTAAAAGCACAGTTTTTGTTCTGGGTTGAAAAACTATTCCCATATTTGCCATTCTCAAAATAAGTAGTTTCTGCAATATCAGGCCTACTTTAAATCTATCCCAAAAAGGATATCTTAGATTCAAGGTGCTGATAGTGTCATTCAGAAAAACTTAACACACATGCTACCGTGCAGATACAAGTCTAATTCTGTGATTAAAGGTATATCTGTCACACAGCGCAAAATAAATAGGCCTCACATTTCTATTCAACCAAATCTGTACTGTTTTAGCTGGTCAAACTATTTGTAGTGATCGTAAAAGCACAGTTTTTGTTCTGGGTTGAAAAACTATTCCCAAATTTGCCATTCTTAAAATAAGTAGTTTCTGCTATATCAGGCCTACTTTAAATCTATCCCAAAAAGGATATCTTATATTCAAGGTGCTGATAGTGTCATTCAGAAAAACTTAACACACACGCTACCGTGCAGATACAAGTCTAATTCTGTGATTAAAGGTATATCTGTCACACAGCGCAAAAAAAATAGGCCTCACATTTCTATTCAACCAAATCTGTACTGTTTTAGCTGGTCAAATTATTTGTAGTGACCGTAAAAGCACAGTTTTTGTTCTGGGTTGAAAAACTATTCCCAAATTTGCCATTCTCAAAATAAGTAGTTTTTGCTATATCAGGCCTACTTTAAATCTATCCCAAAAAGGATATCTTAGATTCAAGGTGCTGATAGTGTCATTCAGAAAAACTTAACACACACGCTACCGTGCAGATACAAGTCTAATTCTGTGATTAAAGGTATATCTGTCACACAGCGCGAAAAAAATAGGCCTCACATTTCTATTCAACCAAATCTGTACTGTTTTAGCTGGTCAAATTATTTGTAGTGACCGTAAAAGCACAGTTTTTGTTCTGGGTTGAAAAACTATTCCCAAATTTCCATTCTCAAAATAAGTAGTTTCTGCAATATCAGGCCTACTTTAAATCTATCCCAAAAAGGATATCTTATGTTCAAGGTGCTGATAGTGTCATTCAGAAAAACTTAACACACACGCTACCGTGCAGATACAAGTCTAATTCTGTGATTAAAGGTATATCTGTCACACAGCGCAAAAAAAATAGGCCTCACATTTCTATTCAACCAAATCTGTACTGTTTTAGCTGGTCAAATTATTTGTAGTGACCGTAAAAGCACAGTTTTTGTTCTGGGTTGAAAAACTATTCCCAAATTTGCAATTTTCAAAATTGTGGTGAACGGGAACAATGAGGAAAACATCTAATAAGGGACGCGGACGTGGACATGGTCGTGGTGGTGTTAGTGGACCCTCTGGTGCTGGGAGAGGACGTGGCTGCCACAGCCACACGTCCTAGTGAACCAACTACCTCAGGTCCCAGTAGCCAGCAGAATTTACAGCGATATTTGGTGGGGCCCAATGCTGTTCTAAGGATGGTAAGGCCTGAGCAGGTACAGGCATTAGTCAATTGGGTGGCCGACAGTGCATCCAGCACGTTCACATTATCTCCCACCCAGTCTTCTGCAGAAAGCGCACAGATGGCGCATGAAAACCAAGCCCATTAGTCTGTCACATCACCCCCATGCATATCAGGGAAACTGTCTGAGCCTCAAGTTATGCAGCAGTCTCTTATGCTGTTTGAAGACTCTGCTGCCAGGGTTTCCCAAGGGCATCCACCTAGACCTTCCCCAGGAGTGGAAGAGATAGAATGCACTAACGCACAACCACTTATGTTTCCTGATGATGAGGACATGGGAATACTACCTCAGCACGTCTCTGATGATGACGAAACACAGGTGCCAACTGCTGCGTCTTTCTGCAGTGTGCAGACTGAACAGGAGGTCAGGGATCAAGACTGGGTGGAAGACGATGCAGGGGACGATGAGGTCGTAGACCCCACATGGAATGAAGGTCGTGCCACTGACTTTCACAGTTCGGAGGAAGAGGCAGTGGTGAGACCGAGCCAACAGCGTAGCAAAAGAGGGAGCAGTGGGCAAAATCAGAACACCCGCCGCCAAGAGACTCCGCCTGCTACTGACCGCCGCCATCTGGGACCGAGCACCCCAAAGGCAGCTTCAAGGAGTTCCCTGGTATGGCACTTCTTTAAACAATGTGCTGACGACAAGACCCGAGTGGTTTGCACGCTGTGCCATCAGAGCCTGAAGCGAGGCATAACGTTCTGAACCTTAGCACAACCTGCATGACCAGGCACCTGCATGCAAAGCATGAACTGCAGTGGAGTAAACACCTTAAAAACAAAGAAGTCACTCAGGTTCCCCCTGCTACCTCTTCTGCTGCTGCCGCCCCGGCCTCTTCTGCTACAGCCGCCGGCTCGGCCTCTTCTTCCGCCTCTGGAGGAACGTTGGCACCTGCCGCCCAGCAAACATGGGATGTACCACCAACACCACCACCTGCGTCACCAAGCATCTCAACCATGTCACACGGCAGCGTTTAGCTCTCCATCTCACAAACATTTGAGAGAAATGGTAAATTCCCACCTAGCCACCCTCGATCCCTGGCCCTGAATGCCAGCATTTCTAAACTACTGGCCTATGAAATGCTGTCATTTAGGCTGGTGGACACAGACAGCTTCAAACAGCTCATGTCGCTTGCTGTCCCACAGTATGTTGTTCCCAGCCGCCACTACTTCTCCAAGAGAGCCGTGCCTTCCCTGCACAACCAAGTGTCGGATAAAATCAAGTGTGCACTGCGCAACGCTATCTGTGGCAAGGTCCACCTAACCACAGATACGTGGACCAGTAAGCACGGCCAGGGACGCTATATCTCCCTAACTGCACACTGGGTAAATGTAGTGGCGGCTGGGCCCCAGGCGGAGAGCTGTTTGGCGCACGTCCTTCCGCCGCCAAGGATCGCAGGGCAACATTCTTTGCCTCCTGTCTCCTCCTACTCAGCTTCCTCCTCCTCTTCTTCCACCTGCTCATCCAGTCAGCCACACACCTTCACCACCAACTTCAGCACAGCCCGGGGTAAACGTCAGCAGGCCGTTCTGAAACTCATATGTTTGGGGGACAGGCCCCACACCGCACAGGAGTTGTGGCGGGGTATAGAACAACAGACCGATGAGTGGTTGCTGCCTGTGAGCCTCAAGCCCGGCCTGGTGGTGTGCGATAATGAGCGAAATCTCGATGCAGCTCTGGGACTAGCCGGTTTGACGCACATCCCTTGCCTGGCGCATGTGCTGAATTTGGTGGTGCAGAAGTTCATTCGCAACTACCCCGAGATGTCAGAGCTGCTGCATAAAGTGCGGGCCGTCTGTTCGCGCTTCCGGCGTTCACACCCTGCTGCTGCACGCCTGTCTGCGCTACAGCGTAACTTCGGCCTTCTCGCTCACCGCCTCATATGCGATGTGCCAACCAGGTGGAACTCCACCTTGCACATGCTGGACAGACTGTGCGAGCAGCAGCAGGTCATAGTGGAGTTTCAGCTGCAGCACGCACGGGTCAGTCGCACTGCGGAACAGCACCACTTCACCACCAATGACTGGGCCTCCATGCGAGACCTGTGTGCCCTGTTGCGCTGTTTCGAGTACTCCACCAACATGGCCAGTGGCGATGACGCCGTTATCAGCGTTACAATACCACTTCTTTGTCTCCTTGAGAAAACACTTAGGGCGATGATGGAAGAGGAGGTGGCCCAGGAGGAGGAGGAGGAGGAAGAGGGGTCATTTTTAGCACTTTCAGGCCAGTCTCTTCGAAGTGACTCAGAGGGAGGTTTTTTGCAACAGCAGAGGCCAGGTACAAATGTGGCCAGACAGGGCCCACTACTGGAGGACTAGGAGGACGAGGATGAGGAGGAGGTGGAGGAGGATGAGTATGAAGCATGTTCACAGCAGGGTGGCACCCAAAGCAGCTCGGGCCCATCACTGGTGCGTGGCTGGGGGGAAACACAGGACGATGACGATACGCCTCCCACAGAGGACAGCTTGTCCTTACCTCTGGGCAGCCTGGTACACATGAGCGACTGCATGCTGCAGTGCCTGCGCAACGACAGCAGAGTTGCCCACATTTTAACGTGTGCGGACTACTGGGTTGCCACCCTGCTGGATCCCCGGTACAAAGACAATGTGCCTACCTTACTTCCTACACTGGAGCGTGATAGGAAGATGCGCGAGTACAAGCGCACGTTGGTAGACGCGCTACTGAGAGCATTCCCAAATGTCACAGGGGAACCAGTGGAAGCCCAAGGCGAAGGCAGAGGAGGAGCAAGAGGTCGCCAACGCAGCTGTGTCACGGCCAGCTCCTCTGAGGGCAGGGTTAGCATGGCAGAGATGTGGAAAAGTTTTGTCACCACGCCACCGCTAACTGCACCACCACCTGATACGGAACGTGTTAGCAGGAGGCAACATTTCACTAACATGGTGGAACAGTACCTGTGCACACCCCTCCACGTACTGACTGATGGTTCGGCCCCATTCAACTTCTGGGTCTCCAAATTTTCCACGTGGCCAGAGCTAGCCTTTTATGCCTTGGAGGTGCTGGCCTGCCCGGCGGCCAGCATTTTGTCTGAACGTCTATTCAGCACTGCAGGGGGCGTCATTACAGACAAACGCAGCCGCCTGTCTACAGCCAATGTGGACAAGCTGACGTTCATAAAAATGAACCAGGCATGGATCCCACAGGACCTGTCCATCCCTTGTGCAGATTAGACATTAATTACCTCCCCTTAACAATATATTATTGTACTCCAGGGCACTTCCTCATTCAATCCTATTTTTATTTTCATTTTACCATTATATTGCGGCCTGATTCTCTGCTATGACATGAAGACTGATTCTGTGCTGACATGAAGCCAGATTCTCTGTTACGGGACCTCTCTCCTCTGTCTGGGTGCCGGGGCCTAAATATGTGACAGTGGCCTGTTCCTGTGGTGGGTGACGTGAAGCCTGATTCTCTGCTATGACATGAAGACTGATTCTGTGCTGACATGAAGCCTGAATCTCTGTTACGGGACCTCTCTCCTCTGCCTGGGTGCCTGGGCCTAAATATTTGACAGTTGCCTGTTCCAGTGGTGGGTGACGTGAAGCCTGATTCTCTGCTATGACATGAAGACTTATTCTCTGCTGACATGAAGCCTGAATCTCTGTTATGGGACCTCTCTCCTCTGCCTGGGTGCCTGGGCCTAAATATGTGACAGTGGCCTGTTCCAGTGGTGGGTGACGTGAAGCTTGATTCTCTGCTATGACATGAAGACTGATTCTCTGCTGACATGAAGCCTGAATCTCTGTTACGGGACCTCTCTCCTCTGCCTGGGTGCCTGGGCCTAAATGTGTGACAGTGGCCTCTTCCAGTGGTGGGTGACGTGAAGCCTGATTCTCTGCTATGACATGAAGACTGATTCTGTGCTGACATGAAGCCAGATTCTCTGTTACGGGACCTCTCTCCTCTGTCTGGGTGCCGGGGCCTAAATATGTGACAGTGGCCTGTTCCAGTGGTGGGTGACGTGAAGCCTGATTCTCTGCTATGACATGAAGACTGATTCTCTGCTGACATGAAGCCAGATTCTCTGCTATGGCATGAAGAGACTGATTCTCTGCTGACATGAAGCCAGATTCTCTGCTATGGCATGAAGAGACTGATTCTCTGCTAACGTGAAGCCCGATTCTCTGCTATGGGACCTCTGTCCAATTGATATTGGTTAATTTTTTTATATATTTTTTAAATTAATTTCCCTATCCACATTTGTTTGCAGGGGATTTACCTACATGTTGCTGCCTTTTGCAGCCCTCTAGCTCTTTCCTGGGCTGTTTTACTGCCTTTTTAGTGCCGAAAAGTTCGGGTCCCCATTGACTTCAATGGGGTTCGGGACGAAGTTCGGGTCGGGTTCGGATTCCGAACCCGAACATTTCCGGGAAGTTCGGCCGAACTTCTCGAACCCAAACATCCAGGTGTTCGCTCAACTCTAATCACAGGCCTCAATCAATATTTGGTAAACACATGTATATTGAACCCCTTAATTAGTATTTTATGAAAGCAGGTATATCTTAGGCCTCAATCAATGTTTGGTGGAAGCAGGCATATCAAACCCTTTAAAATGTATTTTGTGGAAGCTGGTATGTCTTAGGCCTCAATCAATATTTGGTGGAAACAAGTAAATAAAACCCTTTAATAAGTATTTTTTGTAGAAGCAGTTATATCATAGGCCTCAATCAATATTTGGTAGAAACAGGTATATCGAAACCCCGTAATCAGTCTTTTGTGGAAGCGGGTATCTCGTAGACCTAAATCAGTATTTTGTTGAAGCAGGTATATCAAACCCCTTAATCAGTATTTTGTGGAAGCAGGTATATCGTAGCCCTCAATCAGTATTTTGCGTAAGCTGGCATATCAAACCTCTTAATCAATGTTTTGTAGAAGCAGGAATATTGCAGGCCTCAATCAATATTTGGTGGAAACAGGTAGATTAAATACCTAATTGATATTTTTTGGAAGCAGGTATATCGTAGGCCTCAATCAATATTCTGTGGAAGCAGTTATATCAAAACCCATAATCAATATTTTGATTATAATGCATCCTTCAATCTGTGTTTTGTGGAAGCAGGTATATAACACCCCTTAATCAATATTTTGTGGAAGCAGGTATATCGCAGCCATAAATAAATATTTGGTGGAAACAGGTATATTGAACCCCTTAATCAGTCTTTTGTGTAAGCAGGTATATTGTAGACCTCAGTCAGTATTTTGTGGAAGCAGGTATATCAAACCCCTTAATCAATGTTTTGTAGAAGTAGGATTATTGCAGGCCTCAATAAATATTTGGTGGAAACAATATTATCTAACCCCTTAATCTGTATTTTGTGGAAGCGGTATATCGTAGCCCTCAATCAGTATTTTGTAAAAGCAGGCATATCAAACCCCTTAATCAATGTTTTGTGGAAGCAGGTATGATGCAGGCCTCAATCAATATTTGGTAGAAATAGGTATATTGAATCTTTTAATCAGTGTTTTGTGGAAGCAAGCATATCGTAGCACTCAATCAGAATTTTGTGGAAGCAGGCATATCAAACCCCTTAATCAATATTTTGTAGAAGCAGGAATATAGCTCCCCTCAATCAATATTTGGTGAAAACAGGTTTATCAAACCCCTTAATCTGTATTTTGTTTAAGTAAGGTATAACGCAGGCCTCAATCAATACTTGGTGGAAACAGATATATCGAACCCCTTAATCAGTACTTTGTGAAAGCAGGTATATCAAACCCCTAATCAGTATTTTGTGGAAGCAGGTATATCGCACCCCTCAATCAAAATTTGGT
The DNA here is from genome assembly GCF_905171765.1 of Bufo bufo. Lineage (NCBI taxonomy): Eukaryota > Metazoa > Chordata > Amphibia > Anura > Bufonidae > Bufo > Bufo bufo. Next base: position 156,758,948 of record NC_053392.1, on the reverse strand, counting down.
GGAAACAGGTATATCAAACCCCTTAATCAGTATTTTTTGGAAGTTGGTATATCGCAGACCTTAATCAATATTTTATAGAAACAAATATATCGAACCCCTTAATAAATATTTTGTGGAAGCAGTTATATTGCAGCCCTCAATCTGTGTTTTGTGGAAGCAGGTATATAAAACCCCCTAATAAATATTTTGTGGAAGCAGGAATATTGTAGACCTTAATAAATATTTTGTGGAAACAAGTATATCGAACCCCTTAATCAGTATTTTTTAGAAGTTGGTATATCGCAGACCTTAATCAATATTTTAAAGAAACAGGTATATCGAACCCCTTAATCAATTTTTTGTGGAAGCAGGTATATCGCAGCCCTCAATCTGTGTTTTGTGGAAGCAGGTATATAAAACCCCTTAATCAATATTTTGTGGAAGCAGAAATATTGCAGGCCTCAATCAATATTTGGTGGAAACAAGTATATCGAACCCCTTAATAGGTATTTTTTTTAGAAGCAGTTATATCATAGGCCTCAATCAATATTTGGTGGAAGCAGGTATATCAAACCCCTTAATCAGTATTTTGTGGATGCAGGAAAATCGCACCCCTCAATCAATATTTGGTGGAAACAGGTATATTGAGCACCTAATGGATATTTTGTGGAAGCAGATATATCGCAGGCCTCAATTAATATTTGGTAGAAACATGTATATCGAACCCCTTAATTAGTATTTTATGAAAGCAGGTATATCTAAGGGCTCTTTCACACTTGCGTTGTCCTGATCCGTCGTGTACTCCATTTGCCGGAAGTGCCCGCCGGATCCGTAACACCGCAAGTGAACTGAAAGCATTCGAATACTGATCCGTTTTCAAAATGCGTTCAGTGTTACTATGGCAGCCAGGACGCTATTAAAGTCCTGGTTGCCATAGTAGTAGTGGGGAGCGGGGGAGCAGTATACTTACCGTCCGTGCGGCTCCCGGGGCGCTTCAGAATGACGTCTCCCCCGCTCCCCACTACACTTTACCATGGCAAACAGGACTTTAGCGTCCTGGCAGCCATGGTAACCATTCAGAAAAAGCTAAACGTCGGATCCGGTAATGCGCCGAAACAACGTTTAGCTTAAGGCCGGATCCAGATTAATGCCTTATAATGGGCATTAATTCCGGATCCGGCCTTGCGGCAAGTGTTCAGGATTTTTGGCTGGAGCAAAAAGTGCAGCATGCTGCGGTATTTTCTCCGGCTAAAAAACGTTCCGGTCCGGAACTGAAGACATCCTGATGCATCCTGAACGGATTTCTCTCCATTCAGAATGCATGTGGATAATCCTGATCAGGATTCTTCCGGCATAGAGCCCCGACGACGGAACTCTATGCCGGAACAGAACAACGCAAGTGTGAAAGAGCCCTTAGGCCTCAAACAATGTTTGGTGGAAGCAGGCATACCAAACCCCTTAAACAGCATATTGTGAAAGCTGGTATGTCGTAGGCCTTAATCAATATTTGGTGGAAACAAGTATATAAAACCCTTTAATAAGTATTTTTTGTAGAAGCAGTTATACCATAGGCCTCAATCAATATTTGGTGGAAACAGGTATATTGAACCCCTTAATCAGTCTTTTGTGGAAGCAGCTATCTCGGAGACCTCAATCAGTATTTTGTTGAAGCAGGTATATCAAACCCCTTAATCAGTATTTTGTGAAAGCAGGTATATCGTAGGACTCAATCAATATTTGGTAGAAACAGGTATATTAAACCACTTAATCAGTGGTTTGTGGAAGCAGGCATATCGTAGCCCTCAATCAGTATTTTGCGGAAGCAGGCATATCAAACCCCTTAATCAATGTTTTGTAGAAGCAGGAATATTGCAGGCCTCAATCAATATTTGGTGGAAACAATATTATCTAACCCCTTAATCATAATTTTGTGGAAGCAGGTATATCGTAGCCCTCAATAAGTATTTTGTGGAAGCAGGAATATCAATCCCCTTAATCAATATTTTGTGGAAGCAGATATATCGCAGGCCTCAATCAATATTTGGTAGAAACAGGTATATCGAACCCCTTAATCAGTCTTTTGTGGAAGCATGTATATCGTAGACCTCAGTCAGTATTTTGTGGAAGCAGGTATATCAAACCCCTTAATCAATGTTTTGTAGAAGCAGCATTATCGCAGGCCTAATTCAATATTTGGTGGAAACAATATTATCTAACCCCTTAATCTGTGTTTTGTGGAAGCAGGCATATCGTAGCCCTCAATCAGAATTTTGTGGAAGCAGGCATATCAAACCCCTTAATCAATATTTTTTGGAAGCAGGAATATCGCACCCCTCAAACAATATTTGGTGAAAACAGGTTTATCAAACCCCTTAATCTGTAATTTGTTTAAGTAGGTATAATGCAGGCCTCAATCAATACTTGGTGGAAATAGATATATCGAACCCCTTAATCAGTACTTTGTGGAAGCAGGTATATCAAACCCCTAATCAGTATTTTGTTTAATCAGGTATATCGCACCCCTCAATCAATATTTGGTGGAAACAGGTATATCAAACCCCTTAATCAGTATTTTTTGGTAGCAGGTATATCGCAGACCTTAATGAATATTTTATAGAAACAGGTATATCAACCCCCTTAATCAATAATTTATTGAAGCTGGTATATTTTAGGCCTAAATCAATATTTGGTGAAAGTAGGCATATCAAACCCCCTTAATCATTATTTTGTGGAAGCAGGTATATCGTAGCCCTCAATAAATATTTGGTGGAAACAGTTATATCGTTCCCCTCAATTGGTATTTTGTGGAAGCAGGTATATCATAGGCCTCTATCAAAATTTTGTGGAAGCTGGTATATCAAACCACTCAATCAATATTTGGTGGAAGCAGTTATATCGTACCCCTTTATCAGTATTTTGTGGAAGCAGGTATATTGCACTACTCAATCAATATTTGGTGGAAATAGGTATATCGAATCCCCTATTTGGTATTTTGTGGAAGCAGCTATATCGCAGGCCTCAATCAATATTTGGCAGAAATAGGTATATCGAACACCCTAAATCATTATTTTGTGGAAGCAGGTATATCGCAACCCTTAATCAGTACTTTGTGGAAGCAGGTATATCAAACCCCTAATCAGTATTTTGTTTAAGCAGGTATATCGCACCCCTCAATCAATATTTGGTGGAAACAGGTATATCAAACCCCTTAATCAGTATTTTTTGGAAGCAGGTGTATCGCAGACCTTAATGAATATTTTATAGAAACAGGTATATCGAACCCCTTAATAAATATTTTGTAGATGCAGGTATATTGCAGCCCTCAATCCGTGTTTTGTGGAAGCAGGTATATAAAACCCCTTAATAAATATTTTGTGGAAGCAGGAATATTGCAGGACTCAATCAATATTTGGTAGAAACAGGTATATCGAACCCCTTAATCAGTGTTTTGTGGAAGCAGGCATATCGTAGCCCTTAAACAGTGTTTTGTGGAAGCAGGCATATTGTAGCCCTTAAACAGTGTTTTGTGGAAGCAGGCATATCAAACCCCTTAATCAATATTTTGTGGAAGCAGGAATTTTGCACCCCTCAATCAATAATTAGTGAAAACAGGTATATTAAACCTCTTAATCAATATTTTGTGGAAGCAGGTATATTGCAGGTCTCAATCAATATTTGGAGGAAAAAAGGTATATCTAATCCCTTAATCAGTAATTTGAGGAAGCGGGTATACCTAGAGCTCAATCAATATTTTGTGGAAGCAGGTATATCAAACCCTTTAATCTGTATTTTGTGGAAGCAGGTATATTGCAGGCCTCAATCAACATTTGGTAAAAACAGGTATATCAACCCCCTTAATCAATAATTTATTGAAGCTGGTATATTTTAGGCCTAAATCAATATTTGGTGAAAGTAGGCATATCAAACCCCCTTAATGATTATTTTGTGGAAGCAGGTATATCGTAGCCCTCAATAAACATTTGGTGGAAACAGTTATATCGTTCCCCTTAATTGGTATTTTGTGGAAGCAGGTATATCGTAGGCCTCTATCAAAATTTTGTGGAAGCTGGTATATTAAACCACTCAATCAATATTTGGTGGAAGCAGTTATATCGTACCCCTTTATCAGTATTTTGTGGAAGCAGGTATATTGCACTACTCAATCAATATTTGGTGGAAATAGGTATATCGAATCCCCTATTTGGTATTTTGTGGAAGCAGCTATATCGCAGGCCTCAATCAATATTTGGCAGAAATAGGTATATCGAACACCCTAAATCATTATTTTGTGGAAGCAGGTATATCACATCCCTCAATCTGTATTTTGTGGAAGCAGGTATATCAAAACAGTTAATCAGTATTTTGTGAAAGCAGTTATATCGTAGGCCTCAATCAATATTTGGTGGAAACAGTTATTTTGAGCCCCTTAATCTGTATTTTGTGGAAGCAGGGATATTGCAGGCCTCAATCAATGTTTGATGGAAGCAGGTATATCAAACCCCTTAATTAATTTTTATTGTGGAAGCATGTATATCACTAGAGATGTCGCGAACATAAAATTTTCCGTTCGCAAACGGCGAACGCGAATTTTCGCAAACGGGCGAACCGGGCGAACCGCCATTGACTTCAATGGGCAGGCGAATTTTAAAACCCACAAGGACTCTTTCTGGCAACAATAGTGATGGAAAAGTTGTTTCAAGGGGACTAACACCTGGACTGTGGCATTCCGGAGGGGGATCCATGGCAAAACTCCCATGGAAAATTACATAGTTGACGCAGAGTCAGGTTTTAATCCATAAAGGGCATAAATCACCTAACATTCCTAAATTGTTAGGAATAACGTGCTTTAAAACATCAGGTATGATGTTGTATCGATCAGGTAGTGTAACGGTTATGCCCGCTTCACAGTGACAGACCAAACTCCCTGTTTAACGCACCGCAAATAACCGCAAACAGTCCATTTGCACAACCGCAAACTCCCCATTTGCACAAGGTTGGATACCAAGCTAGCCATGTCCCGTTCCTTGTCCTCACTGAAGTCATTGAAGGTCTCTTCCTCCACCCAGCCACTTACAACACCAAGGGTCCCCGAAAGGTGACAACAAGACCCCTGGGACGCCTGCTGTGGTTGGTCTTCAACCTCCTCAAAGCCACCTTCCTCCTCTGACTCCACTTCTTCAGACTCCTCTCTCTGCGTTGCCTCTCTCTGCGTTATTATAAGGTGTGTTAAGTAGTACTATTCCTATCAGTTTAATCCCTGTTACGTCCCCTATCAGGGGACGTGTATATGGCATCGATTTTAGGAACGGGGAGATGGAAAAAGATGCTTGGTCGGTCCACCTACTTCAAATTTAGGGCACTGCGTGTGCAATCTAATGTGCCGCCGGATAGTTGTGGTGTGTTATGTTGTTCTATTCTTATCAGTTTAATCCCTGTTACGTCCCCCTGGAACGCCTCAGACTCCACCAGCTTGTATGGTAAAAGCTGGCGGGCTAAGAGTTCAGACAAGCCAGCTGTCAGACGCCGGGCAAGGGGGTGACTTTGTGACATTGGCTTCTTACTCTCAAACATGTCCTTGACAGACACCTGACTGTGGGCAGATGAGCAAGAACTGCTCAAGGCGAGAGACGGAGTGGCAGATGGTTAAGAGGGGGCAAGGAGGACAGCAGTGGTTGATGTGGCTGAAGATGCTGGACCAGGAGGAGGATGGCGGCTTTGAGTTTGTGTGTTGCTTGTGCTCATGTGTTGATCCCATAGGCATTTGTGATGTGCGATCATGTGCTTTCGCAAAGCAGTTGTACCTAGGTGGGTGTTGGACTTCCCACGACTCAGTTTCTTTTGGCACAGGTTGCAAATGGCATCGCTGTTGTCAGAGGCAGACACACAAAAAATATGCCACACTGCTGAGCTCTGCAATAACGGCATTCTGGTGGTGGCAACAGCATGCGTTGATTGGCGTGCTGTCTGGCTGACCCCGGGTGCCGATGCATGCTGTCTGACTGTGCCACTAGCTCCTTGCGTCGACCTCCCGCTGCTTCCAACTCGTCTCCTCCTCCTCTCTGTCTCCCCATCAGAACTTTTCCCCTGTTCTTCTTCTCTTCGAGCGGGCACCCACGTGACATCCACGGACACATCGTCATCATCAACCGTTTCACTTGTATCTGACAACTCAGCAAAGGAAGCAGCAGCGGGTACAACATCATCATCATCACACCATACGTCCATGTGTGTAATGCTGCCTGACTGAGACATATCCCTGTTATCTACATCTTCTGCCAATAATGGTTGCGCATCACTCATTTCTTCCAACTGTGTGTAAATAACTCCTCTGACAGATCAAGTGAAGCGGCTGTGGTGCTAGTGTTGGTGGTGGCGGCAGGCGGGCTAGTGGTAACTTGAGAGGTGCCCAAAGCTGAGCTGGAGGAGGATGGTGCGTCAAGGTTCCGAGCGGAAGCTGTAGAAGATTGGGTGTCCTGTGTTAGCCAGTCAACTATGTCCTCAGAACTTTTTGAGTTCAGGGTACGTGGCCTCTGAACACTGGGCATTAGTCCAAGGCCAAAGGGAATCACAGCACCACAATCACGACGGCCCCTGCGGGGTGGCCTGCCTCTGCCTGTCATTTTTTTTTAGATTAGTTAAGTTGTATTATGTGTGCAAGCTACTGTGACACAAGATATGAGTTGCGCTGAAGTGACACTATGCACTGCACTGGGCCTTAAACACACAAACACGTGTGTAACTGACTGCTATTTATTCAGTCAAAATTGTTGTTTTTCTTTAAATGTAATTGAATGTGACACCAGATATGAGTTGCGCTGGTGACACTATGCACTTGCAGGGCTGTGAGCCTGACACACACGCTGGCAGGCAGGCAACTGCAATTTGATTACACAGGGGAAAAAAAGAAAAGCAGACTGTTGTTCTAGCCCAAAAAAAGGGCTTTTTGGGGTGCTGTCCTTACAGCAGAGATCAGATGAGTCCTTCAGGACTGCAGTGGACACTGAATACACTTGCCTAGCTATCGATTTCCCTATTAAATCAGCAGCAGCTACACTGTCCCTCCTCTCACTAAGAATGCAGCTTCCGAATGAATCTAAAATGGATGCTGTCCAGGAGGTGGGAGGGTCTGGGAGGGAGGGTCTGCTGCTGATTGGCTGGAATGTGTCTGCTGACTGTGAGATACAGGGTCAAAGTCTACTCAATGATGATCGCCCACCGCGGCGAATGCGAACAAGCTATGTTCGCCGGGAACTATTCGCCGGCGAACTATTCGGGACATCTCTGTATATATCACAGCACCTTAATCAGTATTTTGTGGAAGCAGGTATATATCAGCCCTCAATCTGTATTTTTTGGAAGTTCATATATCAATCCCCTTAATCAGTATTTTGTGGAAGCAGCTATATCGCACCCCTCAATCAATATTTGGTAGAAAAAAGGTATATCGAACCCCTTAATCAGTATTTTGTGGAAGCAGGTATATCGTAGGCCTCAATCAATATTTTGTGGAAGCAGGTATATCGAACCCCTTAATCACTATTTTGTGGTAGCAGGTATATCGAATCCCTCTATCAATATTTTGTAGAAGCAGGTTTATCAAACCCATTAATCATTATTTTGTGAAAGCAGGTATATTGCACCCCTCAATCAATATTTGGTTAAAGCAGGTACAGTACAGACCAAAAGTTTGGACACACCTTCTCATTCAAAGAGTTTTCTTTATTTTCATGACTATGAAGGCATCAAAACTATGAATTAACACATGCGGAATTATATACATAACAAACAAGTGTGAAACAACTGAAAATATGTCATATTCTAGGTTCTTCAAAGTAGCCACCTTTTGCTTTGATTACTGCTTTGCACACTCTTGGCATTCTCTTGATGAGCTTCAAGAGGTAGTCCCCTGAAATGGTTTTCACTTCACAGGTGTGCCCTGTCAGGTTTAATAAGTGGGATTTCTTGCCTTATAAATGGGGACCCGAACCCGAACGGACCCGAACCCGAACATTTTCGTAAAAGTCCGGGTTCGGGTTCGGTGTTCGGCGCTTTCTTGGCGCTTTTTGAAAGGCTGCAAAGCAACCAATCAACAAGCGTCATACTACTTGCTCCAAGAGGCCATCACAGCCTTGCCTACTATAGGCATGGCTGTGATTGGCCAGTGCAGCATGTGACCCAGCCTCTATATAAGCTTGGGTCACGTAGCGCTGCACGTCACTCTGCTGATTCAAGCATAGGGAGAGGTTGCTGCTGCGACGTTAGGGCGAGATTAGGCAGATTAACTCCTCCAAAAGACTTAATTCAGTGATCGATCTCCAGCTGTGGATCATTGAAGTGCTGATATTGAATTGCTCACTTTTTTTAGGCTGCCCAGAGCGTTTTTATATCACTTTTTTCTGGGGTGATCGGCGGCCATTTTGTGGCTTGCTTGTGCGCCAGCACAAGCTACCACCAAGTGCATTTAACCATCAATAGTGTGGTTATTTTTTGCTATATCCTACATCAGCTGCAGGCTGAGCCTGTGTCACCCAAGTGCATTTAACCATCAACAGTGTGGTTATTTTTTGGCCATATACTACATCAGGTGCAGGCTGAGCCTGTGTCACCCAAGTGCATTTAACCATCAACAGTGTGGTTATTTTTTGGCCATATACTACATCAGGTGCAGGCTCAGCCTGTGTCACCCAAGTGCATTTAACCATCAATAGTGTGATTATTTTCTGGCCATATACTACATCAGGGGCAAGTTGAGCCTGTCACCCAGCGCCTAAAAAATAGCCCTGACATTTATATTCCTCCAAATCAGTACTGTTTTAGCTGGTCAAGTTATTTGTAGTGACCGTAAAAGCACAGTTTTTGTTCTGGGTTGAAAAAGTATTCCCAAATTTGCCATTTTCTAAATTGGTAGTTTCTGCTATATCAGGCCTACTTTAAATCAATCCCAAGAAGGGTATATTAGATTCAAGGTGCTGATAGTGTCATTCTGAAAAACTTAACACACACGCTACAGTGCAGATACAAGTCTAATTCTGTGATTAAAGGTATACCTGGCACACAGCGCCTAAAAAATAGCCCTGACATTTATATTCCTCCAAATCAGTACTGTTTTAGCTGGTCAAGTTATTTGTAGTGACCGTAAAAGCACAGTTTTTTTTCTGTGTTGAAAAAGTATTCCTAAATTTGCCATTTTCTAAATTGGTAGTTTCTGCTATATCAGGCCTACTTTAAATCTATCCCAAAAAGGGTATATTAGATTCAAGGTGCTGATAGTGTCATTCTGAAAAACTTAACACACACGCTACAGTGCAGATACAAGTCTAATTCTTTGATTAAAGGTATACCTGTCACACAGCGCCTAAAAAATAGCCCTGACATTTATATTTCTCCAAATCAGTACTGTTTTTTTTTTTTATATTAACAATTTTTATTGTTTTTCTTGTAACAAACATACATAGCAATGGTCAGATAAATCGGACATATGTTCACAGAAGTTCAATCTCGATAGACCAAATAATTAGACATTTCAGTCATTGCTGAAATAAAATAGACCAATCAAATACATCAAAGAAAGTAAAGTAAATCATAAAAAGGACCTTAAAGGTCCTAATAAGATAGGTAGAACAATATTCAAGAATTCTCCACATACGTGCATTGTATATATGTCTCTGTGGTGAAGGGTATCGACATTTAAACAACTGTAAGTCAGGAGCTGTATCTATGACATAGGACTGATACATTATTTATATGGAGACTAAGTAACGTGGTTTAGATTGCAGTATCTAAGTAAATTTTCTATATTCTCTCCAAGGGGTCCAAATTTGGAGAAAGACATGTCTGGTACGTAGTTCCCAATGGGAAATCTCTTCTAAGCGGTAAATATGGTCAACTCTATTAATCCAGTGTTCTAGATTAGGGACATGTGTTGACAACCAGAGCTTAGGCATTATTAATCTGGCGGCTACTATCATGAAAGAGAAAAGCGTTGTTTTACGTGACTTGGCCTTTCCAATATCTAGGCTGAGTAATGAAATCTCGGGGGTGCAAGGGAAGGAGGTTTGGCATATCTGATTGCTAAGTTTGACAATCTCACACCACCAAGGCTGGATTAGCTCGCACGACCACCAAACGTGGAAGAAAGAGCCCCTCTCTCTACAGCATCTCCTACAGGTGTCAGTGTAATGTGGATTATAGAGGCAGGTCTTATCTGGGGTCTTATACCAGCGCATCACTATTTTATAGCTATTCTCTTGTATAAGAATACATCTGGATATCTTATGTGGGATTATCAAGATCTTTAATATTTCAGAGGGAGACAATTTATGTTGTAAGTCCTTTTCCCAGAGCCCAATCGCAGCAGGTTTAACAGCGGAGGGAGGGGATTTAAGTTGTTTGTAAATACTAGATATGGTTTTGGGAGGATATAGAGACGCTCCAATCATCTTGTCAAACCAGAGGAGGTCTTGAGCGGGAGAGGTTTCTTTAGCAATAAGGAGTGATTCCTTTCTAATAAAGCTTAAAAGAAAATGGTTTTTAATTGTAACCTTAAGAAGGTCACATATGTCCTGATCTGAAAGGATACCTCTGTCTTCATTAAACAGTTTTGAAACCTCAATCTCTATTTTTTCAAGAGCCGAGGGACAACTGTCTCTTAATTCTTTGGGGGCTAGGGTAATTAGATCTTTTATAGAGATTAAAGGAGAAGGGAGGGTCAAAGCCCCCATGTTGGCCGAGAACCACCTCCAGACCTTTAACGTGTTCCTAATCAAGGGATTCGGTATAGTGTTGAGGACCGGGGGGGGGGGTTTGTTGGCCAAAATGAGGGCTTGAATAGGGGAAGGTAAAAAAGAGTTTTCCAAAACTAACCACAATTTATGGGAGGGGCTTCAAATCCAATCTACTACTCTTGCGAGTTGAATAGCCTTCATATATACTTCTGGGTCAGGGAGTCCAATGCCACCCCTGGATCTTGGTTTTGTTAAAGTTTCAAAAGAGATACGAGGCTTTTTCCCCTGCCATATAAATTTACGTATAGTTTTGTTGAGGGAGGAAAAATAGGATTTGGGGATTTCGATGGGAAGTACTTGCATCAAATATGTAAGTCTAGGTATTACCAGGGACATAAGGATGTTTTTTCTCCCAAACCAGGACAAATAAGGAAAATTAAGGGAATCTAGTTGAGTGATCATAGAAGCTAAGAGAGGTTTGTAGTTGAGTTTAAATAATTCTCCAGGGCACGGAGATAATTTTACTCCTAGATAAGTCAAATGTTGGGTATGCCAATTAAAGGGGGATTTATTTTGGAGAGATGAGAGGGTGTGTGGGGATAGGCCTATGTGGATTATCTGGGATTTAGTTGCGTTAATTTTAAAGTTTGACAAAGAGCCGAAATAAGTGAGGTTGGACAAAATCACAGGTATCGATTTAAGAGGGTTGGTGGTGATTATTAACAGATCATCTGCAAATGCGGCTAGCTTAAGGTCATAACCGCAAACCTGTAAGCCCTTAATATCAGGGTCTTGTCTGAGGGACTGTAATAGGGTTTCCATCACCAGGACAAAGAGGAGGGGGGAAAGTGGGCATCCCTGTCTTGTTCCATTACTGATGGGAAAGCTAGAGGATAGTGTATCGTTGACTGACACAGACGCCGAAGAGTGGGTATACATGGAGAAAATAGCATTAATGAATGGTACTGGTATTTGAAATTTCGATAGGGTCAGAGAGATGTAAGTCCAATCCACTCTATCGAATGCCTTTTCGGCGTCTGTGCCAAGCAAAACTAAGGGGGAAGATCTATGGGAGGCATAATATAGGGCATTTAGTATTTTAGTGGTATTGTCTTTGCCTTCTCTACCTCTGACAAAACCCACCTGGTCTGGGTGGATCAATTGAGGCAAGAGGCTCTGCAGTCTAGTGGCTAGCATTTTTGAAAGTAGTTTGAGGTCCACGTTTAAAAGGGAAATACGGCGAAAGTTCGAACATAGGGTGGGATCTTTGCCTTGTTTAGGGATAACTGTATATCGCAACCCTTAATCAGTACTTTGTGGAAGCAGGTATATCAAACCCCTAATCAGTATTTTGTTTAAGCAGGTATATCGCACCCCTCAATCAATATTTGGTGGAAACAGGTATATCAAACCCCTTAATCAGTATTTTTTGGAAGCAGGTGTATCGCAGACCTTAATGAATATTTTATAGAAACAGGTATATCGAACCCCTTAATAAATATTTTGTAGATGCAGGTATATTGCAGCCCTCAATCCGTGTTTTGTGGAAGCAGGTATATAAAACCCCTTAATAAATATTTTGTGGAAGCAGGAATATTGCAGGACTCAATCAATATTTGGTAGAAACAGGTATATCGAACCCCTTAATCAGTGTTTTGTGGAAGCAGGCATATCGTAGCCCTTAAACAGTGTTTTGTGGAAGCAGGCATATTGTAGCCCTTAAACAGTGTTTTGTGGAAGCAGGCATATCAAACCCCTTAATCAATATTTTGTGGAAGCAGGAATTTTGCACCCCTCAATCAATAATTAGTGAAAACAGGTATATCAAACCTCTTAATCAATATTTTGTGGAAGCAGGTATATTGCAGGTCTCAATCAATATTTGGAGGAAAAAAGGTATATCTAATCCCTTAATCAGTAATTTGAGGAAGCGGGTATACCTAGAGCTCAATCAATATTTTGTGGAAGCAGGTATATCAAACCCTTTAATCGGTATTTTGTGGAAGCAGGTATATTGCAGGCCTCAATCAACATTTGGTAAAAACAGGTATATCAACCCCCTTAATCAATAATTTATTGAAGCTGGTATATTTTAGGCCTAAATCAATATTTGGTGAAAGTAGGCATATCAAACCCCCTTAATGATTATTTTGTGGAAGCAGGTATATCGTAGCCCTCAATAAACATTTGGTGGAAACAGTTATATCGTTCCCCTTAATTGGTATTTTGTGGAAGCAGGTATATCGTAGGCCTCTATCAAAATTTTGTGGAAGCTGGTATATTAAACCACTCAATCAATATTTGGTGGAAGCAGTTATATCGTACCCCTTTATCAGTATTTTGTGGAAGCAGGTATATTGCACTACTCAATCAATATTTGGTGGAAATAGGTATATCGAATCCCCTATTTGGTATTTTGTGGAAGCAGCTATATCGCAGGCCTCAATCGATATTTGGCAGAAATAGGTATATCGAACACCCTAAATCATTATTTTGTGGAAGCAGGTATATCGCATCCCTCAATCTGTATTTTGTGGAAGCAGGTATATCAAAACAGTTAATCAGTATTTTGTGAAAGCAGTTATATCGTAGGCCTCAATCAATATTTGGTGGAAACAGTTATTTTGAGCCCCTTAATCTGTATTTTGTGGAAGCAGGGATATTGCAGGCCTCAATCAATGTTTGATGGAAGCAGGTATATCAAACCCCTTAATTAATTTTTATTGTGGAAGCATGTATATCACTAGAGATGTCGCGAACATAAAATTTTCCGTTCGCAAACGGCGAACGCGAATTTTCGCAAACGGGCGAACCGGGTGAACCGCCATTGACTTCAATGGGCAGGCGAATTTTAAAACCCACAAGGACTCTTTCTGGCAACAATAGTGATGGAAAAGTTGTTTCAAGGGGACTAACACCTGGACTGTGGCATTCCGGAGGGGGATCCATGGCAAAACTCCCATGGAAAATAACATAGTTGACGCAGAGTCATGTTTTAATCCATAAAGGGCATAAATCACCTAACATTCCTAAATTGTTAGGAATAACGTGCTTTAAAACATCAGGTATGATGTTGTATCGATCAGGTAGTGTAACGGTTATGCCCGCTTCACAGTGACAGACCAAACTCCCTGTTTAACGCACCGCAAATAACCGCAAACAGTCCATTTGCACAACCGCAAACTCCCCATTTGCACAAGGTTGGATACCAAGCTAGCCATGTCCCGTTCCTTGTCCTCACTGAAGTCATTGAAGGTCTCTTCCTCCACCCAGCCACTTACAACACCAAGGGTCCCCGAAAGGTGACAACAAGACCCCTGGGACGCCTGCTGTGGTTGGTCTTCAACCTCCTCAAAGCCACCTTCCTCCTCTGACTCCTCTTCTTCAGACTCCTCTCTCTGCGTTGCCTCTCTCTGCGTTATTATAAGGTGTGTTAAGTAGTACTATTCCTATCAGTTTAATCCCTGTTACGTCCCCTATCAGGGGACGTGTATATGGCATCGATTTTAGGAACGGGGAGATGGAAAAAGATGCTTGGTCGGTCCACCTACTTCAAATTTAGGGCACTGCGTGTGCAATCTAGTGTGCCGCCGGATAGTTGTGGTGTGTTATGTTGTTCTATTCTTATCAGTTTAATCCCTGTTACGTTCCCCTGGAACGCCTCAGACTCCACCAGCTTGTATGGTAAAAGCTGGCGGGCTAAGAGTTCAGACAAGCCAGCTGTCAGACGCCGGGCAAGGGGGTGACTTTGTGACATTGGCTTCTTACTCTCAAACATGTCCTTGACAGACACCTGACTGTGGGCAGATGAGCAAGAACTGCTCAAGGCGAGAGACGGAGTGGCAGATGGTTAAGAGGGGGCAAGGAGGACAGCAGTGGTTGATGTGGCTGAAGATGCTGGACCAGGAGGAGGATGGCGGCTTTGAGTTTGTGTGTTGCTTGTGCTCATGTGTTGATCCCATAGGCATTTGTTATGTGCGATCATGTGCTTTCGCAAAGCAGTTGTACCTAGGTGGGTGTTGGACTTCCCACGACTCAGTTTCTTTTGGCACAGGTTGCAAATGGCATCGCTGTTGTCAGAGGCAGACACACAAAAAATATGCCACACTGCTGAGCTCTGCAATAACGGCATTCTGGTGGTGGCAACAGCATGCGTTGATTGGCGTGCTGTCTGGCTGACCCCGGGTGCCGATGCATGCTGTCTGACTGTGCCACTAGCTCCTTGCGTCGACCTCCCCCTGCTTCCAACTCGTCTCCTCCTACTCTCTGTCTCCCCATCAGAACTTTTCCCCTGTTCTTCTTCTCTTCGAGCGGGCACCCACGTGACATCCACGGACACATCGTCATCATCAACCGTTTCACTTGTATCTGACAACTCAGCAAAGGAAGCAGCAGCGGGTACAACATCATCATCATCACACCATACGTCCATGTGTGTAATGCTGCCTGACTGAGACATATCCCTGTTATCTACATCTTCTGGCAATAATGGTTGCGCATCACTCATTTCTTCCAACTGTGTGTAAATAACTCCTCTGACAGATCAAGTGAAGCGGCTGTGGTGCTAGTGTTGGTGGTGGCGGCAGGTGGGCTAGTGGTAACTTGAGAGGTGCCCAAAGCTGAGCTGGAGGAGGATGGTGCGTCAAGGTTCCGAGCGGAAGCTGTAGAAGATTGGGTGTCCTGTGTTAGCCAGTCAACTATGTCCTCAGAACTTTTTGAGTTCAGGGTACGTGGCCTCTGAACACTGGGCATTAGTCCAAGGCCAAAGGGAATCACAGCACCACAATCACGACGGCCCCTGCGGGGTGGCCTGCCTCTGCCTGTCATTTTTTTTTAGATTAGTTAAGTTGTATTATGCGTGCAAGCTACTGTGACACAAGATATGAGTTGCGCTGAAGTGACACTATGCACTGCACTGGGCCTTAAACACACAAACACGTGTGTAACTGACTGCTATTTATTCAGTCAAAATTGTTGTTTTTCTTTAAATGTAATTGAATGTGACACCAGATATGAGTTGCGCTGGTGACACTATGCACTTGCAGGGCTGTGAGCCTGACACACACGCTGGCAGGCAGGCAACTGCAATTTGATTACACAGGGGGAAAAAAAGAAAAGCAGACTGTTGTTCTAGCCCAAAAAAAGGGCTTTTTGGGGTGCTGTCCTTACAGCAGAGATCAGATGAGTCCTTCAGGACTGCAGTGGACACTGAATACACTTGCCTAGCTATCGATTTCCCTATTAAATCAGCAGCAGCTACACTGTCCCTCCTCTCACTAAGAATGCAGCTTCCGAATGAATCTAAAATGGATGCTGTCCAGGAGGTGGGAGGGTCTGGGAGGGAGGGTCTGCTGCTGATTGGCTGGAATGTGTCTGCTGACTGTGAGATACAGGGTCAAAGTCTACTCAATGATGATCGCCCACCGCGGCGAATGCGAACAAGCTATGTTCGCCGGGAACTATTCGCCGGCGAACTATTCGGGACATCTCTATATATCACAGCACCTTAATCAGTATTTTGTGGAAGCAGGTATATATCAGCCCTCAATCTGTATTTTTTGGAAGTTCATATATCAATGCCCTTAATCAGTATTTTGTGGAAGCAGCTATATCGCACCCCTCAATCAATATTTGGTAGAAAAAAGGTATATCGAACCCCTTAATCAGTATTTTGTGGAAGCAGGTATATCGTAGGCCTCAATCAATATTTTGTGGAAGCAGGTATATCGAACCCCTTAATCACTATTTTGTGGTAGCAGGTATATCGAATCCCTCTATCAATATTTTGTAGAAGCAGGTTTATCAAACCCATTAATCATTATTTTGTGAAAGCAGGTATATTGCACCCCTCAATCAATATTTGGTTAAAGCAGGTACAGTACAGACCAAAAGTTTGGACACACCTTCTCATTCAAAGAGTTTTCTTTATTTTCATGACTATGAAGGCATCAAAACTATGAATTAACACATGCGGAATTATATACATAACAAACAAGTGTGAAACAACTGAAAATATGTCATATTCTAGGTTCTTCAAAGTAGCCACCTTTTGCTTTGATTACTGCTTTGCACACTCTTGGCATTCTCTTGATGAGCTTCAAGAGGTAGTCCCCTGAAATGGTTTTCACTTCACAGGTGTGCCCTGTCAGGTTTAATAAGTGGATTTCTTGCCTTATAAATGGGGACCCGAACCGAACGGACCCGAACCCGAACATTTTCGTAAAAGTCCAGGGTTCGGGTTCGGTGTTCGGCGCTTTCTTGGCGCTTTTTGAAAGGCTGCAAAGCAACCAATCAACAAGCGTCATACTACTTGCTCCAAGAGGCCATCACAGCCTTGCCTACTATAGGCATGGCTGTGATTGGCCAGTGCAGCATGTGACCCAGCCTCTATATAAGCTTGGGTCACGTAGCGCTGCACGTCACTCTGCTGATTCAAGCATAGGGAGAGGTTGCTGCTGCGACGTTAGGGCGAGATTAGGCAGATTAACTCCTCCAAAAGACTTAATTCAGTGATCGATCTCCAGCTGTGGATCATTGAAGTGCTGATATTGAATTGCTCACTTTTTTTAGGCTGCCCAGAGCGTTTTTATATCACTTTTTTCTGGGGTGATCGGCGGCCATTTTGTGGCTTGCTTGTGCGCCAGCACAAGCTACCACCAAGTGCATTTAACCATCAATAGTGTGGTTATTTTTTGCTATATCCTACATCAGCTGCAGGCTGAGCCTGTGTCACCCAAGTGCATTTAACCATCAACAGTGTGGTTATTTTTTGGCCATATACTACATCAGGTGCAGGCTGAGCCTGTGTCACCCAAGTGCATTTAACCATCAACAGTGTGGTTATTTTTTGGCCATATACTACATCAGGTGCAGGCTGAGCCTGTGTCACCCAAGTGCATTTAACCATCAATAGTGTGATTATTTTCTGGCCATATACTACATCAGGGGCAAGTTGAGCCTGTCACCCAGCGCCTAAAAAATAGCCCTGACATTTATATTCCTCCAAATCAGTACTGTTTTAGCTGGTCAAGTTATTTGTAGTGACCGTAAAAGCACAGTTTTTGTTCTGGGTTGAAAAAGTATTCCCAAATTTGCCATTTTCTAAATTGGTAGTTTCTGCTATATCAGGCCTACTTTAAATCTATCCCAAAAAGGGTATATTAGATTCAAGGTGCTGATAGTGTCATTCTGAAAAACTTAACACACACGCTACAGTGCAGATACAAGTCTAATTCTGTGATTAAAGGTATACCTGGCACCCAGCGCCTAAAAAATAGCCCTGACATTTATATTCCTCCAAATCAGTACTGTTTTAGCTGGTCAAGTTATTTGTAGTGACCGTAAAAGCACAGTTTTTTTTCTGGGTTGAAAAAGTATTCCTAAATTTGCCATTTTCTAAATTGGTAGTTTCTGCTATATCAGGCCTACTTTAAATCTATCCCAAAAAGGGTATATTAGATTCAAGGTGCTGATAGTGTCATTCTGAAAAACTTAACACAAACGCTACAGTGCAGATACAAGTCTAATTCTGTGATTAAAGGTATACCTGTCACACAGCGCCTAAAAAATAGCCCTGACATTTATATTCCTCCAAATCAGTACTGTTTTAGCTGGTCAAGTTATTTGTAGTGACCGTAAAAGCACAGTTTTTTTTCTGGGTTGAAAAAGTATTCCTAAATTTGCCATTTTCTAAATTGGTAGTTTCTGCTATATCAGGCCTACTTTAAATCTATCCCAAAAAGGGTATATTAGATTCAAGGTGCTGATAGTGTCATTCTGAAAAACTTAACACACACGCTACAGTGCAGATACAAGTCTAATTCTTTGATTAAAGGTATACCTGTCACACAGCGCCTAAAAAATAGCCCTGACATTTATATTTCTCCAAATCAGTACTGTTTTTTTTTTTTATATTAACAATTTTTATTGTTTTTCTTGTAACAAACATACATAGCAATGGTCAGATAAATCGGACATATGTTCACAGAAGTTCAATCTCGATAGACCAAATAATTAGACATTTCAGTCATTGCTGAAATAAAATAGACCAATCAAATACATCAAAGAAAGTAAAGTAAATCATAAAAAGGACCTTAAAGGTCCTAATAAGATAGGTAGAACAATATTCAAGAATTCTCCACATACGTGCATTGTATATATGTCTCTGTGGTGAAGGGTATCGACATTTAAACAACTGTAAGTCAGGAGCTGTATCTATGACATAGGACTGATACATTATTTATATGGAGACTAAGTAACGTGGTTTAGATTGCAGTATCTAAGTAAATTTTCTATATTCTCTCCAAGGGGTCCAAATTTGGAGAAAGACATGTCTGGTACGTAGTTCCCAATGGGAAATCTCTTCTAAGCGGTAAATTTGGTCAACTCTATTAATCCAGTGTTCTAGATTAGGGACATCTGTTGACAACCAGAGTTTAGGCATTAGTAATCTGGCGGCTACTATCATGAAAGAGAAAAGCGTTGTTTTACGTGACTTGGTCTTTCCAATATCTAGGCTGAGTAATGAAATCTCGGGGGTGCAAGGGAAGGAGGTTTGGCATATCTGATTGCTAAGTTTGACAATCTCACACCACCAAGGCTGGATTAGCTCGCACGACCACCAAACGTGGAAGAAAGAGCCCCTCTCTCTACAGCATCTCCAACAGGTGTCAGTGTAATGTGGATTATAGAGGCAGGTCTTATCTGGGGTCTTATACCAGCGCATCACTATTTTATAGCTATTCTCTTGTATAAGAATACATCTGGATATCTTATGTGGGATTATCAAGATCTTTAATATTTCAGAGGGAGACAATTTACGTTGTAAGTCCTTTTCCCAGAGCCCAATCGCAGCAGGTTTAACAGCGGAGGGAGGGGATTTAAGTTGTTTGTAAATACTAGATATGGTTTTGGGAGGATATAGAGACGCTCCAATCATCTTGTCAAACTAGAGGAGGTCTTGAGCGGGAGAGGTTTCTTTAGCAATAAGGAGTGATTCCTTTCTAATAAAGCTTAAAAGAAAAGGGTTTTTAATTGTAACCTTAAGAAGGTCACATATGTCCTGATCTGAAAGGATACCTCCGTCTTCATTAAACAGTTTTGAAACCTCAATCTCTATTTTTTCAAGAGCCGAGGGACAACTGTCTCTTAATTCTTTGGGGGCTAGGGTAATTAGATCTTTTATAGAGATTAAAGGAGAAGGGAGGGTCAAAGCCCCCATGTTGGCCGAGAACCACCTCCAGACCTTTAACGTGTTCCTAATCAAGGGATTCGGTATAGTGTTGAGTACCGGGGGGGGTTTGTTGGCCAAAATGAGGGCTTGAATAGGGGAAGGTAAAAAAGAGTTTTCCAAAACTAACCACAATTTATGGGAGGGGCTTCAAATCCAATCTACTACTCTTGCGAGTTGAATAGCCTTCATATATACTTCTGGGTCAGGGAGTCCAATGCCACCCCTGGATCTTGGTTTTGTTAAAGTTTCAAAAGAGATACGAGGCTTTTTCCCCTGCCATATAAATTTACGTATAGTTTTGTTGAGGGAGGAAAAATAGGATTTGGGGATTTCGATGGGAAGTACTTGCATCAAATATGTAAGTCTAGGTATTACCAGGGACATAAGGATGTTTTTTCTCCCAAACCAGGACAAATGAGGAAAATTAAGGGAATCTAGTTGAGTGATCATAGAAGCTAAGAGAGGTTTGTAGTTGAGTTTAAATAATTCTCCAGGGCACGGAGATAATTTTACTCCTAGATAAGTCAAATGTTGGGTATGCCAATTAAAGGGGGATTTATTTTGGAGAGATGAGAGGGTGTGTGGGGATAGGCCTATGTGGATTATCTGGGATTTAGTTGCGTTAATTTTAAAGTTTGACAAAGAGCCGAAATAAGTGAGGTTGGACAAAATCACAGGTATCGATTTAAGAGGGTTGGTGGTGATTATTAACAGATCATCTGCAAATGCGGCTAGCTTAAGGTCATAACCGCAAACCTGTAAGCCCTTAATATCAGGGGCTTGTCTGAGGGACTGTAATAGGGTTTCCATCACCAGGACAAAGAGGAGGGGGGAAAGTGGGCATCCCTGTCTTGTTCCATTACTGATGGGAAAGCTAGAGGATAGTGTATCGTTGACTGACACAGACGCCGAAGAGTGGGTATACATGGAGAAAATAGCATTAATGAATGGTACTGGTATTTGAAATTTCGATAGGGTCAGAGAGCTGTAAGTCCAATCCACTCTATCGAATGCCTTTTCGGCGTCTGTGCCAAGCAAAACTAAGGGGGAAGATCTATGGGAGGCATAATATAGGGCATTTAGTATTTTAGTTGTATTGTCTTTGCCTTCTCTACCTCTGACAAAGCCCACCTGGTCTGGGTGGATCAATTGAGGCAAGAGGCTCTGCAGTCTAGTGGCTAGCATTTTTGAAAGTAGTTTGAGGTCCACGTTTAAAAGGGAAATACGGCGAAAGTTCGAACATAGGGTGGGATCTTTGCCTTGTTTAGGGATAACTGTGATAATGGCTTTCGTCATATCTGTGGTAAGGGGATGTTTGTCTAAGGCCTGATTATAGATTGGGAGCAGAAAGGGTAGGAGAATTTCTTTAAAGGTTGAGTAAAAGGTTATGGGTAATCCATCTGGACCTGGGCATTTTCCTTTGGGAGTCGATTTAATGGCCGATATTAAATCCGGGATGGTAAAAGGTTTGGACAGGGATTCCTTTTGGGGTGTAGATAGTGATGGTAGTTTAAGGGAAGATAAGAAGGCACCAATGTTGGCTTCTCTGTCTAACGTGGGATCTGGGAGTGTAGTGTTGGGGAGGTTATACAGAGACTCGTAGAACTTCTTAAATTGGTCTGCAATTTCTTTTGCTTTAAACAGGAGAGTGTTTTGAGGCGATCTAATGCTTTGTATGTAACGGGAAGTCTTTCTCTGTTTAATTCTCTGCATTGCAAACTTAGATGCTTTATTTCCATGTGCAAAGACTTTTTGTTGTGCGGATAAATAATATTTGGCAGATTTCTCATTAAGAAAGTTCTTTAGTTCTGTCCTGAGAGAGGTGAGTTCTGAGAGTTGTTGGGCTAACAGAGATTGTTTATGTGCTTTCAAATCAGTACTGTTTTAGCTGGTCAAGTTATTTGTAGTGACTGTAAAAGCACAGTTTTTGTTCTGGGTTGAAAAAGTATTCCCAAATTTGCCATTTTCTAAATTGGTAGTTTCTGCTATATCAGGCCTACTTTAAATCTATCCCAAAAAGGGTATATTAGATTCAAGGTGCTGATAGTGTCATTCTGAAAAACTTAACACACACGCTACAGTGCAGATACAAGTCTAATTCTGTGATTAAAGGTATATCTGTCACACAGCGCCTAAAAAATAGCCCTGACATTTATATTCCTCCAAATCAGTACTGTTTTAGCTGGTCAAGTTATTTGTAGTGACCGTAAAAGCACAGTTTTTGTTCTGGGTTGAAAAAGTATTCCCAAATTTGCCATTTTCTAAATTGGTAGTTTCTGCTATATCAGGCCTACTTTAAATCTATTCCAAAAAGGGTATAGTAGATTCAAGGTGCTGATAGTGTCATTCTGAAAAACTTAACACACACGCTACAGTGCAGATACAAGTCTAATTCTGTGATTAAAGGTATACCTGTCACACAGCGCCTAAAAAATAGCCCTGACATTTATATTCCTCCTAATCAGTACTGTTTTAGCTGGTCAAGTTATTTGTAGTGACCGTAAAAGCACAGTTTTTGTTCTGGGTTGAAAAAGTATTCCCAAATTTGCCATTTTCTAAATTGGTAGTTTCTGCTATATCAGGCCTACTTTAAATCTATCCCAAAAAGGGTATATTAGATTCAAGGTGCTGATAGTGTCATTCTGAAAAACTTAACACACACGCTACAGTGCAGATACAAGTCTAATTTTGTGATTAAAGGTATACCTGTCACACAGCGCCTAAAAAATAGCCCTGACATTTATATTCCTCTAAATCAGTACTGTTTTAGCTGGTCAAATTATTTGTAGTGACCGTAAAAGCACAGTTTTTGTTCTGGGTTGAAAAAGTATTCCCAAATTTGCCATTTTCAAAATTGTGGTGAACGGGAACAATGAGGAAAACATCTAATAAGGGACGCGGACGTGGACATGGTCGTGGTGGTGTTAGTGGACCCTCTGGTGCTGGGAGAGGACGTGGCCGTTCTGCCACAGCCACACGTCCTAGTGTACCAACTACCTCAGGTCCCAGTAGCCGCCAGAATTTACAGGGATATTTGGTGGGGCCCAATGCCGTTCTAAGGATGGTAAGGCCTGAGCAGGTACAGGCATTAGTCAATTGGGTGGCCGACAGTGCATCCAGCACGTTCACATTATCTCCCAAACAGTCTTCTGCAGAAAGCGCACAGATGGCGCAGGAAAACCAAGCCCATCAGTCTGTCACATCACCCCCTTGCATATCAGGGAAACTGTTTGAGCCTCAAGTTATGCAGCAGTCTCTTATGCTGTTTGAAGACTCTGCTGCCAGGGTTTCCCAAGGGCATCCACCTAGCCCTTCCCCAGGGGTGGAAGAGATAGAATGCACTAACGCACAACCACTTATGTTTCCTGATGATGAGGACATCGGAATACCACCTCAGCACGTCTCTGATGATGACGAAACACAGGTGCCAACTGCTGCGTCTTTCTGCAGTGTGCAGACTGAACAGGAGGCTTAGGGATCAAGACTGGGTGGAAGACGATGCAGGGAACGATGAGGTCCTAGACCCCATATGGAATGAAGGTCGTGCCACTGACTTTCAGAGTTCGGAGGAAGAGGCAGTGGTGAGACCGAGCCAACAGCGTAGCAAAAGAGGGAGCAGTGGGCAAAATCAGAACACCCGCCGCCAAGAGACTACGCCTGCTACTGACCGCCGCCATCTGGGACCGAGCACCCCAAAGGCAGCTTCAAGGAGTTCCCTGGCATGGCACTTCTTCAAACAATGTGCTGACGACAAGACCCGAGTGGTTTGCACGCTGTGCCATCAGAGCCTGAAGCGAGGCATTAACGTTCTGAACCTTAGCACAACCTGCATGACCAGGCACCTGCATGCAAAGCATGAACTGCAGTGGAGTAAACACCTTAAAAACAAGGAAGTCACTCAGGCTCCCCCTGCTACCTCTTCTGCTGCTGCCGCCCCGGCCTCTTCTGCTGCTGCAGCCTCGGCCTCTTCCTCTGCCTCTGGAGGAACGTTGGCACCTGCCGCCCAGCAAACATGGGATGTACCACCAACACCACCACCTGCGTCACCAAGCATCTCAACCATGTCACACGGCAGCGTTCAGCTCTCCATCTCACAAACATTTGAGAGAAAGCATAAATTCCCACCTAGCCACCCTCGATCCCTGGCCCTGAATGCCAGCATTTCTAAACTACTGGCCTATGAAATGCTGTCATTTAGGCTGGTGGACACAGACAGCTTCAAACAGCTCATGTCGCTTGCTGTCCCACAGTATGTTGTTCCCAGCCGGCACTACTTCTCTAAGAGAGCCGTGCCTTCCCTGCACAACCAAGTGTCAGATAAAATCAAGTGTGCACTGCGCAACGCTATCTGTGGCAAGGTCCACCTAACCACAGATACGTGGACCAGTAAGCACGGCCAGGGACGCTATATCTCCCTAACTGCACACTGGGTAAATGTAGTGGCGGCTGGGCCCCAGGCGGAGAGCTGTTTGGCGCACGTCCTTCCGCCGCCAAGGATCGCAGGGCAACATTCTTTGCCTCCTGTCTCCTCCTCCTCCTACTCAGCTTCCTCCTCCTCTTCTTCCACCTGCTCATCCAGTCAGCCACACACCTTCACCACCAACTTCAGCACAGCCCGGGGTAAACGTCAGCAGGCCGTTCTGAAACTCATGGGTTTGGGGGACAGGCCCCACACCGCACAGGAGTTGTGGCGGGGTATAGAACAACAGACCGACGAGTGGTTGCTGCCGGTGAGCCTCAAGCCCGGCCTGGTGGTGTGCGATAATGGGGGAAATCTCGTTGCAGCTCTGGGACTAGCCGGTTTGACGCACATCCCTTGCCTGGCGCATGTGCTGAATTTGGTGGTGCAGAAGTTCATTCGCATCTACCCCGACATGTCAGAGCTGCTGCATAAAGTGCGGGCCGTCTGTTCGCGCTTCCGGCGTTCACACCCTGCTGCTGCATGCCTGTCTGCGCTACAGCGTAACTTCGGCCTTCCCGCTCACCGCCTCATATGCGATGTGCCCACCAGGTGGAACTCCACCTTGCACATGCTGGACAGACTGTGCGAGCAGCAGCAGGCCATAGTGGAGTTTCAGCTGCAGCACGCACGGGTCAGTCGCACTGCGGAACAGCACCACTTCACCACCAATGACTGGGCCTCCATGCGAGACCTGTGTGCCCTGTTGCGCTGTTTCGAGTACTCCACCAACATGGCCAGTGGCGATGACGCCGTTATCAGCGTTACAATACCACTTCTATGTCTCCTTGAGAAAACACTTAGGGCGATGATGGAAGAGGAGGTGGCCCAGGAGGAGGAGGAGGAAGAGGGGTCATTTTTAGCCCTTTCAGGCCAGTCTCTTCTAAGTGACTCAGAGGGAGGTTTTTTGCAACACCAGAGGCCAGGTACAAATATGGCCAGACAGGGCCCACTTCTGGAGGACGAGGAGGACGAGGATGAGGAGGAGGAGGATGAGGATCAAGCATGTTCACAGCGGGGTGGCACCGAAAGCAGCTAGGGCCCATCACTGATGCGTGGCTGGGGGGAAACACAGGACGATGACAATACGCCTCCCACAGAGGACAGCTTGTCCTTACCTCTGGGCAGCCTGGCACACATGAGCGACTACATGCTGCAGTGCCTGCGCAACGACAGCAGAGTTGCCCACATTTTAACGTGTGCGAACTACTGGGTTGCCACCCTGCTGGATCCCCGGTACAAAGACAATGTGCCCACCTTACTTCCTACACTGGAGCGTGATAGGAAGATGCGCGAGTACAAGCGCACGTTGGTAGACGCGCTACTGAGAGCATTCCCAAATGTCACAGGGGAACCAGTGGAAGCCCAAGGCGAAGGCAGAGGAGGAGCAAGAGGTCGCCAACGCAGCTGTGTCACGGCCAGCTCCTCTGAGGGCAGGGTTAGTATGGCAGAGATGTGGAAAAGTTTTGTCACCACGCCACAGCTAACTGCACCACCACCTGATACGGAACGTGCTAGCAGGAGGCAACATTTCACTAACATGGTGGAACAGTACCTGTGCACACCCCTCCACGTACTGACTGATGGTTCGGCCCCATTCAACTTCTGGGTCTCCAAGGCCAGAGCTAGCCTTTTATGCCTTGGAGTTGCTGGCCTGCTCGGTGGCCAGCATTTTGTCTGAACGTGTATTCAGCACGGCAGGGGGCGTCATTACAAACAAACGCAGCCGCCTGTCTACAGCCAATGTGGACAAGCTGACGTTCATAAAAATGAACCAGGCATGGATCCTACAGGACCTGTCTATATCTTGTGCAGATTAGACATTAACTACCTCCCCTTAACAATATATTATTGTACTCCAGGGCACTTCCTCATTCAATCCTATTTTTATTTTCATTTTACTATTATATTGCGGGGCAACCCAAAGTTGAATGAACCTCTCCTCTGTCTGGGTGCCGGGGCCTAAATGTGTGACAGTGGCATGTTCCAGTGGTGGGTGAAGTGAAGCCTGATTCTCTGCTATGACATGAAGACTGATTCTATGCTGACATGAAGCCAGATTCTCTGTTACACGACCTCTCTCCTCTGCCTGGGTGCCTGGGCCTAAATATGTGACAGTGGCCTGTTCCAGTTGTGGGTGACGTGAAGTCTGATTCTCTGCTATGACATGAAGACTGATTCTGTGCTGACATGAAGCCAGATTCTCTGTTACGGGACCTCTCTCCTCTGTCTGTGTGCCTGGGCCTAAATATGTGACAGTGGCCTGTTGCAGTGCTGGGAGACGTGAAGCCTGATTCTCTGCTATGACATGAAGACTGATTCTGTGCTGACATGAAGCCAGATTCTCTGTTACGGGACCTCTCTCCTCTGTCTGGGTGCCAGGGCCTAAATGTGTGACAGTGGCCTGTTCCAGTGCTGGGTGACGTGAAGCCTGATTCTCTGCTATGACATGAAGACTGATTCTCTGCTGACATGAAGCCTGAATCTCTGTTATGGGACCTCTCTCCTCTGCCTGGGTGCCTTGGCCTAAATATGTGACAGTGGCCTGTTCCAGTGGTGGGTGACGTTGATGGCGTATAAGTAACTCCATTTTGTTTTACACAGCAACGTGTATTACGATTGCATCAGGCCAGTGCACTATTCTAAGATTTCCATTTGTGCCTTTCTCCCTCTGTAGTATTGAGACCAGATTAGAAAATGCATACATACATTTGTTTAACCAGCCTTACTTCACAAGGTCATTCTCATGTTTATACCTGAATGATTAACTGTCGCTACTATGAAACATCTATTTCTGTAAGTGCAGAGCTCATGTGTATTCAGGCCATACGATAAGACTAATGCTAACATATGATTGGATGTAATGGGAGGTCAATCCTCCCCTATATTAAGTGTTGGCACGCAGTGAATAAACCAGAATGGATTGGAAATAGACATGTGTTCATGTGGTCTATCTTCTTCATTCTCCCGGTACCGGTAAGGCTTAATTCAAGCTGGCGACTGAAATCATGTGTTAAGGGACACACCGTTAGGGAAGAGAGTAAATTTTCCTTACAGATCTGGGGACTCAGTCCGGGATTGGGAGGGTCAACTCTTCAGGTCTACCGTGAAAGACATCTTGTCCGCCTTGGACCTGGGAGCAATGACCAAAATCCCATTCAAGTAAGTCGAACCATCTATTTATGATTTCAGTGGACTGCGATGTCTGGGAGACACGCAAATGTTGATTGTAAGCGGCTCATATCATTGAGTCCATATCGTTATAAAATGTTGATTGTAAGAGGCTCATTTGAGTCCGTATCGTTAAGAGATAGTGCACTATATAAGGATATCTGTTCAGGGAACAGAAGGATACAAGCTTGAATTAACTCTTATGTATATATAGTATAAGTATTTTAGAAGTAATAAGATTATCTGTTTGTGTGAGATACTGATCGGTTGGTAAGTGTACGGTCATATCCCACTGTTATTATCAAATTGATGTATTTTGGGTTAACTACTGTTAATGTGTAAAATTGTTTGTGTTGTGGAGGACTGCAAGACGCCCCAGTTTTTCGGCTAAGAGCGATCTGTTGACCCGGAAAATTTGAACGCAAGTGGCAGTCCGAAACAACAATAGTCGATAGGGGTCCAAAGAGTATAGAGAGACATTAAGATACGAATCAGCTGATCAGTTGACAGGTCTTGTCGGCGCTATTTCAGTGCAGTACAGCCAGTCCTGACAGTGATTGTCTCACTTATTCTTTGAACTATAAATACTAACATGGGAGGACAAGGGTCTAAAACTAAATTCCCTAAACCAGAACCAGGAGAGACTTGCAAAATCTATGTAGCCCGTGTTAGTCCAACAAACTATTACCTGATCAACCCGTGGGTAGATAATCTAGCAGGCTGGACTGAGGTAATGGATGCTGCAGATCCATTCCGCAGGGACGGTGATAATAGTATTTATCATATGGATATGGTCAAAGGACTATGTCTAGGTGATAAAACAGCCTGGCCGCATTTCGATGCGGATCCTTCCTGGGACATGGATTACATGTCCAGGAGTGCAGAACAATGGCTGGAAATAGCCCCCCACTGGTATGATGCAGGTAATAGCAAGAAGAACAAGAATCTAAAAAGTCCCAAAAATGATAGGTCTCTACATGAAATAGAACAGGAGGTAGGTACAAAGAAGAGAAGTCAGAAACCCCCTCCACCCTATAATAAATCCACCCCCACGGCACCTCTGTATCCAGTTCTGACTCAGATTGAGGAAGATGCTGTAACAGTGGTTATACCATTAAAACTAGAAGAAAAATACCGACCCCCCATGCCAACATTTGGAAACATAATGGAGCGCGGTCTAAATATTGGCACACCGCATACTAGTTATACTACACGCAGTACAAGTAGAATAAAATGTGAAACAGAATGTTATGCCCGGCTGGCAACAGGGATGAAAATCAGTTACATCAGAACTCCCGTGATTGTGAAGGGGGGCTATTGTGAGTGAGAAGACACAGCAGAGTCAGGAAGTTAATTCATGGCAAGGGAAAAAGTGTCTCAGTGTTTGCAATTAGAAAGGGCTTGTGTTAAACGTTCAGAAATGAACTGGTTAAGTTTTGTTGCCCTAATGATCTGTGTGTGTTTAAATAGTGACGATTTATAGTCCCTGGAATTAGAGATTACAGCACTAAAAGATGGACAGTTAATGCATAAGTGTATTGATAGTTGAAGAGAGAAGTTGTTAAAGGATAATAATAGCCTGGTGCAAGCTGAGTAATGGTGAAAAAGTGTATATGGAAGTGACTGAGAGAACTTGAAGTTAGAGAAATGAAATGAGCAGCATTTCTTATTTCAAGATGGAGGATTTTGAATCCTATAGAGAACAAAGGTTGCCATGAGGCATCCCTCCCCCCCACCACATTCCAAAATGTCACTTGTAGTACTACTAAAAAAAAAAAAAAAAAAAAAAAAAAAACTTCTTCCTGTCCTGTTTGAGATGTGTTTTCAGAGAGAGCCCCCTCCCATCTCACCCCCCTCCTCTGCTCAGGAATTTCATATGGGGGTTGAGGGGGGAGGGGGGCTGCTAATTGGTATTGCATAAGCAGCAATGTGAAGATACTAACCTGTGTTATCTATAAGATATTCCAGACAGGGCTCCAGTATTGATTGTATCTTTCCCAATTGTATGTTCCGATGGTTTAAAATGTGCCTGCAGTGATGATGCTAATTGGAAGTGTTAGTTATATACAATAAGTGGCGATGTGTGTAACACAAAAAAAAAAAAAAAAAAAAAAAAAAAAAAAAAAAAAAAAAACGACATGGCATATAAGATGATTTGTTAATTTTAACAAAATGACTGTATGATTAACATGTATATTGTTTTACAGCAACAGACCATCAGCAATTGCTGTGTTTGTCTGTGCTGCAAGTTTTGGGATGTAACAAAGAGATTGTGTGATTGGGTGAAAGATACATGATTCAGTGGAATGTGAATGGGTGTGGCTCTGAGTTATATGTACGTAGCAGAGCTGTGTGTGTAATTCATATTTTATGTATAAGGGCGTGGTTATGAGCTGGTTTGTGAAGATGAGTACATGAAAATGTATATGAATGCGTATGGAATACGGTATTTGTTTTTAAATATGCGCATTAAGAATTTTATTTTATTTTATTGGAAGTTTTTGGGTTTTTTATTGGTACCAACAGCATTGATCAAGCTGTACATTTTTATTTCAATGAAAAGTTTTTATGGGCCCTTTGTGTGTTCATGTCTGTATTGTCAGATCTGTTTGTTTCAATGTTTGCAGTTACATGTTACATGTTCAGTGTTGTGCTTAACATCAGAGCTCTGCTCGTATGGACAGCTAAGATACTAATGGCAGAACAGAAGACAGACCAAAGCGTCCACCAAAAGGGGTGGACTTAGGTGACTCAGAGTGTCAGGAAGGAAATGTGAGCCCTCTATGGGAATAAATGGGGTACTGACAAGGACATACAGAACAGATTCCTTACCAGTAGAAACCATGGACAGGGAATACATCATGTCATGTATTTAGCATTATACTAGATTGCCCAGTCAGCCTATTAGGGAGAGATTTGTTCATTAGGCTTAACTTGCAGGTATCAAAGAATCAGGACATAAGAGTACACTCAGGTCTCATTCCAGTCTCTACACCAGTGCCACTGATTCTTGCGAACATACAGGACCACCCAGAATAACATTAACCCTGCATTATGGTCCTCAAATGAATATGACACAGGATTCATAGATTGCACACATTACACAGCTACTGTGAAACCAGGTGTCATCTCAGTGTTCCAGAAACAATACCTGCTGTTAAAAGAGAAACTTGATGGGCTTAGGCCAATGATAGAAGAATTCCTACAAAAGGGAATCCTGGAAGAGGTGATTTCACCCTACAGCACGCCCGTGAATCCAGTGACAAAGGCAGATGGTGCTGCCCGCTTTGTACAGGATTTAAGGGCCATCAACAACATCATTGTGCCTATAGCCCCTGTTGTACCTGATGTCACTTAATTATTATCTGCCATTCCAGCAGACGCTGTTTGGTTCAGTGTGATAGATCTGAAAAATGCTTTCTTTTCTATCCCAGTTGATAAGATAACCAGACTACTTTTTGCTTTTTCCTTTGACAGACGCCAACTGACCTGGTGCAGAGATGCCCCAGGGATATGCTGATTCACCTGTAGTGTACAGCATAGTCCTCCGAGCGATGTTAGAGTCATGGTACATCCCCCCAAGGTTCTGTGCTGCTGCAATATGTTGATGATTTATTATTGTGTAGCATGTCAGCGGAGGCCAGCATTCAGGATGGTTTATCACTGTTATAATGGTTGTCAGGATGTGGTCACAAAGTGACACTTAAGCAAATGCAATGGTGTAAAATGCAGGTTGAATACTTGGGCTTTGTCCTCACAAAAGGTGAACGGAGAATCAGCGCAGAAAGAGTCCAGTCTATTGCGGGTTTGGTCGCCCCGCACACCAAGAAAGAAATGTTATCTTTCCTTGGTATGATAAACGGTAGACAATGGATTACTGGTTGCTCCCACTATTGACAATGTTTTGAGGCAAGCCACTCTGGATGGAAATCCAGATTTGATTAAATGGTCTTCTGAAATGTACAATGCATTTGATTATCTGAAATGTTCGCTCATGTCGAGTCCAGGGCTGGGCCTCCCTGACTATAATATGCCCTTCCACATGTTTGCACGCCAAAATTGTAAAACCATGGCGGGTGTACTGACACAAGAAAACGGAGGCAAGTTGCGTCCTTGTGTGTTTTTCTCAAAGGTAATGCCCACCTCTGTCCAGGGGATGCCGGCATGTATGCGTTCTCTTGCAGCCTGTGCTATGATGGTAGAGTCGGCAAATTCTTTCACAATGTGACATTACACCATTTTGCACACCACTCATGATGTTGTAGGCCTACTCAAGGACATCCGCACTCAACACAGCAGGCAGCTGAGCTTATTGCACTCACTAGGACATGTATTCTACATGCTGATAGACCTGTCACCATTCATACTGAGAGTAGGTACACACATGGGGTAGTGTGGGACCATGGTATGATCTGGCAGAGGAGAGGATTTACGGCAGCAGATGGTAAGGAACATGTCTCACAGGGCAATGCGCTGGCAGTTAAGATGGCGAAATGAGTTGCCAAAAGCAACCTCACAGGTTTGTATAACCATTGGGAGATGCCATGTTTGGCATCTCCAACCCCTGAGATGCTGCAAATACTTACTGATCTTCAGTGGTATGTCACTGAACAGGAACAGCAGGACTGGTGTTATCCAGTATTGCAGAAAAATCCTGAGATAGGATTAGTCTGCGAAGAGGGGAAGTTATGCATTCCCCAACACAGTGCTTCCATCTTAAGTAGCACATTTCCACAGAGTAGGACATTCCACAGAGTAGGACATAAACAGCATTGAGATACTCATGGGTAGGCCTTTCCCCACACCATGGGCAAGACGCCCCCTGGTGGTGCAGGAAGGGGACTTGGACCTGATCAGAGAGAAGTACTAATCTGATCAAAGTCCTCAGTAAAACTGAAGAAAAAGTGGCTTGTAAGTCTCCTTCTCTTTCACAGGAATCAACCCGTCCATTCCGGATAGGCAACCAGGTGATGATCAAGATCTTAAAGAAGGGAAAGGAACCAGGAAGTTTCACCTACGGACAACCCACCGAGGTAGTCGCGATCACCAGAACAGCAGTCCTCACTGAACAGTCACCCACGTGGATCCACGCCACAAGGATTAAGTTGGTGAAGAAAAGAGAGGTACTAACGGGGGCAGACAGCCCTGACCTCCAACGAGGCCCAGAGGTACTAACGGGGGCAGACAGCCTTGACCTCGAAGAAGATACAGAAGGGGTACTAACGGAGGCAGACAGCCTTGACCCTCAACGAGATGACGCAGTTGGGAAATTCCTCGAGATGGCTGAGATGCAGTGCCTTAATAATTGCAATTTTGTGTCTCCTACTTACTGTCCCATAGCTGTGGGACAGACAGATATACCTGAAAACAGAATGCAGAGGGGAAGACAATCTGTGGAAGACAAAGGAGAACTTATGGCTGTACCTGGCCAAAACTCTGAACTTAACTGACTTTTGTCTCCGAACCACTTTATCGGCATCTAACATTTTGGAGACATGTCTGGTAGCAGTCCCCACCCCAGTAGCTGTATGGACGGGGCTCCTACGTTCCCAATGGAATGACACTGATTTGGAGGATCATGATGTTAAATATGGATATGTAAATCCTTATCATGCTTGTTATGACTGTCCTACATATGAGACTCTGCAGAGTAATATGATAGAAATAATTACAGGTCTTGTCACAGCAGCAGAAATATGTTATAACTTCACCTGTGATGAGACACTATTGCCTCCCTGCATACAAGCAAAAATGCAGAATAAGACTAAGCCAAATATTTGTGATAGAGATATAGATAGTTGTAAAAAGATAGTATCAGGAAAAAATATGCAATGTAATATTACTAAAACAGTACCATCCCTAGACAAACATGTACCTCTACCAGCAGGATGGGTATTGGCCTGTGGAAATACTAGTCACACATACATACCGGCCAATATTACAGAGGGACCCTGTACAATAGCCAGGCTGACATTAGCAATGATACCACTATTCCCAGCAATGCAGACACGACACACGAGAGACACTTCCCTACAGTTACCGGAAAATTGTGATTATAATGTGAATCTCCTCTCTAGATCAGAATATATGAGTTTAGGGGTATCTTTGATAGGAGTACCAGGGTTGGCCATATATAACCACAGGACAATATCAAAACTTGCCTGTTTTATGGTAAAACAGATAAATGTCACTAGTGCAATTCTGCAAGATATGCTTCTGGATATACAATCATATAAAAAGGCTATCTTGCAGAATAGGGCAACTATTGACTATTTATTGCTCCAACATGGTATAGGATGCTCAGCGTTCGCAGGGATGTGTTGTTTCAATTTATCAGATCACTCCCGTGGTATAAAAGATAAAATAGGCCAACTAGAAGACATGATTAAACATATAAAACAAGATGTTGACCAAGGTTGGTGGGACTGGCTTTTTGGCTGGATACCTGACTTTGGTCAAATAAGATATGTTGTAGGAGTGGCATTTGCTGCAATAGTGGGTCTCTGCTGTTGTCTACAGTGTGTGCCCTCCCTTCTGGCCGTATGTAAAAAT
The DNA here is from genome assembly GCF_905171765.1 of Bufo bufo. NCBI lineage: Eukaryota > Metazoa > Chordata > Amphibia > Anura > Bufonidae > Bufo > Bufo bufo. Next base: position 156,724,831 of record NC_053392.1, on the reverse strand, counting down.
GTGTCCGAAAGAGGGGTACACTCAACATTCCTCTATACTCCGGTAGAGGTAGAAGAGGCAAACACAACCCCAACAAAGCCTGAGGATTATACTCCTGAAGGGTATATGGAATACCTAAAGGCTTACAAGCAAACAAAGGAAGAGCAGAGAAAGAACCATATAGTTTAAGATAAATATAAGGTTCTAAAGAGGGGATTGATGGCATATAAGTAACTCCATTTTGTTTTACACAGCAACGTGTATTACGATTGCATCAGGCCAGTGCACTATTCTAAGATTTCCATTTGTGCCTTTCTCCCTCTGTAGTATTGAGACCAGATTAGAAAATGCATACATACATTTGTTTAACCAGCCTTACTTCACAAGGTCATTCTCATGTTTATACCTGAATGATTAACTGTCGCTACTATGAAACATCTATTTCTGTAAGTGCAGAGCTCATGTGTATTCAGGCCATACGATAAGACTAATGCTAACATATGATTGGATGTAATGGGAGGTCAATCCTCCCCTATATTAAGTGTTGGCACGCAGTGAATAAACCAGAATGGATTGGAAATAGACATGTGTTCATGTGGTCTATCTTCTTCATTCTCCCGGTACCGGTAAGGCTTAATTCAAGCTGGCCACTGAAATCATGTGTTAAGGGACACACCGTTAGGGAAGAGAGTAAATTTTCCTTACAGTGATGGATCATGTGATGACCGA